>NC_080065.1:158539814-158895439 GCF_949987535.1 Balaenoptera acutorostrata
AATTTTGTCGTTTTATGGAAAGGTCAAATAATTGGAAAAAAAAAAAGCCTTCGATGAGGAGTTATATTTAGGGTTTACAAAAAAGCACACTTTGTTGATAAAATATGGACTGTTTGAAAGATTTATAAGAGTCTAAAATCCTGCATAGCCCTTGAGAATTTGAAGCAGCAGGAAACCACTGTGATATTTTTAAAACAAGTATTTATAAAAGTAATTGGGTACTCTTGATGTGGAATAAGGAGGAAAAAAAAAAACTGGTAAGGAACTATATTGGACTTGACATAAAAGCGAGGTATGTAATTTGGGAGCAGAATGAAGGGCGAGGGATGCGCACACACAGTACCTGCGGGCCTCTCTCGCTCTGAAGAGCTGGTGGCAGGGACAGAACGGTGCTGGGAGGGAGGAGGGCGCTTTGGGGCCTGCGGGCAGTGCCCAGGTATTGGAGCTAATTTCTGAAACCCCAGTTTAAAACTCCGAGGCCCTCTAAAACTGATTACATGCAAACGGGACAGAAAACACATGTTTCTGAGAACATTTTGGTTAAAATTAAAAATGGGGCAGAGACCGTGCCAATAATTTACTTGAGAATATCCCAACCAGATGCTGCTAGCCCGTAATTCCGAGTAATTTGCCAAAATTATGTATTTACTTTAATCCTAGAGATGAAGCTAAAATATGCATGGTTTTTGTTATTTGTGATGCAAAAAAAAAAAATCCCATGTGATTTCTGCTAATACCGGATGGAGGACAAAGAAATGGGCAGGACGTCTATTAACTACTACTCGAACCCATAGTGGAGCAAAAATGCTGTCAGATCCTCAAAAAGTGCAAGACCCTAGAAAGTTAGGCAAACATTTTTGGGTAGAACGTTAATTCATGAAATGACAACCTTGCATGAAGAAAGACAGTGTTTCTACTGGTAATTGAGTTCTAATTCCTGAGTGGCTCCCACTCATGGACATATCATATTATGTGATGCCAAACATTTGGATGAAAATGGAAAAAAAAAAACTTCTGTCAGCTGTCTGGATTTCTGTTCTCTATAAAGCCAAATAACCAAATAGTGGGGCTAGCTGGTCGGCAGACATTTTTTTTGTTCTTATTTAGATATTTAGCATCTAACTGGACAGAGGCAATTTAGCACAGTGGGTAAGCATGCAGGCTCTGAAGCCAGATTACGTAGGTTCAAATCCTGGCTTTGCCATGTATGAGCTGTGGGGTAGTTACTTAAGTTCTCTGTGTTGAGTGTTCTCATCTGTAAAATGGGAGTAATAACAGTGTCTACCTTGTAGAGTTGTTCTGTACTATACTTGGTATAGTACTTAGTATAATACCTGAACACAGAAAAGCCCTCAATAAATATTATTCATCTTCATTCTTTATAGTATTTGAGACCTAGGGGAGGGAGTCCTTGCATTTATGCCTTTTGTGCCTTTTTTTTTTCTTTTTTCCTTTTGTGCCTTTGACAAATGAAAAGTGTTACTTGGAGGGGGAGAGATTTTTAAAAAATTATAAAATATACATTTACCATTTTCACCATTTTTTAAGTGTACAGTTCAGGGGCATTAGTATATTCACATTGTTGTACAATCATCATCATTACCCATCTACAGAAGAGGATTTTTTATTATAAAAATACCATCTGGGATACATGGCCACCTGTCCACACCTCAGCTTGGCCCTTGTCCTCTGTCTCCTGAACTATTACAGTGACCTGGTAGCAGGCTTCCTGCTCTCTCTAATTCGTATGTAGCTCTAGACTCGTCCTTCTAAGATGCAAATCTGATCTCTGTTAGTCCTTTAGGGTCTTTCCACAGCCTCCCACCCCCTATACCATTCCTACAGGATAAAGCCTGGCCTCACTAGCATGGCATTTAATTAATTAATTAATTAATTTTGGCCACGCTGCGCGACATGCGGGATCTTAGTTCCCCTACCAGGGATCGAACCCTTGCCCCCTGCAGTGGAAGCACAGAGTCTTAACCACTGGACCACAGGGGAAGTCCCGAGGCATTTAAAACTTCGTGCCTGAGGGCCCAGTACTTGGTACATAGGCTCCAAGAAATGTTTGGAGGTTTCTGAGCACGTGCTAGCTTTTCAGATAGGGAGAGGGATAGAGGGATCCAGGAATCATGCCCATTTTATGGATGAAAGGTGGTGTGGGTTTCAGCCTGGGATGGAGCCCCACTTATGACTGGGTGCTGTTCGGCGTCTGTCTTATTGCACACAATTTGAGGGGCACCAGGAACCAGGCAGCATTCTCTGCTCCAGTCTCCTGTTTGGGGTTGGTCCATGCATGTAAAATGGTACCACCAATGAGTTGGGTCTAAGGAGATCTGGGTTCCAGTTCTGCCTCTGCCCCTCATTTGTGGGGGGACCCGATCATTCTTCCCTCGTCTCTAAAGTGAGGTTGGGCCTCGTTGGTCTCTGGGGGAGTGGATGAGGCCTGGGAGGGTGCAGGGTGCTGGCTTCTCTCCAAAGGGTGGGGAGGCGCGGTCAGAGGGAGAAGGAGGGGCCTCCTTATTTTTCACTCTGCCTAGTGAGTTGCCTGGCTCTTGGCACCTGCTCGCATTCAGAAAATGTGCAGCCCAAGGTCTGGTCCAGAGCAGACCCCAGTTAGGTGTCTGCTGATTGAAGGAATGATTTCGGTTGTCAGTGACACTTTTGATGGTCCTTCACTCGTGAACCGTACTCTCTTTCCTTCGGGTCTAATAATCAGCACCCACCCCCCATCGTCTCCCCTCTGCGTTAGCTAGCATGCCTTACATTAGCTATCCACTGGCCTGTCCTTATTCCACAGTTCACCTTGGGGAATTGACACGTTTCTTCTGGATGCTTCAAAAAATAACCTCAGTGCTCACTAGGCTCCATTCCTGCAATTTGCTGTTTCTTACCCTTGCCCCATTGCTTTGGAAATGATCCCAGAGCTCTCTTACAGATGGGACAAGGATCTCCCTGGAGGGGTGCAACTTCTATACAGCTCCCCCTACACCCCCAAATCTGTGGAGAGGCTGCTCTTTTAGGGCACCTGTCCTTTTGACCTGTTTTCTGAGTGATTCTCATCTCACATGAAGGCGGAGTCTCGTGCAAGCTGCCCCCAGGGAAGGCTCTGCTTATTGTCTTGAGTCCAGGAAAGGTTGCAAAGCTGCTTTTTTTTGAGTATCTGCAGTGTGATCTGAGGGTATTGACGACGTTAGGATTAGGCAAGGAAGATCCCTGCCTGCTAAGAAGTTTCCATCAAGTCTCCCTTTTCTGCTATTTTCCTGGTTTCAAGAAAGGCTCAAAAAGCTCCCCCTTCCACACTTTGGGGGCAAGAATGGTACCATCTGTAGGACACACTTGAGAGCTTGTGGTCATTGTCACAGCCAGAAGAGCCCAGCCCAAGAATGCGTGGGTTAAATTGTCCACCCCATCAGAAGGAGGGGTTCGGGAGGTGACCTCCCTCTTGGTGCTCAAGGGACGGGCCACGCGGGGCTGCCGGTACTGTGCTTGACAGTGCTGGTCATTGACAGATGGTACATTTGCAGGGAGCAAATGGACTAAGCAAGCTTTTTTCTTCTTTCAAATCTGAGGAATGTGTGAAAGGTGAGAGTGTCAGGCCAGAAAGGAGTGGCCGCTAACTGTGCCTCTGGCACTCCCACCCGGCCAGCCCAGGCCACTCCCGGGCCACAGCCCCATTGGCTGTCAGTTTGTCAACAACTCGGACTGAGGTGCTCTGTCCGTGGGGCTCTGCTGGCGCAGGGGAGACTGAGGAGCAAGGGGTGGAGGGTCGGCTCCCGGGAGACTGTTTATTTCTGATGAGGAATTTTGCTGGCAGTTAGGCCAGGTTGCCGCTGGGAAAACACAAATGCGTTAGTGATGGTCTGGTGCTCGCACGTGCACCCATGCACACACCCTTGCCCGTGCGGACACACACGTGCACCCACACCTCTGTGCGCACACACTCATGGGCCTTCGTGCTCCTACACACGCCATCCATGCACGAACTCGAGCACACACTCACACACACATGGACACACCCTCACCTCGCAGCTCCTTTATTAAGTAGGAGAACATAAGCATCAAACAACACCCTATTTATAGAAGCAATAAACCTAGCAGAAATTAATACGATCAATGCCAACCCCAAATCTCATACTTTACTCTTGTAACTGAATACTTCATCTTTTTCTTTCTCTCTTTCTCATTCCTCTTTAAGAAGAGAAGCCGCTGCTTCTCACTCTTACTTTGGCTTTGAAAGCTGCCCTTGAGCCTTATTTTCGGCTCTGACCAGAAAGAAAGCTCTCACTCTGCCTTTTCTGGGTGTGGTGGCATTTTGTGGCATCCGGAATCAGCCTGCCTGGGTTTGTAGGGCAACTCTGACACTTACTGGCTGTGTGAACTGGGGCAAGTCACCTAACTCTTTGTACCTCAGTTTCCTTGTCTGTAAAATGGGGATAATAACAGCACCACCTTTTGGGGGTGTTTTGAGAATTAAATAAACGCTGAGCCCAGTGCCTGGCACAAAGATATATCTGATAAATACTAATAATGATTAGTTTCCTCCTGCCCCTGACTATTCTTTGGAGAGGCTCTTGGCTGTCTTGGGCTCTTGTACTCCAACACCCAAGTATTTGTGCTTTGGGGAACAAACCGTCTTTCTTTTCCACGTGAGCTGGAAAAGAAGGAGCCAGCATGATTAGACACATTCTTCATGATTCCTTTCTCCAATCCGTAGACTTCTGTCTACCTGATTGTCTCTGTTTTTACCCTTTTGAGCTATAGTGGGGATTATTCCTAATTTGCATCACATGGTTCCTTAGCAACCCTCACTAATATAGGATTAGGTACAAAAATACTTTTGGTTAGAATTTCAAACATCTTAATTTATTGTAGACCATTGCTTTAAAAAAATATTTTCTTTGATTTTTTTCCTACCTTATTTCAAAAGTAATGCAAATTCATTGTAAAACATTTAGAATAACCAGATAATATGAACAAAAATCACCCTCCTGTCAGCATCTTGCTGTACATCCTTCCAGTTTTTTTTTTTTTAAGAGTGTAAGAGGAATACAAACTCCAGCATTTTCTCTCTCTCTCTCTCTTTTTTTTTAAAATTATTTATTTATTTATTTATGGCTGTGTTGGGTCTTCGTTTCTGTGCGAGGGCTTTCTCCAGCTGCGGCAAGCGGGGGCCACTCTTCATCGTGGTGCGCGGGTCTCCCACCATCACGGCCTCTCTTGCCGCGGAGCGCAGGCTCCAGACGCGCAGGCTCAGCAATCGTGGCTCACGGGCTTAGCCGCTCCGCGGCACGCGGGATCCTCCCAGACCAGGGCTCGAACCCGTGTCCCCCGCATTGGCAGGCAGACGCCCCAACCGCTGCGCCACCAGGGGAGCCCCATCCTTCCAGTTTTAAACATGTATATACATATTTATTTGTACCAAATGGGAATTGTTGTGCCATTCTTTTTGTAAATAGCCCCTACCTCCATTTCATAATGTCCATCGATCCATAATGTTTTTTTTTTCTAAATAAATTTGTTTATTTATTTATTTTTGGCTGCTTTGGGTCTTCGTTGGGGCGCGTGGGCTGTCTCTAGATGAGGTGAGCGGGGACTACTCTTCGTTGCGGTGCGCGGGCTTCTCACTGCGGTGGCTTCTCTTTGTTGCGGAGCACGGGCTCTAGGTGCACGGGCTTCAGTAGTTGTGGCTCGCGCACTCTAGAGCACAGCCTCAGTAGTTGTGGCGCATGGGCTTAGTTGCTCCGCGGCATGTGGGATCTTCCTGGGCCAGGGCTCGAACCTGTGTCCCCTGCATTGGCAGGCGATTCTTAACCACTGCGCCACCAGGGAAGTCCTATCCATAATGTTTTTAAATGATTTTTTTTAACTTTTTAAATTTATTTTTTATTGACATATAGTTGATTTACAATGTTGTGTTAATTTCTGCTCTACAGCAGTGATTCAGTTATACATATATAAACATTCTTTTTTTTTTAATATCCTTTTCCATCATGGTTTATCACAGGATATTGAATATAGTTCCCTGTGCTATACAGTAGGACCTTGTTATCCGTTCTATATATCATAGTTTGCATCTGCTAACCCCAGACTCCCACTCCATCCCTCCCCCACTTTAAAATTATTATTATTATTATTATTTTTTATAAATAGGTATTTTTTATAGTGGGTAATGTGGAGACTTCAGATGAAATAGATTGAGAAACTGATTGGAAATTGAATGCAAACTAAGACCCCTTGACTGTTACTGAAATGAATAGCCCAGTTTGCTTTTTTTGTTTGTTTTGTTTTTTTTAAGAAATTCACGTTCTTTATTTATTTATTTATTTATGACTGTGTTGAGTCTTCGTTTCTGTGCGAGGGCTTTCTCCAGTTGCGGCGAGTGGGGACCACTCTTCATCGCGGTGCGCAGGCTTCTCACCATCGCGGCCTCTCTTTTTGCGGAGCACAGGCTCCAGACGCGCAGGCTCAGTAATTGTGGCTCACGGGCCCAGTTGCTCCGTGGCATGTGGGATCTTCCCAGACCGGGGCTGGAACCCGTGTCCCCTGCATTGGCAGGCAGATTCTCAACCACTGCACCACCAGGGAAGCCCCTAAAATTATTTTTAAAAGAAGATAATATTTTAAATCAGATGAGATGTGGCTTCTCCAGGAAAAACGCATATCTGTGTACACTCTAAGTGGAGAGGAGGTAGCTGTGTGGTGGCAGTGAGCTGGATTGACTGCACCTAGGGGTGGCCCAGCCATGGACTCCTGTGGGAAGGGCAGGGAGGATGCAGTTAGAATGTGGGTGGGAAAAGCATCTCCCCATCCTGACTTTTCTCTTGCAACCAGAGATGGCTTTCAGCCCAGGTGCGAGCGGATAGATCGACAGCCTGCTGCCATTGGCATTTACCGACACCAGGGTAGTTACGGGGAAATATGAACCCTCTGGGACCTGGCCATGGGGCAGAGTGATGCAGGGCTCGCTTCCCAGGGAAGCAGGCAGTGGTTCACATAGACGCTGGAGCCAAACTGTCTGTGTTTAAGTCCCACTACTGCTGTATGTTAGGTTTGTGATGTTGGGCAAATCTTTCTCTGTGCCTCAGTTTCCTTATCTATGAAATGAAGATTATGAGTGTCTCTACCTCATAATGTAGTTGTATGGATTAAGTTAATATGCACAGACAGAACACTTAGAACAGTGTCTGGTCTATAATAAGTACAGCATGAACTTTGCTTGCAGATATTACAGTTTTAGGGCAGTGGCTCTGTCCCACCCAGATCAATGGAATCAGAACCTTTGTCATCGTCGTGGACCCCAGGCAGAAGGGCTTGTTTTTTTTCTCCCCCGGATGATCCTAACGTGTAGCCGAGGCTGAGAACCACACAGCAGAGAGGGAGCCGGCTCCCCAGTCCAGTCTTTGATTGACAACAACACTTCACTGTTGGGGGGGGGGCAGGTGGCAGTACTTGGGAGCTGCCTATTGCTAAGGTAATTTGATAAGAAGGTCACTAGACTGGGGTGGCCTTAGCGACCTTGGTAGCCTGCATAAGCAAACCCAAGCTTAAGCCAGAGTCAGTGCACCCGAATCTAAGAAAACAAAATCCAAGAACAACTAATTATCAACAGCCAACTAGATTTACTTGAATCTGAGAAAATGAAACTCAAGAACAACTATCCTGTCAATCAAATAACTAGATTTCCCCAATTAAGGTAACTGTTTAAGCTACAGCCAATTAAATGATTGCTTTGCTTTGCTTCCGTCTCTCCACCCTAGCCCCTGCCTTCCTTGCTCATATATAAAGTCTTCAAAGTTTCACGTGCCTCAGTTCACCTTTTTTCACTCTGCAGAAATGAGGATTTGCCCTGGCAGCTCAAGGCTACACCGTGCAGTAGTCCCCAAGCCTAGCCCCTGAAGAACTTGGAGAAGAGATTCTTGAACTTGGAGATTCCTGGAGATTCTTATTCAGAGGGTCTGCAGCAGGGCTGAGGAATCTAGATTTTGAAAAGCTCCCAGGGTAGTGGCTGGACTAGCCGTTGCCAGTTACAAATCCTCCACTTCTCTGCGCCTCAGTTTCCTCAGCTGTAAAATGGGGATAACAGTACACCTTGCAAGGTTGTTGTGAGGATTAGGGGCATGAGGACCCTGCCTTTATTCAGACCTGCTGGGGCCCCACAGCTGACAGGGTGGATGTGGGGACAGTAGTGGCAAGCAGCTGAGTAGGCCTCACCCTTGTGTCCTCAGGCTGGCCGTGTCCCCAGGCCAAGCTGGACGGGGGCCGGGATTCACACTCAGGTGTGGCCAGTGCTTGACCACCACACCCTTGGGGCCTCTTTCTGAGCCCCCCAAGTCTCCTGTTCTCCTGTGTGGGGAACGGATCTCTATTGTATTAGATTTGTGTGGCTGCTGTAACAAACTCCCACAACCTTAGTGGGGTAAAACAACACCAGTTTATCATCTTACTCGTGTAGGTTCTATATCCAACATGGGATTCACTGGGCTACAATCAAGGTGTCAGCATGGCTGTGTTCCCTATGGAGGCTCTAAAGGAGAATGAATTTCCTTGCCTTTTCCAGCTTAGAGAGGCTGCCTTTCTCCATCTTTAAAGCCAGAAAGGGCAGGTTGAGTCCTTGCTGAGACAGCATTACTCTGATCTCATCTTCTGCCTCCCTCTTCCACTTCTAAGGATGCTGGGGATTCCATTGGGCCCTCCTGAATCATCCAGGATAATCTCCTTATATTAAGGTCAGCTGATTAGCAACCTTCATTCCCCTTTGCCATGGAAAGTGACATATTCACAGGTTCTGGGGATTAGGATGTGGACATGATTGGGGGCCATTTTGCTGCCCACCATTTCTATTGTCTTGAACAATTTTTTATTTTTTTAATTAAAAAATTTTTTATTGGAGTATAGTTGGTTTACAATGTTGTGTTAGTTTCAGGTGTATGGCAAAGTGAGTCAATTATACATATCCTATATCCACTCTATTTTAGATTCTTTTCTCAGATAGTTCATTACAGAGTATTGTGTAGAGTTCCCTGTGCTATACAATAGGTTCCTAATAGTTATCTGTTTTATATATAGTAGTGTGTACATGTCAACCCCAATCTCCCAATTTATCCCTCCCCTGCCCTTTTCCCCCGGCAACCATACATTTGTCTTCTACATCTGCGACTATTTCTGTTTTGTAAATAGGTTCATTTGTACCATTTTTTAAGATTCCACGTATAAGTGATATTATGTATTATTTGTCTTTCTCTGACTTATTTCACTAAGCTTAATATTCTCTAGGTCCATCCGTGTTGCTGCAAATGGCATTATTCTGTTCTTTTTTTATGGCTGAGTAATATTCTATTGTATATATGTACCACATCTTCTTTATCCATTCCTCTGTTGATGGACATTTAGGTTGTTCCCATGTCTTGGCTATTGTAAGCAGCGCTGCAATGAACATTGGAGTGCATGTATCTTTCTGAATTATGTATTTTTCCGGATATGTTCCCAGGAGTGGGATTGCTGAATCATATGGCAACTCTATTTTTAGTTTTTTAAGGAACCTCCATACCGTTCTTCATAGTGGTTGGTGCCAATTTACAATCCCACCAACAGTGTAGGAGGGTTCCCTTTTCTCAATACCCTCTCCAGCATTTATTGTTTGTAGATTTTTTTCATGATGGCCATTCTGACTACTGTGGGGTGATACCTCATTGTAGTTTTGATTTGCATTTTTCTAATAATTAGTGATGTTGAGCATCTTTTCATGTTTGAACAATTTTTTAGATCGTTTTCTGTTATTGATTTCAGGTGGACTGCTTACAGATGTAAACTCCCCAAAGACTAAAATTGTAACTCGTTCTTACATGGATTGCCTAAGACTTTATCTTCAAACCCAGACTCCTGGTATCCCTGGGGGTATGGGAGAACTTTCCAAGGGGATGTGAGCAAAGGTAGTTCCAAAGGAATCCACTTAAGCGTCCTTTGCTCAAGCACATCTGCCTGAGAACATACCCACTGTGGAGGCCAGTTCTCCTTTTCTCCTACTCCTTCCAGATGCTTTCTCTCACTTTCTCAAAGAAAGACTCAGCCCTCCCCCACCCTAAAGTGCCAAACAGTGACATTCAAAATACTGATGTCTGTGAAAACCTCATATTGATTAAGACTGTATACACCAACATTTGTAATATATCTACAATGCCTTGATCATATGTTTAGAAATAATACTTGCAATGATAGCTCAATCCAAAGGAAAAATTGTTAACATTCAGAGCCTAATGGTTGCAGAAATAAAAAAGTAAATTAGAATTTCAATTTATATATTTTTTTCCTGCATAAAATTATGATAGGCTGATTAATAAAAGACTTTCTAGCATAAAAATTACAATACAGTAAAATTCTGTGAGGAAAAGTAAATATGATTTCAAGGAGGAAAAAGGAAAAATGTAAACTTTTCTGACTCGTAAAGAAGAGTTTGTTCATGTATTTTTTCAAATAGCTGATGGTGCGTATCAAATTGCCATGGCATTTGGATTCCATTGGAAACATTTAAGAGTGATGTAACAGTTTTATATTTTATAAAATGTCAGTATTTACAATGCAGTGGGAATTGCATGTTTTGTACTATTTAAATTTATGATGAAAATGTGCAAGGGCCTACATAGGGTATCGAAATTCTTTTAGGAGTAATATGAGCTTAAAAGTTTAAAGGCCATCAGCCCTATGGCATGTTATATATAGTGGGTGCTTAAAAATGTTTGTATTTGAAGAGGGATTTAAGTGAAGTTTGTAAAACATTAGAAAGAATACAGTTAAAGTGGTCATACAAGCTTAAAGTGAGAACATTTTCACGAATAAGATTCTCTGATGGATGGCTTGGATGTGTACCTTTTGACAGCTGGTGAGTGTATTTGGGGTCTCTGTGTGTTTCATTTTTCCAATAACAACTACTTCTTCCATTCTCTGCCACCGGTTGTGCTACAGTTCAGTTCAGTTCTGACACTAACTACCCAGAGTTAGCACAGACCTCATGCTTAAGGGCTCAGTCCCACAAGACTGCCCCCACTTCAGGTGCCAGGTGTGAATGGGGGCCCCAGGCTACCCGCACTCTGTCTGGCCAACTACAGATTGGGGGTTCCCACGACCCCCATCCACACTCAGGTTCCATAATTTGCTAGAATGACCCCAAATTCAGGAAAGTGCTGTACTTACAATGATAGTTTTATCATGAAGGATAAAACACAAGAACAGCCAAATAGAAGAGATGCATAGGACGAAGTTGGGGGGAGACCGAGCTTCCGTGCCGTCTCTGGGGTGCCGACCTCCTGTCACATCCGTGTGTTCACCACCCTGAAAGCTCCCGCAGCCTCGTGTTTCAAATTTTTATCCCAGTTTCATTACATAGGCATGGTTGATTAAATCATTGGCCATTGTTGACTGGGCTCAATCTCCAGCCCCTCTCCTCTCTCTAGAGGTCAGGTCTGTGCAGGGTTGGGTGGGGCTGAAATTTCCAACCCTCCACTCCTGTGGTCGGTTTCTCTGGCATCCAGCTGCCATCCTGAAGCTATTTAGAGGGTCTGCCAAAGGTCACCTCATTAGCATAATTTCAGGTAAGGTTAAAGGAAGTCATTAGGAATAACAAAAGACATTCCCATCACTCAGAAAATTCCAAGGGTTTTAGGAGCTCTTTGCCAGCCACCTAGGACAAAGACCATATACTGTATATGTAATTCTATTATACCACACCGGCATCCTAAGAACTCAGGAATCTTCTTTCTCGGTCTGGGAAGTTGGGGGATGGCTTAAGGGAGCAGGGGCATATGTGACCTTATGGCCTTTGTCAAGTCTCAGAGGAACAGCACTTGGGAAGGCTCTTGTTAGAGATTTTAGTTGCTCATTTAACCAACCATCCAACCAACCACACCATCAACAGTGTGCTGGGTCCAAGGCTATAGGAGCCTAGGAGCCAGGAGATGGAGTTTGGAGAGGGGGCAGGAAGTACAGAGTTGAATAAGCACAGTTCCTGCCCTGAAGGAGCCTGCAGTCCATGGAGAAATACACAGCCTCTTGGCCTTTCCAAGCTTTTCCTGGAGATCATCTCTCTCTGCTATCCTCTGCTATCCTGTTAGGATCGTGTCTCACCGATAGAACATGCTTCTGGTGGAAGGGGATTTTGCTGTCCACACTGCCTGCCATTGGGAGCAGGGTGCCCAGTGTGGCAGCTGCCTCTCTCTCGCCCCCTGCACATCCCCCTGGATGACCCCTGTACTCTCCCTCACCTATGCTCTAGGCCGCCTTGGTCTGTTGATTCCTCCTTAGCAGGGACAAGTCCATTTTTAGGAGTGATGAGTGGATGGAAAAATGTCACAAGTCACTCATGACAGATGTCGCCAAAGCTTAATTAAGACCAGACAGTTTCAGCTCAGGAACTTTATAGATGATGTGGGAAGAATGCTTGATCACAAGGGTCTCAGGCAAGCTCCTGTTATGCGTCTGTGTGTCCTTTGTGCAGAGAGGTCAGCTCTACAATGTAGGGGCTGCAAAATGTGTAACATGTCGTTTCTGCCCTCGTGGAGGCTACAGTTAAAAGTTTTAAAATTGGTGTGTGAAGAGAAAGAAGACGTTAAATTATATTTGTATTCCTACTGCCAATACCTCCTCAGAGAGAGAGAGAGAGAGAGAAAGAGGGAGATTGGATTTTGGAGTCTGTCCCTGGTGCTCGGATTCTGCCTCTCTCTGCTAAGGGAGGCTGTGGGTCTGTCTGCTGGGTTTCGGAGGTGAATAAGCCATGAGGCTTAGGTTAGGATTTTGTGAGAGATTTTGATGGGGAATTAGTCAAGACTGGGCATGAGGAGGGAGGTTGCTGAGGAAGCTGTGGGTTAGAAGAGATCAGAGATGTGAAGGAGAGAAATGGGGAAAGAGGGTTTGATTAAGTGTTGGTATGGATTATGAATAGATCCCCTTTGATGTTCTAGAAGAGATGCCAGCAAAGATTGGAATTCTAATTATTTCTGATCTCTAAACTGTACTTCCTGAAATGGGATATCAGACACTGGACCACATGACGCCCTGGTTTGTATTTGGGTTATATGCATTTTTAAATTAAATGAGTTAATGCATCTAGTGGTGTAAATGATAAAATACTATGCATTTGTTATTGCCAAGACTCCAGTAAAAATAATAACTCCCAATTTAAACTGAGGCCAGCTATGCTATTTGAAAATATCTTCAAGATAAAATGTAAATTTAATCATGCTATTCTTATGCTTAAAGCTCTTCAATGGCTCTCCCTTGCACTTGAAGTAAAATCCCATCTCCTTACTGTGGCTTCAGGCTAGGCCTCTGCCCACCCCTCCCAGGACATCTCAGGCCATTTTACTTACTCTGCTCTCTGCTCTGGCCCTACTGGTCTTTCAGTTTCTGGAGGGCTGTAAACTCAGCAGCTTTTGGGGCCTTTGCATAGATTGTGCCTTCAGTCAGCAATGTCTTTCTTCTTATGCCCATGCATGGTATGGGAATATCATACCATATCATACTCTCCTCCACTTTGCATGATTTGTTTCTCCTCATCCTTCAAGTCTTCTCTTAAATCTCACCTCCTTAGAGGTGACCCCCCCCACCCTCTGATCTAAAATAAGTTATCCCATTATTATTTCTTATAGTGTAGTAGATTGAAAGGTAACTCCCAAGTTCCAGGTTCCACAGGTCCCCTGGAACTTGTGAATGTGACCTTATTTTGAGAAAGGGTCTTTGCAAATGTAATTAAGTGAAGGATCTCAAAATGAGATCATCCTGGACTATCTGGGTGGGACCTGAATTCAGCAACAAATGTTCTTTAAGAGACACACAGAGGAGAAACTCATGGGGAGAAGAGGAGACAGCCAGATGAAGATGGAGGCAGAGAT
Organism: Balaenoptera acutorostrata; assembly: GCF_949987535.1. Classification (NCBI taxonomy): domain Eukaryota; kingdom Metazoa; phylum Chordata; class Mammalia; order Artiodactyla; family Balaenopteridae; genus Balaenoptera; species Balaenoptera acutorostrata. Next base: position 158,553,698 of record NC_080065.1, read on the forward strand.
TGGAGTGATGCAGCCACAAGCCAAGGAGCATGTGGGACCACCACGAGATGAAGGAGGCAAGGATGATTCTCCCCTAGAGCCTTTGGAGGGAGCGTGGCCCTGCCCACTCCTTGATTTTGGACTTCTAGCCTCTAGAACTGTGGGAGAATACATTTCTGTTGTTTTCAGCCACCCAGTGTGTGGTGCTTTGTTACAGCAGCCACAGGGAACTCATACACACAGCATTCTGTTCTTTTCCGTCATATCGCTTACGACGAGTTACTTTCATGTTGTGAACTTGGTGATCTATTTATTTTCTACTTCCAACTCCTCAGCATCACTCGTCACTGTCACATTCAGATCTTTTCCATTTCCTGCTCTATCTTCAGTGCCTAGCACAGTATCTGACACACAGCAGATGCTGAATAGACGTTTCTTGAATGAATGAAAATAAATAGCACGTCTCCTTCTTTAGAATCGCTAAAGAAAGGACTACCTTCTGGAGAGCCTTGGACTCCTTGAGGTTGGAAAGAGTGCTTCTCAAGTGCTTGATATCACCTGAAGATGTCAGGTGACAAAGAGCTGCTCCTCTTTGTAAGGGTTATAACCATTCCCTCTGAAGTTGAGCCCATGCTTTTAATTCTCCTTGCTAATCCTTTCTTTATGGAAAGGGGAGGCACTTAGCTTTCCAATGACTTTGTCCGAATGACCCCAGACACCGATGGGGTTGGGGGCAGCCTAACTTGGAGCCTAGAGGTAAATGCAGAAGGCCCAGGCACATCAGGTTTCAGCAGGATTCAGTGCCAAAGAAAACACATTCTTTAAAGAGAAGGGTAATTGCTAAAGGCTTTGTCTAATGTTAAGGCAGAGGGGATGGACCATTTGAACTGGTTTAGTATTCATGATAATATATGGTTCAGGACTCAATAAAAGGGTATAATTCTATTCAGGGATTCCACTGAGCTCATAAACCACGGGAGTGTGGCTTGTCAGCAGAATGTAGAGATTGGGTTACCACGGAGCTTGTCAACAGGGACCACTCAGGGCTGTTGATCACTCCCGAGAAAAGATTATCATGGGGCTTCTCTGGACTGCATGCCTAGAAAAATCGGTGCCCAGATAATTCCGTTAAATTGTGTATGTGTCTGTGGTCCCAAAGTATACCAAGGATCACAGTGGAACAAACGGTTTCATTGCGTGGTATTGTTAATGAAATTTATGTACAAAAAAATTTGTCCCCAAAGATGCCATAAATAAACAAGTGAGTGTTTCCTGGAACTCTGGGTGAAACAACCTTTACCTTTACTCAAGAGTCATGACAGTAAATGTGAGAGTGCCATGGTGTGGGGCAATAGGGAGTAGTGGGGACTATGGTCAATTAGAAAGTGAATATCTTGCTTACACCCAGGGTTTGGCAAACAAAACATGTCTGCAGGCCACTGTGAGATTTTGGTTTACATACTTATCTTTCCACTAGACCAGGGGTTCACAAACTATAGGACCTTGGGTCAAATCTGGCCCACCACTTTTATAAATAAAGTTTTATTGGAGCACAGTCCATTTGTTTACACACTATCTGTGGTTGCTTTTGAGCTACAATGGAAAAGCTGAGTAGTTGTGCAAGAGAACAAATGACCTTCAGAGACTAAAATATTTATCATCTGGTCTTTTACAGAAAAAGTTTGCCAGCTCTTGCACTAGACTGTGAGCTTCTAGAGGGCAACTTGGCACATATTCTAAACTCAGTAAACTTGTTTACTTTGAGGAGGAGACTTTATATTAGCCATGGCAGGTGCTGTGGGTTGTTTACCCAACAGCAATTTCCCTCTTCTTCCTTGCTAATGGGGTAGCGGTGGGCTTTAGGAGTAAGGTATGGGCTTCTCCCCAGTCCCAGAGGGTGAATTTTGGTTAGTTCAAGCCAACTACGGTAATCCTACTCCTCCTACTAGTTCTGTGCTTTAGGCATAGGTTTTTTTTTTTTTTAATATTTATTTATTTATTTTTGGCTGTGTTGGGTCTTTGTTTCTGTGCGAGGGCTTTCTCTAGTTGCGGCAAGCGGGGGCCACTCTTCATCGCGGTGGGCGGGCCTCTCACTATCGCGGCCTCTCTTATTGCAGAGCACAGGCTCCAGACGCGCAGGCTCAGTAGTTGTGGCTCACGGGCCCAGCTGCTCCGTGGCATGTGGGATCCTCCCAGACCAGGGCCCAAACCCGTGTCCCCTGCATTGGCAGGCAGACTCCCAACCACTGCGCCACCAGGGAAGCCCCCTAGGCATAGGTTTGTGATGGGATTATGGCCACTGAGAAGCAGGAAGTGTAGACTTCCCCAATGATGGAAGTCTACTGGTGGTTTCTGAGAAGGGAAATCTAAGGGATGGTTTCACATCCTTCAAAAGGGACCCAAGGAGTGCTGGGTACTACTGCCTTCTGCCTTCTGAGGGAGGATTTAGCACTTACAGCAACTGTAACATCTTGGGACAAGCCCAAGGGCAAAAGCCAAAGTTGAGGATTGCAGAGTGAAAAAACATAGAGCCTGGGTTCCCAATGACATAATGAAAACCAAATTAATCAATCCAGGATCTATCTTATTTTTTTTTTGGTGGTTAAATGTCCTTATTGCTTATTCCCTTTTAATTGGGTTAAGAAGCTTACACCTTAAAAAATTAAAAATATTATGTTAGTGGATCTGGCTATTCTTCTGGAGTTTCTAATTTTTATGCCTACTTACTAGGAAGGTCTCCTACAGATTTTATAAAAATGTTCCTCTGATATTATTTTATTTTTAATTTAGAACTTTATTAAGAATTAATTTTTTATATGGTATGAGGTAAGGGTCTAACTTAGTTTTTCTTCCAGATGGAGAAATAAAAATTTTTAGAGTGCATGAAGGTTAATGAAATCCAATGTACTCATAAAGTTTTCATAAAGATAATATGCTATTTTCTACACTGGAAACTAATATAAGACTGGTTTCTTAAAAATATCTTAGAAAATGGCTAACTTAGTTGATGATTTTTTTTTTTTTAATTTTATTTATTTATTTATTTATTTATGGCTGTGTTGGGTCTTCGCTTCTGTGCGAGGGCCCTCTCCAGTTGTGGCAAGCGGGGGCCACTCTTCATCGCGGTGCGCGGGCCTCTCATCATCACGGCCTCTCTTGTTGCGGAGCACAGGCTCCAGACGCGCAGGCTCAGCAATTGTGGCTCACGGGCCCAGTTGCTCCGCGGCATGTGGGATCCCCCCAGACCAGGGCCCGAACCCGTGTCCCCTGCATTGGCAGGCAGACTCTTCAACCACTGCGCCACCAGGGAAGCCCCTAGTTGATGATTTTTAAGTGTGATATTGATGTAACTAGAGTGTTCTCTAATTTCCAAGAAGGAACCTAAAGTAACCTGCAGATCCTTGCCAGAAGTTATCAATTTTAAGACAGACCATATCATGTCAGGGAAACACGCATCCTGTTAAGTTTATCCAGTCTGGCCCATCCCAAGGAAAAATATTGGTTTGTTTCCTAGTGCTGATTTAGAATGTTGAAGAAAAAAGTCAGAGTAAAAATTTTTCAGTATCTTGCATTGACATGAAGGAAAGAGTGATTTTGAACTGCAGAAGGTCCTTGAATCTGAAGGTTATTGGTACTGGGAAACAACCTTTCAGGTAAATCTGCTTAAAATAGGGGCTAATATTTCTTATTGAGTCTGAAACAAACACATAAACAAGCAAACAAAAACCCTTTGACATATGCTTTGTTAATTAAAAGAGGCCTTCAATAAATTGAACTGATAACTTAGTAGGAGAAGATGTTTGCAATACACACACCAAATATTAGTATCAAGAGTATAAAAGGAACACCTACAAATCAATAAGAAAGGAAAGTAGAAACATGGGCAAAGACAGATGTTTCTCAGAGGAGGGAGCACAAGAAGCCAATAAGTTTGTTAATTCTTGTTCATATTATTAAGGTCAAGGTCGAGACCTCAATGAAATTCCTCTTCACACCCATTTAATTTGGAAAAATGTACCATACACTTAACCAAATTTAGTTTATAATTGCAACTGTGCACTAACTCTTAGAATGTACAAAGTATGAGTCAGATGTTTATATTTTTGGTGTAATTAAAAAAATCACATCATAAGATGCATTACTTGATATCCAGAGTCTTACTGTAAAAAGGATCAATGTTGACAAAAATATTTGAGGAAGTCAAATTTTGATGTTTTAATCATTCTTTTTGAAACTCTTATTTTCGCATCATCCTTGCAGACTTTTCCTTTTCAATTATAAGCTGTTTGACTTTGGCCATATCCTCCTTTGCCAATAATCTTGCATTTGATTTGAGCAGCTCTCCACCATCACTCTCCTGCAGTTCATGACTTCTTGCATCTTTGGAATGATTGTCAGTGTCACTTTGCAGTCTATTTGCACTGAAACGACATTGCATTGTAGGGCCTTTGCAGCTTCCTTGGAGATTGACAAAGAATTTGATTTAGAATTGAGATTGGGGGGATGGGAAGATGTTTGCAGCTAGAGTGGCTCCTAGTTGCTTTTGTCTATCTAGCAATCATTTCCCCCTTTTGGACATAGGACTCTAGTTTTCTTAGGGAGACTTACCCTTCCCAAATCTCAGTCCATGTGATTTGACTGAGGCTGCTCCAACCTCCACCACCAGAGGTGGGCATGTGTCCCAGGCCTGGCCACTCAGAACACTTGCATTTCCATGACCACAGTGATTGGTTCAGAGGTGAGCATGTGACTGAAACCAGGCCAATGAAATTTCATTCTATGACTTTTGATGGAGCCCTTGGAAAAGAGCATGTCCCTTTCTCCTGGGATTGCTGAGCTGCTGAAATGTAAGCCTAGACATGCTGTGGTCATCTTTGCTGCCACTTGGGGAAGGCAGATCTGAGAACAGAGCCAAAAAGAAGACAGCCGTGTGCTGTCACGGAGGGAGATAGTTTCTTCTTGACATTTTTTGAGAACCTGGAGAGGTTTTTGTTTTCTAGTTTTCTTATAAATTGTGTGAGTTGGGTTTCTTTCACTTGCCCTCAAAAGAGGCTGGTGGACAAATATGATATCAGAATTGGGATTAGAACCTACATTATTTAGTCTTTGTTCACTGTATTCTCCACTTGGGTGCTTCTCCCATAGTCACTTATTCAGTTTACCTTGCTTCTGGATTTGTGATCTAGTGAGAGGTAATGTTATCACATGTGGAAGAAATTGCCTTCTATGCTGAGTGAACGTTGTTCACATGAGCCAAGCTGGTTATCTGGGAAAACACTCACCCTCAACAGGCTTGTATAATACCTCCAAAAAGAAACTTCACAGGGGAAGGTGATTGGGAGCTAGAGCTGGTGTGGAAAAGTGTAGGCCTTTGGGGGGTAGAGGAACTTCTATGTGGATCCCACTACAGCTCATATGTGGCTCAGTAAGAAGCAAGGAAATACTATTGGGCTTTCTTTCTCTTCTTCCTGTTTTACCAAATTTTGTGCCACTGAACATGGCTAGAAATGGCATAAGAATGCTAGCACATCAGTTTTAGGTTTTGGGGGGAAAATGAGCAACTTGACAAAACTCTTACAAAATGCTTCTGTTCTTGCAAAGTGCTGAGGGGTAAAGTGGATTAAACTAGGGTGTATGTATCAGAGAGGTTAGGCTAGGTTTTGCTGTAGTAACAAACAATTCTTAAATCCCAGTGGCTTTTAACAATGAAAGTTTATTTCTTGTTCATGGTCCATGTTCATTGTTGGGTTGGCAAGGGCTCCTAGGCAGATAGAACAGCCACCATCTTCATTATGGTCAGTCACCATCCCAGATGGGAAATAGAAATTAAATGATACATGTCACTCTCACTCACAACTCATGGGCCAGAACTAGGCCCCACCTAACCATTAGGGGACCAGAAAGTACAATCCTACCATGTATTGGAGGGATAGAACTGGAAATATCTGGGGAAACAGCACTCCTGATGTCCATGGTGGCTAAGTTCCAGCCTTGTCTTTGATGGAGGTGGGGGAATAAAATGTAGAGGGGGTATAAAAAGGACACTGATCGCGTGGAGGTGGGAAGAAAGGTAGAGGTGAGAGGATACTGGGGTGGAATGAACGGGCTTCAGGGTCCCATGAGTGTGTGATTCAGTCTTCTGAAACTTGAGTTACCGTTTGTTGCTTAAAAATACAGAATTTTAGATCTCACCCCAGACTGGACAGAATTAGAATCTGTGTTTTAACAAGATCCCCGGGCAATTTGTATGCATGTTAAAGTTTGAAAAGTTCTAATATGTATGACAAATAAGAATATTTTAGGCAGCCTATGGACATATTTTTATCTTAATAATGATTAAACAATTAATTGTTTTAATAATATTTGATAATTTTTTGTTTTATTACATTCTTTCTGGTTTTCCTTTTATGGAATTAATATCAGATAAAACAACTTATTTCACCAAAAGTTAGTCAATTTGAGAAAAATATTAACTTAAGAGTAGCACAGGTAGGACATCAATATGGGACAAAGTGTTAAAAATGGTACCTGGATGCCTGAAGTCTGGGAAACCCTGCCCCACAGGAGATGCTCCTCCCAACCTCCCATTTCCCCACCCTGGCATCCCTCCTCCCAGATTTCCTGACCTCACACATCTCCTTATTTGCTTGCAGAGTCCCCTGGGACCAGCCTCTTAGTAGTCACAGGTAGGAGGAGACATGACAAAGACACAGATGGAGTTTGGGCGTGGAAGGGGAAATAGTCATTCAAATTCACAATATCTGAGTGGGAGAGGGATTTATCTGGAAATATCAGGCCTAATAAATATTAGGACTCAATCATCCAGCTAATTTCCTCATTTTCCCAGTTGCTATATATGCATATGTGTGTACAGTCTCAAAATTCTCTCTGTTAAAAGTTATCAAACTAAAATTGACAATCCCGAATGAGAGCAATGATGTTCAGCGTATTCTTTTGCTAGTTTCCATTTTAAGCTGATCCATTAGAAACAGTGTCTTTCTCAGTCCTTACTGGTGGGGGATGATGGCTTCATAAGGTGATGCCTTTTTTTGTCCCTCATGTTGTAATGCCCACCCCCACCCCCCCCAAAAAAGATGTCCATGTCCCGATTCCCCAAACCTGTGAATATGTTGCATTATATGGCAAGAGGGACTTTGCAAGTATGATTAAGGATCTTGAGATGGGAAGATTATCCTGGACTATCCAGATGGGTCCAATATAAACACAAGAGTCCTCTTAAGAGGGAGGCAAGAGGGTCAAAGGCAGAGAGGAGATGTGACAGTGGAAACAGATGTTGAGGTAATGTGCTTGGAAGATGGAGGAAGGGGCCACTAGTCAAGGAATGCAGGCAGCCTCTAGAAGCTGGAAAAGACAAGGAAACAGATTTTCCCCTAGTGCCTCAAGAAGAAATAGGCTCGACGACACCTGGATTTTAGCCCCATAAGACTCATTTTGGACCTCTGACTTCCAGAGCTGCTAGATAATAAATTTGCATTGTTTTAAGCCACTTAGTTTGTGGTGCTTTGTTACAGCAGCAAGAGGAGGCCAATCCACCTCAATTCCCATTGCAGGGGCAGTGAAGTAGATATGGACTCCAACAGCCCATGGGGACAGCCACAGGGACACCTTCTCAGTTAAGACCCCCCAGATAGCTATTATCCCAGGAGTCTCATTGACCCCAAAATAACCTGTGCAGTCAAGTGCCCCGCACAAGCAAAACTCACTTAAGTATATATGTATGCCCATCTGAAAGATGGACAAGCTGGGCCAAAAAGATATCTCCTTTTCAAAGACCCTGTTAGCATAAAACAACCTCTTAAAGTCACTCTCATAGTGATGTCCAAACATGACAAGCTAGCCCTGGGTGGGGGGAGTCGGGGGGTCCCATTTTCCTTCCCCAAATCTAAGTAAAATTTTGTATATTTAGGGAGAAGAATGCATGGTGGCTTTCTACTCATTCCCCCAATTCTTCTGGTCCCACTTTGCACTTTATTTTTAAATTTTAACAGTGTTTTTTCCCATGGACCCAGAGGCTGAAGGTCATTTATTTCCTACTCTTTGACAATGGTATGAGATCCACATGAAATTAACTCACACATCCTACTTTTGTTTTTCGAAGTATAACAAACAAGATGTTGTGCTGGAGCTTTTTGCACACAGAAATCTGAGTTCGTTGTTCTAGTTGTGTGATGACTTTAAGTCAGAGTACTGCTCAGAGCCTTGTTTCCTCAGCTATAAAATAGGAGTGATAATTCCAAATTCTAGGGGTTGTTGTGAGGATTAAATTATTAAATGACATGATGTAGGGAAAGTACCTACCTCCATGTTGCTCAATAAATAGCAACTGCTATGACACTTTTTTTCTTAAATTAAATGTGGTGATCTCATATTAGAGTTTTGACTTGAGATATGGCATTTTATGAGATTTTCCCCCTGGCATCCTAGGCACAGTAGTTTCTTACTGTGCATCCCCTGCCCTCCACTGTCTTTGTGGGATGGGCATTGTTGGCTGAGTACTTAACATCTACTTTTTCTTTCTCCATCCCAACAGAACCTGGTTTTCTGGTTTCCACTTCTCCCCTGAGGCCTCTGGGTCCCACAGAATCTGATTCCATCCCCGCCCCAAGGCCCTGATTGGCCTAAGGGTGATTGTCAATAATTGGTTCAGGAATTTGGATACAGTCCAATGATCACATGGCATTGCCCCAGCAACAGTTATTGAATCAGGGTGGGCATGTGGCCTAAGCTGGAATGAGGTACAAAGTCTTCTTTCTCTTCCTAGATATAAAAAGTAAGCAAGTGCATTTACTACAGGCTGCAGTATGCCACAATGAAGGAAGCCAGCTTGAAGTGCAGAGTCAGTGTGTGGAGGAAGGCTGAACCCAGAGAGCCAGAGGAGTTCAGATAGAGCCCTGATCATATCATACCTGAAGCCCACACCATCTCTTGACTCCCTGTTGCAGGAGATAGTGTGTCTTCTGATTGTTCAAATAAGTTTGTGCCAGGGTCAAGCTAGAGGTTCTTTGTGGAAGAATTCTCTCCTCTATGTAAGTGGGCATGTGCTGTATAAAAACACTGTTCCCTATGTTATTCCCAAGCCTACAGAGCACCCTTTAAGGAATCAGGGCAGATCTGACCACGGCAAGGCTAGGTGAGTTTAAGGAAACAAATTTAGACTAAGGATCATGCTTTCACCTCATGGAGGTAAAAAGTCCATTGAAGATAGGGTGATGAGTCCTGGGAGTGCTTCAGTGGGAAGTGAAATATGACACGAATTTACCCCTTTCTACCAGAAACTCCAATTCCCTGTGAGAAGTAGCATGGCTCTGAGAGGCAGCATGGCATGGTGGGAAGAAGCATTCAGAATTGAGACTCTGATCTGGGTCTGGATCCTGACTCCCCCCTCTCCCTAGCCATCTACCTTTGGGCAAGTCACTCAGTCTCTCTGATTTATTATTTATGTGAATGCCTCTGAAAGTCTCGTATGTGCTGAGCACCATGCTAGGTACTTTTTGTGGATTAGCTCACTTTATCTTTAAGCCCACAAAGTGGGTATGTTTTACTAATGGGGAAATGGGCTCAGAGAAATGAATAACTTACCAAAATCACAGAACAGAAAATGATGAGACTGGGATTTGAAGCCAGATAATGGGACACTGGAGACATCTGGTCAACCCAAACCACCACATTGTACTGCCTCTAAGCTTCAAAGGAGCAGGAGTGGCTGGTTGCATGCAGGCAGGGAGCTGAGGATAGTGATGGGGAGGCTTTAATACCCATAGCTCCTCCATTCTTTTATTTTTAACTCACTTCTACAGCCATCCCCAACACTATGATTAGCCTAACATTTTACAACATGGAACATTTGCTAGGGGCCTCCTAAGTCAGGTATTAAGGATGCAGGAAGGGTTGGGAGCTGAGCTTCCTTAAAGTTACACTTCCCCAATTCCACTAACACCACTAAGTAAGACCTACACGCACTTGACAATGGAGAACTCTCTCGAGAGCCCCCTGGTGAGGCTGAGAGACCAAGCTTTTCCTTTAGAGGCTCTGAGTTCCCATGCATCTCATGTGCCTGGTCAGTTCCAACCACGATCCTGCCCTCTTTCTCCAAGTGGACCACAACCTGCCAGCCCCACACTGCAGACCAGCAAACTGAGTCCCACACCTGCCGGGAAAGCCCCAGGTCATCACCTCCAGCTGAAAATGAGACCTGGAAATGCTGGACCCACCCTCACCAGCTCCCAGCCAATCATTTGATCTGAGTCCCACATCTTCATCCAATAAATGCGATGGATGATAGAGGGTCTGCCCACCTCACACTGTTTAAGACCAAGGAGGTCATATATGTGAAAACACTTTGTAGACGGTAAAGTGTTCTACAGATGTGATGATTGCATGATTAGTAGTGATGTGATCATTTTATATTCCTTCTCCTCATTTTAATGCCTCATGAAAAATGCCAACAAAAAGGCTGTCAAATCTGTGTGAGATAGTAGATAACAATGGTAAAGGTACAGGCTCTGGGGCCCCCAAAGAGTTGGGCCTATGCACCTACCAGCTGTGTGATGTTGGGACATTCCTTACACTCTAAGGCTCAGCTTCTTTGTGTGTAAACAGCAGGAGTGTGATACCCATGTTATGGTTGCGAGAATCCATTTGGATTTAAAGTGCTTTTAGGAACATCTGTTTTGCCTGAGCCATCATCAATCACTCCCCCTTGTTCTAGAAGCAGCACCCTGATTTCTCTCTGGGGGATGTCCCTATTGCATGCAGCCTTAGTGGGGTTGCCATTCAAAGAGCCCTGGCCTCCCCTCTCTGATGTGCATCAGAACCTTAGCCATGCCGTACATAGCCTCTCTGCAGGGAATCTGACACCTGGACAACGTGAAGACAGGACACAGCTGGAGCTGATGAGGATGTGGTTTGGTCTTGCTGTCGAGAGCCCTGGAGCTGATCTGGTTTCCACTGGGAGACCTAGTTCATCTGTTTTTCCTTCAGTTCTGTGAGCGCCCTTGGAGCCTTCTGTTATCACCCATCTTTGGCCAGAGTGGATTTCCTTGCTAACCTTCTGAGCACCCTAACTGATCCAAAAGCTTAGAGCAAGAGCTTACCAGGTACATATTACACATGTAACAAACAATAGGTCTAGACTCAGTGACTTAATCATGCACTCATGGGATCCTGAGGCCTGTTCATTCTACCCCAGCATTCCCCCTGCCCCCACCTTTCTTTCCTCTTTTGTACGATTGATGCCCTTTTTATTCCTCCTTTTTTTTTTTCTTTTTTTAAAATTTATTTATTAACTGATTGATTTTTGGGTGTGTTGGGTCTTCGTTTCTGTGCGAGGGCTTTCTCTAGTTGTGGCGAGCGGGGGCCACTCTTCATCGCGGTGCGCGGGCCTCTCACTATCGCGGCCTCTCTTGTTGCGGAGCACAGGCTCCAGACGCGCAGGCTCAGTAGTTGTGGCTCACGGGCTTAGTTGCTCCGCGGCATGTGGGATCTTCCCAGACCAGGGCTCGAACCCGTGTCCCCTGCATCGGCAGGCAGATTCTCAACCACTGCGCCACCAGGGAAGCCCATTCCTCCTTTACATGTTATTCCTCCTCCAACAAAGACAAAGCTCAAGGCCCAGAACTTACCTATTATGGTCCTCATGAATGCTGCTCACCAAATATTTTTATGCCTTCTTGGATGTTGACTAACCTTATTTGAGGTGGCTGGCTGCTCTATCAGCCTGGATACTCTTGCCAACCCACAGTGGATGTGTACCATGAGCAAGAAATAAACCTTCGCTGTTAAAAGTTACTGGGATTTAGGGATTGTTTGTTACTGCAGCAAAACCTAGCCTAACCTGACTGATACATATACTCACTTTTCCTTTCAGCTCTTTGCATGTTGGAAGCACTTAGGAAGTGATTTCTCAAACTACTTATTTTCTTCTTCAGACCTACAACCACCATAAGGGCACTCTGATACCATTTTGAGCCACGTTCAGTGGCACAGAATTTGGTAAAACAAGAGTAGGAAAGCCCAATCCTGTTTCCTTGCTTCTTACTATGAGTCATGAGGATGTACACTGCACTTCAGGAAGCACTGCAGTGGGGTCATGCGGATGATGAGGTTCTCAGGTGTAGACATATATCCCATCATTCAAGTGGGGACTCATTCAGCCAACATGTGCCGAGCTGGAACTCTGTGTTGGATGCTGTGCTAGCTGTAGGCAGGTGGGGGAAAATGTGGGTGAGAAAGCCAACAATCTGAGCCCAGCACTCTTCTGGATGTGAGCCAAATGGCCTGGGAGTAGAGAGGTAAGAATGACTAACCCCAGTTTTGGAGATTCAGGTGACACTTGAGTCAAGTCCTTAAAGAGAGCAGGACTTACCTGGGCCAAAAATAGCTTGGGAGCAAAGCCAAGGGCATGAAGGGTGTTGGTGGGGAGAACTTTTGGCTCCCAGCTTCCTGGGGATATTAGACAGTGAACCCCCTGGAACCATGGTGTTCAGAAAGTTTGTGCAGAAAAGTTGGTAGGTTAGCTCTCCCAGCACTTTTTTGTTGAGAGACGGGGATTTGGGCAGCCAAGGAAGCAAGTTTGCAAGTGTTTCGAAAAGAGCAGGCACTTGATCTCAGATGATGCCGAAACGAATGGGAACCACTAAAGCCAGACATTCTCCACGGTACTTGGAGGAAATTAGCAGCCCCAGGAGCCAAGAGGGTGTCAGGTGGGGACTTGGGGGTGAAGAGTATGTGAGATGAAGGGGCTTGGGCATTGCTGTGGTTTCAGTTTTTCAGGTGGAGTTGAGCATGGGTATGGCCACCACGAAGTTACTATTTTAGCAGAATGCTTCAGGAGACCGACAGGTCATCAGAGAGAAGGTCTTGTGCCCAAAGGGGAGGATCCTCTAATTTTGGCAGATCCGGGACACCCCCTAAAGTAAATATATATGTTCTTCTCATATTGTGCATGATGAACATGAAGGTTTTCAGTAAAATGATGATCTTAAGACCCTTTAATGATATAAATACCATGAAAATGAAATGTGCTCAACCTTGTCAGTAATCAGGGAAATGATGAGCAATGATTTGTACTGGTGTTGTTAGATTGAATTCCCAAGTTTGTGCGGGATCTACCGAGATATAAGCTACATCCTTTCCTGCTGGACTTAAACCTGGAGGGATACAGGCTGATGCTGTTGCAGCCATCTTGCCACCATGAGGGGTGAGCTTGTCTGAGAGTGGAGCTATGCCAGAGGAAGGAGAGATGAGATGGAGAGAGAGAGAGAGAAGACAGAGAGATCAGGGCCTGACAGTACCATTGGAGTCCCAGGATCAAGCTGTAATTGAGGCTGGTACTCCCCTGGACTTCTCAGTTAAGTAAGCTAAGTTTGAGACCGATTTTCTATCTCTGGCAAGAGTTCTAGCCAACACAAGCATAGTAATGGGGGAGAAAAGGCTTGTGATATTTGTCAATTATTGAGTGTTTACTACATACTGTTATAAGCACTTTATGTGTATTGCTTCATTTAATCCTCCCAACAAGCCCATGAGGTAGGGCACTCTTATCCTCATTTTACGGACAAGAAAACTGAGGCTTATACAGCCCAAGATCACAGAGCCAAGTTTGGACCTAGGTAGTCTGGCCCCAGAGCTCATACTCTTAACTACTGTCTCATCAGAACTCTTGGTGCTTTCTCTGCGGTTGATCAAGGCTGGCTTGGCCTGAAGGTCTGTGTATGTGAGCATAGCCAGTGGGATCCTGGACATTCAGTCTGTAAGGAAAACCCACATGATGTTTTCAAATTCATTGTCTTTCTACATTTAGAAGATGATGATGATTTTCCATCCTGTAGTACAATGCTATGGGCTTAATTTGGTAATTAAATGTTTGTTGCTGGGAGTGAATAAATTGTTCTCCATCACCAGGAGATTTTGTCATGTCACTTTGAAGTTGGAGAAGCAAGGCGCCTGCTTGTTCACGGCGGCATTCACTTCCACATTGTAGCCTCATGTAATATATACTGACGATCTTTCTCCATTTGTAGTCTCTGGGAAGATGTTATTTACTATCCCTGATGCTAGAGGAAAAAAATTAGGTCACTGCCTCACACATCTTCCTTAAACCATCCAAACACGTGCTTCTTTAGGCAGAGATACATTTTCTGAAGAAGAGAAAACAGGCGCTTTTTTTCTCTTCTAGTCCAACTTTTCTAAAACCAAGACTGCTGTGTTCTCAAATGTTCGCAGCTAGCGTTCTGAAATGACGTCAGATGTATTTCTTTTTCTTTTATGAAGTGCGTGGGCTGCAGCCTCTGTTCAGCGGTAGCATCATTATATTGTTATAAAGTCCCGAAGTCCTTTAACCCCTGAAGCACGGACTCTCTGCCCCTCCTCTCTCTCTTGCCATTGGAGGACATCCAAGATGCTCAAGTGGCCTGCCCTTCCCACTGCGGGCCATCTCCAAGATGCTCAGGGTTTGCGCTGCACAGTGCACACAGCCGGGGCACACAGACCTGTGCAAATGAGCTCTTTTGAAAGCTGCCATCTCCAATGTAGGTGTTTCGTGAACGACACCTTATAAAGAGAGTCACTGGTCCACCGCGTTTCTGCCAAATTATGTCAATGTGGAATTAAGCTTTTTTTTTTGCTTGTTTTTGGTTTTGGGGAAGTCATAATCTTTTTGAAATAATTTACTTTGTTGTTTTTAAAAAATATGCAAAACATTTGGAATGGGTTTTTTAAAATTCTGATTGTACCCTAAAAGAATGTAGAATTTTCACCCCTTCTGAAATTAAAAAAAAATCCTGTTACATGAAGATCAATCGTTAAAGTCCTTTTAGAGTCCCATGAAACACTTATTCTTAAAATATTTTATGTGAGGGGATACTGAGAGAGCATGTATACAGAGGCTTTTGAGTCAGATTGGGGTCAAATCCAAGGGCTTTACTTAGTAGTTGTGGGACTGGGCAAAATACTCCACATTTCTGAGCCTCAGTTTCCCTCCTCCATAAAATGAGGAAAATAACATCTCTATGCAAGAGATGAAGACTACGATAAGCATCTGAGACATAGGAGGTACTCATCAAGTGATAACTGCTTTTTCATTTTTTATTATTTTTAGTGCCGTATAGTTGATTTACAATGTTGTGTTAGTTTCTGCTGTACAGCAAAGGGATTCAGTTACATATATGTATACATTCTTTTTTTATATTCTTTTCCATTATGGTTTATCACAGGATGTTGAATATAGTTTCCTGCGCTATACAGTAGGACCTTGTTGTTTATCCATCTTATATATAATAGTTTGCATCTGCTAATCCTAAACTCCCAATCCTTCCCATTCCCACCGCCCAGATGACTGCTTTTATTATTGCCCTTCGTTGTGGTTTTTCCCTCTACATGAGATTCCCATAGGAACTTAAGTACCAACCATAAGCTTAAGGTGGGGAAGCAGGGGTAAAGGTAACGTGATGTCCAGGTATACATTGTGTCAAGCAAAATTTTATGAAAGTTAGGACTCAAATCCAAACCCCAACAAACAGATATTGGAAGCATTCATTTGCTTTCAGAAAGATTCATCTTTAAGCTGTAAACTTCCTGGATTCATTCATGACTTCCTGTTCAGGCTACTTTGGGGTGTGTATTCCAGACACAGTCAAGGGTCTGTTCTCCAGGATCTTGTCCTGGACCCAGAGGAGACTGCACTTCTTTTGAAAAGCAGATTTAAGGTAGAAGTCAGGGAGCTGCTAGCCAATAAGAGGAGACAGAAAAGCAGAAGAGATGTGGAGGAAAGAGGGGAAGGGAGTGGGCCTGGAGGAGGGGCAGCCTCGGAAAGAAGGGGACGTCCCTTTAGGAAACCCCTTAGGAGAAAAGCACACAGCGGGGTGGGAGAAGAGAAGGAGAGAGGAGAAGGGAGAGGAGTCTCAACTGCTGGACGAGAAAGGCCACGTGCAAATAGTTAAAATATCGCTCACTTCTATTATATCATGAAAAGAAATGGCAGTGACCAGAGCTGCCTGGATTAGGAAAAAAGGGTGTAATTCCATCTTGGGGCTTCTGGTGAATTGAGCTTGTGGTTCTGCGGTTTATGATGTCACCAGAACCCCTGGCTGGAATTACAGCCTTTTAATTTACAACTTGGTAAGTGGGGAGGCCGAGGGTCCATCATCCCTGCTTGAAATGTGGTGAGGACCCCAGGGTCGAGGTTGGCCTGGGAGTGAAGGTCTGGAGGCTGGCCCCTTGTACCCTTAGTGGGTAGACAGTCTTGGTCAAGCCACTTTTCCTGTTCTGTCCTCTGTCTTCTCCCCCTGTCTCCCCATCCCTCCCTCCTCATTTCCCCAAGTTGCACAGCTTGATTTTCGCATGATTTATTTTATAAAAAACCCATGTTAGCTAGATTCCTCTGGCCTTCATGCTCATTAAGCTCACAGTTCAAACCTTTCCGTCTCAAAACCCACCCAAGAAAGGCTCAAATGTGACATCTCTGACTTCTAAAGGAAGAGCCCTACATTGAATTGGGGAGCTCATTTCTGTCTTTTGTTCTACCCCCCAACCTCCCTCTCCATCATGCATGCCAAGGTCAGGAAGTGATGGAGCTGGTGGTACCACTGGTCCGTGGTGAAGCCTCAAGAGTGACTGCTCACAGCCTCCTCCAACATGACAGCATTTGGTGCCCCAGTGCCTTTGCTTATCCTAGCTCCTCAGCCTCCATTTATTCTTCAACCTTTAACATAGGTTTTCTGAATATTTATTATGTACCAGGAGGCCCTGGACTCAGTTCTTGGGTTATAATGGAAAGCAAGATAAATATGACTGCTGTCTTCATGAAGGCTCCTGCTGCCTGCTTGACATTACCATTTTGGGATTGCAGAGATCTCAAAGTTAGAATGTCCCAGCCCTTATTTCCAAATTCACCCATCCTTAAGGGTTCCCCGTTTCAGTTTCTGCCACTATCATTGCCAAGTTGCTCAAGCAGAGATCCAGAGATCCAGGAGTTTCGTGTCCGATTTCTCCTTTTCCCTCATCCCCAACGGCCAATCTATAGGCTAGTCTTGTCCATGGTACCTCCAGGATAAAACTCTTCTGGACCACTTTTCTCCATCTCACTGACATCTTCTTACTCCATCAGCTCTTCATGATTGCAACAGCATCCCAATGGCACCTCCCACTTCTTTATTGTTCTCTCTAATCCAAGAGTTCTCAAAGTGGGGTCCCCAGAGTAGCAGCAGGAGCAACACCTGGGAACTTGTTAGCAATGCATATTCTTGGGCCTCCCCCAGACCTATTGCATCAGAGTCTCTAGAGGGTGTGGGACCCAGAAGTCTTGAGTTTTACAAGCACCCCAGGTGATTTTGATGCAAGCTCACATTTCAGAACATCTTCAATCCATCCTCTGACCAGGCAGGGTACTTTTTTTCAAATGCATTCTCTTATTTTTTAAAAATGTTGTTTTATTCAAGTATAGTTAATTTACAATGTTGTATTAATTTCTGCTGTATAGCAAAGTGATTCAGTTATACATATGCGTACATTCTTTTTCATATTCTTTTCCATTATGGTTTGTCACAGGATATTGTATATAGTTCCCTGTGCTATACAGGAGGACCTTGTTGTTTATCCATTCTGAATGTAATAGTTTGCATCTGCTAACCCCAAACTCCCAGTCCACCTCTCCCCCACCCCCTTCCCCCTTGGCAACCACAAGTCTATGTCTGTGAGTCTGTTCCACAGATATGTTCATTTGTGTCATATTTTAGATTCCACCTATAAGTGATATCATATGGCATTTGTCTTTCTCTTTCTGACTTATTTCACCTAGCATGATAATCTCTAGGTCCATCCATGTTGCTGCAAATGGCATTATTTCATTCTTTTTCATGGCTGAGTAATAGTCCGCTGTATATGTATATACTACATCTTCTTTATCCATTCATCTGTCTATGGACATTTAGGTTGTTTCCATGTCACTATTCATTCAGGTGAATAGTGCTGCTATGAACATAAGGATGCATGTATCTTTTTGACTACAGTTTTCTCCAGATATGTGCCCAGGAGTGGGGTTGCTGGATCATAGTTTTTTTTTTTTTTTAATTTATTTTTATTTTTATTATTTATTTATTATTTATTTTTGGCCGTGTTGGGTTTTCGTTTCTGTGCGAGGGCTTTCTCTAGTTGTGGCAAGCGGGGGCCACTCTTCATCGCGATGCGTGGGCCTCTCACTATCGCTGCCTCTCTTGTTGCGGAGCACAGGCTCCAGACGCGCAGGCTCAGTAATTGTGGCTCACGGGCCTAGTTGCTCCGCGGCATGTGGGATCTTCCCAGACCAGGGCTCGAACCCGTGCCCCCTGCATTGGCAGGCAGATTCTCGACCACTGCGCCACCAGGGAAGCCCTGGATCATAGTTTTTTGAGGAACCTCCATACTGTTTTCCATAGTGGCTGCACCAATTTACATTCCCACCAACAGTGTAGGAGGATTCCCTTTTCTCCATACCGTCTCCAGCATTTGTTATTTGTAGAGTTTTTAATTTTTATAAATTTATTTATTTTATTTATTTATTTTTGGCTGCGTTGGGTCTTCGTTGCTGCGCACGGGCTTCTCCCTAGTTGCGGCGAGCGGGGGCTTCTCTTGTTGTGGAGCACGGGCTCTAGGCATGCGGGCTTCAGTAGTTGTGGCATGCGGGCTCAGTAGTTGTGGCTTGCGGGCTCTGGAGCACAGGCTTAGTAGTTGTGGTGCATGGGTTTGGCTGCTCCGTGGCATGTGGGATCTTCCCAGACCAGGGCTCGAACCTGTGTCCCCTGCATTGACAGGTGGATTCTGCGCCACCAGGGAGGCCCTGTAGAGTTTTTAATAATAGCCATCTGACCGGTGTGAGGTGGTACCTCATTGTAGATTTGATTTGCATTTCTCTGTGCATTCTCTTATTTACTCCCATTTTACAGATGAGGGAACTGAGCTCTGATCTTAGAGGGTAAATTGGATTATATAACTTCCAAGCCGAAAATCCATCAGGAACCTCCCACTGCACTTAGAATAGAACCTACACCATCTGTCTCTGGCCTCTCTCCCCAGCTTCCTTTTGAGCAATGCTTTTCCTTAGACTCACTTGTTTCCAAACATTCTTATCTTTCTGTTCCATGAACATACAATTCCCTTTCCAGCCTCAGGGCCTTTGCACATACCATTCTTTCTGCCTGGAACACTCACTCTCACTTTATATGAATAGCACCATCACCTCATCATTCTTGCTCAGCAAAAATGTCACCTCCTCAGAAAGACATCCCCTGACTGTCTTAAAATAGATTACCCCAGTATTCGCCATTTCAGTTCCTTATTCATCTCTTCACAGCACAGAGGTAACTTAATTCATTCTTTGTCTTTTGTCTCCTCCGCTAGGAAGATAGGAGCTCTGTCTTTTCACCATCGAATTCCTAGTACCTAGTACCTACCATGGAAATACAGCATGGAATGAATGAATCTATGAATGAACATAGTCTAGGTTATTTTGCTTTGCCAACCAAGTCCTTACTTGTCCTTAAGATCTCAGCTCAAATATCACCTTCTCTGGGGGGCTTCTCTCGTTGCCCTAAGCAGAATTAAATCCGTGATCTCCCAACACTCTGGATGGCGCCATGACGACACCCATTTCCTTGTGAGGCTGGGGAGGGGGGGCAGTGGGATGGCAAGAGTGTGACCTTTGAGGCACAGAGACCTGGGTCCACAAAACAGCCTGTGTCACATCCTGGCTGCTCACCACTTCCCCTCTCTGAGTCCCCTCATGTGCGCGATGGGGAGTTTCTCGTGAGGATGCAGTAATGTGCCTGGCACAGGGCAGGTCCCTCAGAAGTGGTAGCTGTTAGGTTTTAGAGTTGAGTTATTCATATAACTCTCTCGCCCAAGAGCCTGGGAGCTCCTGGAGAGCTGGCCTGTGTCTCGTCATTTGTGCATGCCCTCCCCATGCATGTCCAGGGCATGGTTTTGGTGGCCAGCTGGCCAGAGGACAGCGAGAGGGCAGTCTCTGTATGTGGGTGAGCCTGGGAGGGAACACAACTGGTTTGGAAAGCAAGCTAGACCTCTTCACCTATGTCCCCCTCCAATGAACATCACAAATGGATGAGCCAAAAACGCAAAGAAAATCATGGGATCATAGCTTGAGTTGAATATCCCATTTGCCCAGAGATGCCATCGAGTTGTTTTGCAACGCCGCTTGGAAAGGCCCAGTGGGTGTCTTTACCATCTGAAACTGCTTCCTTCCAGCGCTTGCCCTCAGTTGCATGGATGGCAGGGAATGCAGGAGACACCAGGTTCCAAGGAAGTGCATCAGGCGTTTGCCTGACCCTCACTTGGTCATAAGCGAAGTCTGCTTTTCTCTCGTGAGACTCCTGGTGTACGTAGATGCCGATGCTGCCTGTCTGGTCCACCCTCTTTCACAGAGCCTCTTGATCTGTTCCAGCCACTGCTGACCTCCGCCCAGGCCCATGAGCAGGAGACTCACCTCTAAGTTCAGCCGTGTCTGCCATCTTGTACTGTGCTCTGTCTCAGGGGCACTTTGAGGTCCTGGCTTCCTCTGGAGGCAGGGCTTTACCATTGGTCAGCTTCCTGAGCGTTCTCTGGGCACAGCACACACTAGGGGGACCTCTACTTCCAGGCATCCCTTAGTGTATATCTGTATTGTCCACACCTGAGGCATTTGGATCTCACTTTCATGATTTTTGCTGTAGTATGTTTGCAACTGCAGTTGCCCCTCATATCTGTGGGGGATTGGTTCCAGGACCCCCATGGATACCAAAATCCAAGGATGCTCAAGTCCCTTTATAAAATGGTGCAGTACACTCAGCCCTCGGTATCCGTGGATTCTGCATCTGTATATTCACCCAGTCCCTCCCCGGCTGGTTAACCTGCAGATGCGGAACCCGTGGAAGCTGAGGGTCGACTGTACTCACATTGTTACTTCATATTTTCCTTTGAACCTACTCACTATTTTTTTTTCTACTCACTATTTAATATCAATAGATTTATTTTAAATGGAAAATTGATACCACTCTCTGCTTTATTCGCACTGCCCGTGTCAACTGCCATGAAACCATAAAAATAATACAAAAAAAGCAAAATCACTTTATGCATTTCAGCTAGATCTGCCAGAGACTTGAGCTCGAGGGCTTCTTTCTCTTTGTTGAAAGTGAGAACAGCAAGTTTTAGAGATGTGTTAAACTGCTACTTTTTCCTTGAAATAATCAGAAAGTTTGAAAGAGAATTGAGAATGAATTAATCCCTTGATTGAATGTTTTTTAAGGCTATGTCTGGTACCGCCTAAACCATTTTAGGTATAGTGACTATAGTTAGCAATACTGTTTTATATACAGTACTTCAAAATTGCTGACAGACTGGATTTTAAATGTTCTCACCACAAAAGAGGAATGTTAATTATGTCATGTGATAGAGGTGTTAGCTAAAGCTATGGTGATAATCATACTGCAATATATAAATGTATGAAATCAACACATCGTATACCTTAACCTTATACAATCATATGTAAATTATACCCTAATAAAAATAACTAATACATAGTTAAGGCACAAAGTGTTTTAGCGAGATTAACTCACCTATCTTTGGAATAATACTATGATGGTGTATTATAATTATCCCGCTTTTCAGACAAGGAAATCAAGGCATCTAGAGGCTAACTTGCCCATGTTCATACAGCTATTGGGTAGTGGAGGCAGAATTTGAACCCAGCTGCTTGGTTCTGGATGCCTTCATCTCAAATGCTACTCTCGCAGCCCCTTGGAGGTCCCACTCATCTTAATACATTGGGGATGCTGGCCGTGTGGAGAGCTATGGATGGCGAGGCCAGGCCATCTCTTCCCTGGGCATGGTGGGTCTGGCTCAAGCAGAGCTGCGTGACCCATCGACAGAGCTGCTTCCTCCCGGGGCCAGGAGTTGTGATCATCATTGTGTCTGTGGTGCTTCTGTGTCTTTAGCTCTGTTCTGTTCATTGAGCACCTGCTGGGGACTGGGGACATGGACACAGATACACCCCTTGCTCTCCGGGAACTCACAGTCATCCAGTGGGGGAGGAGGACCATAAATGGACACTGGAAGAGCCGCATGATGGAGTTCTATTACAGAGGGGAGCACAGCGGGGTGGGCCGGGCTGCAGGCACCTCACTCAGGTTGGGGGGTGGAGAGGTAGGTGGGGTTTGGAGTATGCTTCCTGAAATGAGGAAGGAAACAAAGAATGTGCAGAGCAGAGGGAAAGCGAGAGAGAAGGCACAGGGCTGAGCAGCTGGGTATGGGCAGGGCAGCATGCTTCTCGACTCCCTTGGAGAACGTAGGTAAGTCTGGGTTCCCTTCCTGCCCTTGCTTGGAAAGTCCTGGGCAGCGCTGCAGGGAAGAACTTGGGCCAAGTCTCCTTTGTCGTTGCTTTTTCAAAGGGCGCAGATTTGAAATGTATGTCCAGCGACCAGTGAAGACCTCCAGCTCAACAGAGAAAAATGGAAGCTTTGGTCCCCAGCCGCTCCGGCGAAGAACCAAAGATCACTGCGGTCTGATTTTTACAGACTCCGTACCACTGTTGCAGCCTGTGATTCTGAGGTGCAAAATTGGCCAGCCCAGAGAGGTAATTTTCGGGGTGAGTTTGTTTATTTTAAACCCCACACTGGCAGTTGGGTCAGATTTTTATGTGATGATTTTGTGTTCTGCATATAAGGAAGTACTGCTCGTTGGCTACTATGAACGTATCCAAAACATCTCTCTCCAGAATAAACTCGTGCCTTGCTGATGAAATGAAACATACTGGGGCCACACTCAGAACAGAACGTGCTTGGTGTGGCGATCCCTGGTGAGCCGCTAACAAGAACCCGAGAACTTGGAGCTCCTTACCGAAGGCAGGAGCCTTCAGAACAGGAGCCGAAAGGCTGTGCTGAATGGCAGGTTGTGAACATTTGGGGGGTATGCAAAGGCTCCTTGGAATATTTAAAGGATGCCCGCAGTCTCGTGCAGCATTTGATAAGTGGCGGTGGTGGACCAGTTTTGGCACAGGAGGGGAGGAAAAATAGTCATAATTCAGACCTTCTACCCAGGGCAGTTTAGGTTGTATCTAAGTGGAAAATGGAAGTTGTTTGGAAATCTGCTCAGGACACACAGGCAGGTGGGAAACATGACCGTCACTAGTGAACTGAAGGACACTGTCTGTGTGGCCTCAGTAACCTTTTTGTGCAAAACTCGGAGGTTTAGGCTGTCAGGGAAGCTTTCAGGTCGCTTTCAGATTTGAAGTCCAGTTAAAGGAAAGGTAAGTAGGAATTTGCTGAGGTTGTTTTGCTCAGTGTATTGGGCCAGGTTCTTCAGCTGCAAGCAACAGAAACTCTCTGGGAATTTATCGGCAGGACATCGGGCGCACTGAGGCTGAAAAGAAAAGCAGAGTGCCTGAGTCCTGCAAAGGAGGGGACCCAGGACAATGCTGGGGACCTGGGTAGCAGGACTTAAATGCTGTCTCTGGGGCTTTACCAACCATCAGAGTCTAACCTTTTTTGGCCTTGTATCGCTCTATTCTAGCTTCGAAACTTCTGGGTGAACTGGGTCTAATTGACCCTCTCATGGCTACAGTACCCACTCCTTGGGCAGGGGAGCACAGGGCGCCTGAATTAACTGGCCCCCCAAGACTATGCAATGGGGAGTGGGTAGGGAGAAAAGAAGAACAACTCCCCCCCAAAAAGTGTGCTGTTACCCAAAAAGGGGGGCATAGATGGTGGATGGACTAGCATGACAGATTTCTCTTACTCAGAGATAATGAATAAACAGGTGACAATTTGGACTGTCACACAGCCCGTTTTTTGAGGTCATAATGAGCATGAGTATGACATTTGGTCTTCCTAGCCTGATCCTATGGAACATTTGCTTAAATATTCCAGTCGGCTGGTGTAGGGACAAGCATTTCTACCTGTGGTCCGTGACTTGGCCGTAGCGCAAGATCCTGGCTATTTCAGCCATTTGTCCTATCCGCTCTTGGTTAGACTGGAATGATGATATTGGGGTCTATCTTTTCAGTTTGGGAGTTGTAACCATGATTTTTTTTTTTTTTTTTTTTGGTCGGGGTTCTTTGCACATGTTCCTTGGACCAGCAGGGCAAAGGAACAGGAGGAATATGAGGGGAATTGACAGTGACCTTTAAAAATGGCTTGGTTAACTCATGGCTTAGTTAATTCCCTCGCCCTCTTGGGTTAGGTAGGCAAATTACATTGTTAAATTTCCACTAGGTACTATTCTTACCAGACACTGACAGTGGAGAAAACTCTGAGCAGCATTTTCCAAAGCATATTTTATGGGATCTAGACCTTGAGATCCTTAAAAAAAAAAAAAAAAAGGGAGTCTCAAATAAGCCTGGAATATGATGCAAATTACACGGTTGGATATTCATGATGCAGATTAGCATATTAAAGGAGCTGATAAGTCCTGCAGTGAATAAGCCTGTTTAGTTTTGTCTAATTTGGCGTTTCTAAACATTTTTGACCACAGAACATTTAAAAATAATACCTGTTACTAAATAACACCTCTGGCTTTGAGGAATGCTGACAATGCTCTTTCACCTCTGTTGCTCTGGAACACGTGGGGTCATTGGCCACGTCTTCATCTTCTTGGCACTTATAGATTTCTACATGGTGGCTTCAGAGGCCATGTTTCCTTATATTTGATAATTGTAAAGTAAACCTGAGGCCTCACAGCATACTTCCATGTTGCTCCAGATTTGCTGTGCCAAGGTTCATTTACCCTGCCACCAGTGTTTGTCAGGTGCCAATTACAGAGTGTTCTGTGAGGGCACATTTGGGAGCAGAGAACGAATAAGGGATGGACCCTTCCTTAAAGAGCCACTGCGCTCACAGAGGAAGAGTGAAGAGCAAACAAATCACTAAAAACGGTAGAATGAATAACAATAAACAGAGCAAACAAATCACTAAAAACGGTAGAATGAATAACAATAAACAGATGCTCTGTGCCAGCCCCAGGATGGGCTTGGCATTCTGTGTGCATCTGCTAAGGACACGTAAATTATGTACATCGTACCTAAAGCTCAGCCACTCTGCTCTAGAAGCATTTTTTCCCTTTGTACAGGTAAGGGAACTGAGGTTCCTGGAGGTCTGTCTCTTGCCTAAGATTTCACTGTCGGTGAAAGATGAGAAAGATGGAGGCAGGTTTGAGTCTGAAGCCCAGGGTCTTTCCAAACACTCCATGCCGCTGCCATTTCCTGACCAGATTTCCTAAACCCCAAAGCTGGAGAGTTTCTGAGACTGTCATATGTGAGAGTGGGCTCAAATATTTAAATGAGTACTGTCTCAGAAAACCTGAGCTGTGATCCTTGTCAGCAGTGGGAATTGACAGCAAGGCAACTTTAGCCTTTAAGAAAAAAGTTATTTCTAATTGCATGAGCAATCCATAAATAAACTCTTCTAAAAAATAAAAATATCGCAGGTGAGCTATTCTATAACAGCTACCCTGGTCTCCTAGTCTCTTCCCCAAGGGTAAACCACATGATCAATTTGGTAGGTAGTCCTCCAGACCTTATGTACAAATGGATATAATATGGGAACTATCACACTAAGTGAATTATCTTGCAGATTTTCTTTTTTCATTCAACAGTATATTTGAAGCTCTTTCTATGTTAGTATGTATACCTACATCATTCTTTTCTTCAACTTTTTATTCTGAAGCAACAACTTCTTTTGAAACACAAAAGTTGCAAGAATAAGAATAGTTCAAAGAATCTTCAAATATCCTTTCTCCAGATTTCACGTTTGTTATATATGTCTGTATATATATGTATGTATATAGTTGTACATATGTAAGTATAGAGTATGTATGTATATAGTGTATATGTACATATATGTATGTAACTATATGTATGTATGTAGTTATATAAGTATAACTATATAGACACATGTTATATATATAATTTAATGTTATTATATAGATAAAGTATAATTTTCTTCTCTGAATCATTTGAAAGTAAGTAGCGTACTTCATGTCCCTGCTCCCCTAAATACTTCACTGCATAAAAGTAAAGATATTCTTTTAAATAGGCATAGCAATTATCAACTCCTCTAAATATAATATTGACGTGCTACTTTGACCTAGTCTACCATCTTTATTCCATTTTTGTCAATTAATTGAATAATGTCCTTTGTAGGATTTTCCCCTCCAATACAAGATCCAGTATAGGATCAGATATTGCCTTTAGTTGTCATGTCTTTTTGTTCTTCTATTAATATGGAACAATTTTTACAGTTTCTTTGTACTTTATGATATTGACACTTTTGAAGAACACAGTCGCTTTTTATAAAATGGGCTGTTTCTTATTTGGGGTTTTCTGATGTTCTCTCATGATTAGATTGATGATTAGATTGAAGTTAGGCATTTTCAGGCAGAATATTATATAGATGATGGGTCCTTCTCAGGGGACCACATATGCACACTCGCCCCTCGTTGGTGATGCTAATTTTCATCACCTGGGCAAGGTGTGGTCTGAGTTGTCCACTGTAAAGCTACTATTTTTTTCCCCTGATAGTTCCCCGCAACTATCATGCGGTCTATTGGAAGGCACTTAAGACAGTGCAAATAGCCTGCTCCTTGTCAATATTCCCCCCCAGATTTATCATCACTTGATGATTTTTTTTTTTAACTTTTTAAAATTAATTAATTATTTATTGATTTAGTTGCACTGGGTCTTGGTTGTGGCAGGCAGGCTGCTCAGCTATGGCTCAGCGGCTCCTTAGTTGCAGCACATGGGCTCCTTAGTTGTGACATTCGACCTCTTAGCTGTGGCATGCATGTGGGATCTAGTTCCCCGACCAGGGATCGAACCCGGGCCCCCTGTATTGGGAGCGTGGAGTCCAGTGCACTGTGCCACCAGGGAAGTCCCACACTTCATGATTCTTGCCTGAACCAATCTCTGTTGAGATGGTTGCAAAATGATGATTTGCTAGCTGTAACAATCCCTCCATGTACACCAGTGGGCTTGGCCTTCTCTTGTAAGCTAGGGCCTTCCCTTCTCCCTATGTATTTGTTTATCTATCTATTTATTATTGACTCAAAGATTTGGCCAGATTTGGCCAGTAGAAGCCCCTTCCTGGTTCTTTGTGACACGTACCCATCTTTTTGTTGGTATTTCATTACTTTCTGGCATTACAAAAATGTTCCAGGCTCATCTTGTACCTATCCTGCCTCAGTCCTGGAATCATCCATTTCTCCAAGGACCTCTGGTTTCTTTCAGTAGGGGATGGTATCATAGACCGAGATCTGTATGCTGGCATGTTCATCGCTACTGGATCTCCTTGCTTCTCTCTACTATGTTCTTTTTGACTGCTGCCCACTATTTCTTAGAATGGCCGCACTGTAGTTTATTTCTTGCTCTGTTGATGGATGTTTACATTGCTTCCAGTTTGTCCCTGTATCTCTCAGTTAACATTCTTGTGCACACTCTTTGTGCATTTGTGCAAGGAGTCTCTCTCCAAGGGTGGGTGATGAGAAGCAGAATTGCTTGTTCTAAGGTGTGCATGTTTAAAATGTTACTAGATATTTCCTATTTATTCTCTACAGAGGCTCCACCAATTTAGAGCCCAACGAACAGGATATGAGAATCTTGCTTTTTCCACACCCTTTCTGATGCTTGGTATTATCAAACATTTTGTTTCGACATAATCTGAGGGGTGAAAAGTGTTGTCTTACTGTCTTCATGTTCATTTTCCTGATTGTGAGGACGAACATCTTTTCATGTGTTTATTCGCTGATTGGCTATCTGTCATTTCACTGGAGGAAGCAGAGAAAGCTTTGAGGGCTGTAACAGTTGAGCCAGACCTCACTGGATGAGAAGGCTTTCAGGAGGTAGGCAAGACAGGGAAGCTGTTTCAGACATAGGAAACAACAGAGCCAACCACAGAGCAGTCAGGGCCAAGTGGTCGTAGACTTTGGATACCCCACTTTCCTGGGGTGGGGCTCGCTATTTCATCTTGGCACTGCCTCTTTTGTGGTCATCTCCATGACAAGCTTCGCAAAGAGCCTCCAGAGATGGGCGGCTGACTCCCTGGCCTTCTATTTTAAGATCATATTAGAATTCACACACACCTTCCTTGTCTGGGTGAAATTTAATAGGACTGAGGTAGCCAAATGTTTTCCTTAGGGCAGTAAAACCAGCTGTGTTCACCAAAATTGAATCAGTAGAGGGTGCAGCCAACAAAGGAAAGGATATTGGTGAAATGACCTGCAGTGGGATATACACTGATTGACCAAACAAACCTCTATCCGGAAACAACAGATGGAAACCCAGCACAATGTGGGGTATAGTGATCAGGGCCAAAAGAGAGGCCAGCTTTTCATTGCGGCTCAGTGGTCAGAGGCTTGCAGGAAAAGCAAGATAGTGTTTAAGAAACAATGATGTCTTATTATGAGAATCATTTTGCAATATATCCATATATCAGATCATTATGTTGTACACCTTAAACTAATATCATGTTAGATGTCAACTATATCTCAGTGACACTGGACCCAAAAAAAGTGAAAAAAAAAGAAAGAACAGTGAAGCTGGTTACAGGGTTTTGATGGCATTCTGCTAAGACGTGGGTGCAGGGTCACTTCATAAGGTATAGGAGAGGCCTTCTTTCATAGAAAAAGGGGCTTCTGTGGGAGGAAAGAGCAAAAAGAAGGGGCTTCGTCTGGAGCATGAGGGGTTTAGGTCAGAGGTTTGGAACTGATGGGGACGATCATAATGGTTGAAGTGATTTCTCAGGGAAGTTTCTGAAATGTCCTCTATGTCTTCGATAAAGGCACGGATTCTTTTCTGCTGGAATGATTTGACCCGTGTGAAAGACCCCCCCGCCCGCCCTGGATTCTGTCAAGTCAGGGCCTCTGTGGGTGACGGCAGGTGCAGATGCTCTTGGCAGGTACTGGGTTACGGCTTGCACAGCCACGTGCTTTCTCTGTCCAGGAAAGGAGCCAGACCAGCAAGACCCGAACTTTCCATGGGGTAAATGGCCTTTGGGGCTGCAGATGTACTTGGGAAAATGGCAAAGTATTTTTTTTTTTCCTAATGGGTATCTCAACTTACTTCTTACAGCTATCACATGAGTTAGGTATTATTGTCCTTATCTTCTTCTTTTATTTAAACTCTGAATGTGACAGATTTTACACTCGCAGAAAAGTGAAGGTCTAATAGGATGAGCCCATGTACTCACCACCTAGATGCAACGCTTTTGTCTCTCTTTCCTTTGTCTCAGTATATGTTCGTGTATGTGTGTGTTATAGCTATACTTATATACACTATCTCTGTATCGATATTTTTTCCTTTTGGCTGAATCTTTTTAAAGCATGTTGCGAACGTTATGGCGCTTCACCTATTCAGGAAACAGAAACTGCACCTGCTGTTTGAATGGAGATAATTTACTATAATGACTTAACTAGATACAAAGTTACTGGCTAGGTGACCAGAAGAATAAAATGAGGACTCCAAGGAATCATGGTGGAGGCAGTTTCAGGAAGCATCCTTTGGGTTGGTGGCATGAAGGACAAATTGGGGTTATTAAACCAGACACCTACAGGAAGGCTCCCTGTCGCTGAGACTCTCCTGTCGGAAGCCGAGGGGCTGCTCAGCTAGTGCTGGTCTCTGACTTGTGGCGCTGGGACCCAAACCTCTGAGGAGGGGCCTGGTTGGAGGGTGCTGGTGTCTCTATGGGGCTGGATTTCATGGCTGCTGTGGGAAGGAAGCCCTGCTGCTGGGGTGAAGAAGCAGTGCTGGGGGGCAAAACAGGAACAAGAAGCAGATGGGAAGGAGCAAGTCTCTTCTTCCTCATCCAGCCTTGCATACTCTCTCTCTCTAGCACCTGCTTTTGGCAGATCCTCTCATGTGGGTTGCAGAGTCCCAGACCCAGCATCACAAGGCCAAGTATAGTACGGTGAGTTTGGAGTCAAGACACAGCATTTTAATAACTGGCACAAACCTTAAATACTCTAGCATGCGTCTCCTATATTAAGAAGGTTCTCTTACATATACACAATAGCGTTATCATGCCAAAGAAACATTATCATTATCATTCATATGCAATCATTTAATAGTAATCATAATATCATTTAACATGCAATCCATGTTATTCTCCCAAATGTGTTTTATGGCTGGGATTTTAGTTTTTTAGGGATTAGAATCTAATCAGCATTCCCGCATTGCATTTGCTTGATATACCTCTTTAGTCTCATTTTGGAACAGTCTACTGCTTCCCTCCTTCTTTTTAAATAACCATGACAAGATAGGCCAATTGAGTTGTACAAAGTCCCACATTTTGAATATCTGAGTGTTTCTTCATGCTGTTGCTTTACTTGTTCGTCTGTCCCCCGTATTTCCTGTATCCTAGAATTGAAGCGTAAAGACTTGATTAGATTCATTCATTTTTGTCAAGAATATGGCGTAAGGGGTGATGTGTCCTTCATTTCAGTGTGTATTTTAGCACATCAATTCTAGTGTCATCTTTTAAGACATTTATTAACTTCAGGCATACTTTTGTATCCTTGGGAACTAAAGCCGAACAATTCTCATGAAAAGAGGGGGTTTGCACTGTAACAGGTGCTGCCCGTTAGTTCTGGTAGAACTTGCCCTTGTCCCCCTCATGCACTGAGCCCTCCCCGGCCATCCTCTTGCGTCATCTGGAAATGTTCTGTACTATGTACTGGAATGTCTACTCCCTGAGACTATGTTTTATCCCCCAAGAATCCTGTTTTGTAATCTTCTGGGCTCCCCACGAGCCCTGCAGGGTAGAGTGTAGGGCATTACCACCTCCCTGGCCATGCCACGCTTGGCTCTGTGCCGCCTCTGAGTGCTCTGCTGCAGAGCCAGTTGGGTGAGAACTGACTCCAAAAAAGGAGTTTTCTCCTCTTTTCTTGTCTGCGGTTGTCCTCTTCATGAATTCTTCCAGGGGCTGCCTTGTAAACCTTGCACTCTGTCATGTCCTCACCCCTCTACAATCATGCCTTTCTTGCCAGACACTCTGGTCTGTCTCAGCATTCCTGATGCTCTCCCTGCTTTGCCTTTCACCACCTGGGGTCTTGGCCATCCTGACCTTCCTTTGGCGTCACTGAGTAGGGCCACCTACTTTGGCTCCTCTTTCTAGGTTTTATTTTCATCCAATCCATTTCACTTTCCCACGTGCATGAGTGGAAGGGTCAGGCATGCTTGTTCTGAGCCAAGTCAAAAGATTGGAGTTCTAAGTTTAGTTCCTTCACTTGGATGCCTGCAGGGCTCCAGGTAGAGGGAGGTTTTGAGGAAGATCAGATGGAAGAAAACCAGCAGCTCAAGTTCAAGGAGAAATGGCAACAGAACCACAGTTTCTGCAAGGTTGGGGTTCTGATGAACTGGAGAGCTCATGAAAAAAATAACCATACATTCTTTGTAGCTCCTCCTATCAAGAAGTGAAATCTACTTCCCTAACCCTTGAATCTTGTTGATCTTGTGGCTTGCTTTAACCAACTGGACATTAATAAAAGGCATGTAGGCAGAGGCTTGCAAAATGCTTGCCTATTGAGGCTTGCCCTCTCTTGCCGATGGAGGAGCACTGAACTAGCCTGCTGGACAGGCCATGTGGAGGACAACTGAGGTATCCCATCCAACACCTGTCAGCCTCTGATTGTAGCCATATACATGAGCCTAGGTGAGACCAACTAAAGAAATGCTAGCTGAGCCCAGGCCAAACTGCTGACATCCAGAATGGTAGCTAATAAATGATTGTTTTAAGCCACTAAGCTTTGGGGTGGTTTCTTACGCAGCAAAGGCTAACTGGTACATGTGCCCTCTGATGGGGGCAGCTCCTACTCAGCCTAGAGCTGCCCTGCCAGAATATGCACCCAGTATCACCGTGTCTTCCAATTTTTTTCAGAGAAGAGAAAAGTTCAAGATAATTTTTACATGAAGTAGTCCAACTATTAAATGCTGGCACTAATTAAAAAAATATTCTAGAGACTCCCCCCCCAAAACATCTGGGAGCTGGACTTATCTCCCTGTGGCCATTTTCCTTCTCCCTACTGGCTCCATTGTTTGCCTCATAATTCTCCCCGATCCAGGGGAAGTGGACTTTGGAAGGGGGCACATGAGTCAGCGGCAGCCTCTAGGGACCCCTGGGGTCAAAAGCTTCATCTTGGCCTGCTTTCTATCACTGAGTCAGTTAGGGATATTTGTGGAAGGATGAAGATGCCTCTAAAAAAACCCCCAAGGAGGGCATTTCTTTGGCTCGTTCCTCAACACTCGAACAAAATGCCACCTCCTCTGAGCTCCTTCACCACGTGGTTCATTCCTCCACCAGGGCAAATGATAAATTCGGTACTTTTTTCCCCCGTCTCTTCTATCTCCCTCACTAGACTTGGGGGAGCTTCTGGAGGGCCAAGTCCGGGGGACTTATTTACCTTTCCGCCTCGCTGCTCAGACTGATGCTGCGTGTGGAAGGGGCAGGCGAGCTGTCGAATACCTGGAATGTTCTTTTGGGCCCCTCCTCTCTGTGGGACGGGCTGCGTCTTGTCCTAATCCCAGTCACCTTTCCTTGAAATTCTGTATCAGAGTGAGTCATGGAGCACCAATGTTCATCTAGCTAAGGAATTCGAAATGGAAGTTTCTTACACTTTGGTCAATTTATGGAAAAGCAACAAACAAACTAAAAACAACCCCCTAGAGCAAACACAGAAGTCCTCCCCATGTCAAATGTGTCAGAGGCAAGCTCCAGAGATGGGGTGTCAAGCTGGCTCTCGGCCTGGGAGAGTGATTTTCCTTCTTGAGGCCTCGGAACTGTTGGGGCCACAGGGCAGCCTGACGTGGGCCTCTGAGAGAGGTGATTTAACTTGAGAGGGGCCTGCGGCGTTTTATTGGGTCTGTGCACTCCAGGCCAGGCCAAACATCTGGCTGATTAGGAAGGAATAAAGCCGCCCAGTGTCTGGTCCCATAACTCCTTGTATTCCCATTGAGAGTGTGATTGCGCGGACACATTTTTCCATTTTTATTCACATATTTCACCTCTCACAGTCTAAGACTTGGCGTGGACTGGGTAGGCCAGAAAAACTTTGAGTGTGGGCCATCAGAGACCCTCAGGGGAGTCCCGGGGAAGAACAGATGTGCCCGGCGGGCCCTCCCGCTCCTTTCTGCACTGGCTTGCTGAACCCAGCTGGTGGAGGCTGCCTGGTCTTGGCAGGAGCCGGGCGGGAGGTGCACGGCTCGCCTCTCTCCACTAGGGGGTGGGGCAGTTTGGAGTCCAGCGCTGAGGCTGCTTGCAGGAAACTCACCGGCAAGGAAACCAGGAGGCTCAGCGGACTCCTTGAGCCACAGGGATCGGACGGGGGCCAGGCCTTTTGATGAGTTGCCTCCTAGCGGTAGGTCTGGTTCTCGGTGAAGGATGAACAAGTGGGTCTGGCCCAGTGTGGCTCAGGTGGGCCAGTGAGGGCAGCTCCTCTGGGCTGCGACCCCTGCAGTCCTGAGCTGCCGCCCCATCCCCGGGCTCTTCTCCATCCGTGATGGCTCTGTCCTTTGTCACAGGCCAACCATAATAGGTAGCTGGGCGCCGGGTGGAAGACATGGGGATGGGCTTCTTCTTTTACCGCACTGCCATATGGGGCCTCGGGCTTTCCCATGGCAAGGGGAGTCAGGGTGCCTGGAAACCTGCTGCAACTTGGAATATTTCCCCAATTTCCTGCTTACTGCCTGAATTTCCGGCGTGAGAAATTTTACTCCTTTGCGTCAAAGTGTGGGTGCTGTGGTCCCTTTTACAAATGCAACTCTTGGGGCTTCCCTGGTGGTGCAGTGGTTGGGAATCCGCCTGCCAATGCAGGGGACACGGGTTCGAGCCCTGGTCCAGGAAGATCCCACATGCCCTGGAGCAACTAAGCCCGTGCACCACAACTACGGAACCTGCACTCTAGAGCCCACGAGCCACAACTACTGAGCCTGCGCACCACAACTACTGAAGCCCGCGTGCCTAGAGCCTGTGCTCCGCAACAAGAGAAGCCACCACAGTGAGAAGCCCACGCACCGCAAGGAAGAGTAGCCCCCACTCGCCGCAACTAGAGAAAGCCTGCTCACAGCAACAAAGACCCAATGCAGCCAAAAAAAATTAAATAAATAAAACAAATCTATTTAAAAAAATGCAACTCTTTCAGAGAGAAGGAATACATTAAGAAAAGGACATTGTACGTCTTCTTTGGAGAAATGTCTATGTAGATCTTCTGCCCATTTTTTGATTGGGTTGTTTTTTCTGTAATCTATATGGGTAAATAATCTGAAAAAGAATGAATTTATGTATATGTATAACTGAATCACTTTGCTGTACACTTGAAACTAACCTAACCCTGTAAATCAACTATACTCCGATAAAATTTAAAGTAAAATAAAATAATATTAGGAAAAAAAGAGAAAGGACCATTGTAGTAGGCTTAGAGTGAATTAATCTATCATATTCCTCTCCCCCCCCACCCCCACCCCCAGGGCCCTTGACCTTGAAGCAGAGGATGGAAAGGAAGGACAGGGACTGGGGCTGAGAGAGAAAGAAGCATTAGGAGGTCTGGAGCACGTGGAGAAGAGTAACAGTAGAGGCCTCTTGGCAGATTTCTGGGGAGGGAAAATGGCGTAGAAAGAGGGTTTTTAGAACGGAAGAGGGGAGCTAAAGAAGGAGGAGGCAGGACATTGAAGAAATATTCCATGATTTAATTTCAGGCTGCCTTTCTGCCTGAGCTCCTTGAATTCTGAGCTAAATTTTTAGTTTCTCACGCTTCCCAACTTCCCCATCACTTCCTGAGGGTTTGCCAGAAGGATGAAACGCAAGCTCAAGTTCCTGAACTCTCCGAGTCTGGATTTTCTAGCTGGTAAATGGAGAGAACTATACTCACCATTATTCATGGAAGGAACCAAGCACAGTATCTGTAAGGAAATACTAGTCTATTGATGCCATAAAAGATTACAGTGTCTTCCTTTATATGTATATGCAATAGTACATAAATAGTAAAAATGCTACTGTTGCTGGGAGATTGCAGCAAGGGTTCTGGTGAGAAGGGAAGGCCAGGAAGATGCTGGCCTCAGCCTGTGAACCACCATCCAGTTGTGTCAGATGTTGCCATCATCTGAGAGTAGGGAAGAGGGGGCAGATTGGCTTCTGAGATTTTCAGAGAAGTAGCCAGACTTTTTTTATTTGGAGGGCAGGTGGCCTACATATAGACCCAGGCTTTAAGTACTCAAGCATTTTTTTTAAAAGCTAAAATAGACAAGCAATGTACAAACACCACTTTCAGTGATTTACACCCAAACAAATAATTTCAGAAAACCACAATCTACCAAAAGTATAAAAAGCAAACCCCGTAAAAATGCAAAATGGAACAAACAGGATGTTTGTTTTCCTATGTACAGACAGGCCTTTCCCATCCTGTGGCCCAGATGCTCTTCCCTGCTCTGTCTTCATGGAGTGAAAGGAGGGCCAAAACATCTATGAATCCACCCCTCCTCCATCTAGGGCGCCTTGTAGCAAACACATAGAAAACAGCAGGACAACCTATGTAAATAAGGATGCCAGAGTGAAGAGGAGCGAGGGTAAGACAACAAGAACGTATCCGAGGTAGACTTGTGCAAAGACATTTGGGCTTTAAAGTCCTGCGCAGTTTCTGAAGGTGGACTACAGGTTTGGCTGTGAGCTTAGTGGCGGCCAAAGCAAAGAGGGATATAAGAGCCACAAGAGGACCCACACTGTCCATCAGCCGAACCTGCGTCAGCTTGCTTAGCAGAAGCACGGTACTTACTGGAACTGAGGCTGGGCTGCTTTCTTCCCTAAGTTTTCATGGATGAAGTTGAGGACTTCCTGACCCCAGTGCTGCCATACACGGCAGGGTGAGTTGTATAAGCCTCACCAGAAAAATCCCTGCTTGGAGGCAGATGCCATGTAAGCAAGGCCCATCCAATAAATATGATTGTACAAGAACCCCAGACACTCTGGCCCAAACATTCAGCTTTTTCATGGTCAGATATTACCCAAAAGTAAAATTTAGAAAATGTGGAGCAGTTGCTTGCAAGGTGTGTCCTGTGGGATAATAATATGCAAGATGGGAACAAAGGTGAAACCAAGGTAAAAGGGCTATTTTTGTAAACTGCAAACACTCTTGGAACCTTTCATGGGCTGCTGCACTTATACCTCTATGGTTTGCAGTGTTTCCAAAACCTATGTAACAGCTTAACTCTGTGCTGTCTGTAGGATCTTGGGGGTCCCGTGGAGGGGGAGGACTGAAAACAAATAAGACCTCAAAGCCCCAAAGCTAGAGTTGCACAGTTTTGTTCCCCAGCTACACCTTGGCCTCAAACTCATTTTTGAAAAGGATGCTTGTGGGGTCACCTTGGATGGCACTCTTCTGAAGCAGTGTTTCCTGGATTGGCTATAATTTTCCTAGAGAATGTAGATTAATCATATAAATATAATTTATAATTGCTTTAACAGTAATATGCAACTAAGTAATATGCTTTAACAGTAAATATGCAACTAAGCCCCACCTAAAATGATCTTGCATCTGTCCAATGATGAGCCTGGCCCTGAATCACCACAGTCCTGGGCTTGATGTGTCAGTGAAGGGCTGACCCACTCACTCGGGCCGCCCACGAAGCGCAGGGTGGGGTGGGGGAGAGCTTCAGGGAAACTTCTAGATATGATCTGGAAGAAATTGAACGTTATTCCCAATTTCTGAAAACTCCTCAGTGGGTCCACTTCTTTTTCTGCTTTGTTTATGTATTTTTTTGTCTTCTTGAAGGGCTGTTTCCAGATGGGATCCTTCAGGTTGTATGAGAGTGGATCAGGTTCATAGCCTATCAGATCATCAGCATTTCCCCCGGTTTTGTGGCCAAATGTTTGGAAATGTTTGCTTTTCAAAGGCAGCCATTCATTTATCTCTTTCTGCAGCAAACATACATTCAGTGCTGGCCATATGCAAAACAAGAGGGAGCAGACACACACAAATATATACAAAAGTCATCTGAAAGTTACATAAATCTCTGTATAAATAGCATAAACCAGATTTCCAGCCAAAAATGGCAAGCATCATGGGTTTGACAAAGAACATGTATACAACAAACCCTATTCTTTTAGTAAAATGATTTTTAAAAGTTTACAATCAATGATTGTTTACTTACCAAACCAGTCTGATCACTAAATATGGGCATCCCGATTTGGGACAGAGTGATGTGGATGAATTTTGACTTTCTGAAGTCAGTCTGATTTTGAGTGTCCTCCCCCTGCTCTGGACATAAGGCCTTTCTCTGTCCTTTTCCTTTATACCATTGCTGAAGACTAAGACCTTTAATATACTAGCATAATCCCATTCAGCAAACATTTACTGGCTATAGTGTCTTAACATCTTCACATTGGAGAAACTTTCATCTGATCCCCTCCAAAGACCTTCTGAAGCCCACCTTGGGTACAAAAACTTCCCCTTGGGAAATTTTCTCTTTAGCTTACTGCCAAGCAGGGCTCTAAAAGAAAACAGAATCCCCCCTTCTACGAGAGGCTAAGAGAGGTTACGGTTAAGAGAGGTTTTGCCGCAGATCATTTTCAAGCGAGGTGATGTACTGTGTTCATCAGCGGTCTGAACAATCTGTGATTTTGTTGGTAGGAAATGCGCAAACAGTGGAAAAAAATCCCCAGGGTGGTTAAAAGCCAGTGAAGATAAATTTCTCTTACAGTACCATTATTTGTAAAAAAATGATATGTTAGAAATGAAATTCTCTCTACATGTTGGGTCAAAGATCAAAAGGAGCTGTTGTTTGGATTCGGGGAAAGATCAATAATACAATAATAGGGGATGTTGTGATTCTGGAGTGTGGACAGTCGTTCATTCACTACCATGTGTAAAATAGCTAGCTAGTGGGAACATGCTATAAAGCACAGGAAGCTCAGTTTGGTGCTCTGTGACGACCTAGATGGGGGGCATGGGGCGGGGGGGTGGGAGGGAGGTCCAAGAGGGAGGCGATATAGCTGATTCACTTCATTGTACAGCAGAAACTAACACCACATTGTAAAGCAGTTATACTCCAATAATAAAAAAAAAGATTACAATAGAAATTCACATATGAATGAAAACAGTGTCTTCCTGACTTGCCCCAAAGACTTGCATGAACTAAGGAGACCTTCTTTCCAGCACGTGGATGTGTCTGACAAGGAGTATTAATGGATTTGCCAATTGCAATTTCTGGAAGTTAGCACCTGCTTAGGAGGATCTCCTTAGAGACAGTGGAGAAGGGATGTTAGTGGATTAATCCATTAGCATCCTGTTTACACTTTCTCTTATGTCTAACTTTCCCCTTAATTGCAATGTTGTATTGTCCTGAAAGTCTTAGTTCTATAGCCTAAATGTTTTGTGCTGGCCTGCACTGAGAGGGAAGATATTTCTGGCTAAGGAGGTGTGGTCAAATAGGAGTTGTAATACTAGTGAAATTCACCTCCAACATTAGCCAGTCAGTATTTACTGAGCAACTCCTATGTGCCAGGCGTGTGTGTGTGTGTGTGTGTGTGTGTGTTCTAGCATCAGAAGAGTTCTAGCATCAGAAGAGTTCCTGAGGATCTCTAATTCTCCCTCGTTGCTATTTTATCTCTTTTCTTAGCGTTGCACATCAGCATTTTGCAGCTTGCAAACAGCATTTTCTCTTTAAGTATACCTCTTTCTTTCTCTGAAAATCTGAATTCCACACTGGCATGAAGCAATGTTATTGGAGAACAAAACCATCCTGGTCCTAGAACCTATGAAGTCTGGCTTCAGCCTTTCCACCTTGAGTTTTCAAGATGCAGTTGTTTTCTTCTAAGAAAATAAGGGAGCAAGCTTCTTGTCTTCTTTCCTGTGGGTAAGAGTAGGTTATGACTTTAGAATGTTGTCCTCGTCCAACAAGTTTTGCAACGCAATGACCTCATCTGTATGAACTCAGATTCTGTGGTCTTATAAAAAAAGACATAGAAGATTAATTGGAGGGGTTATTTGGAACAATTGATACTACTTTATCTTATTTGATATGTCTTTGGTTCTTAACTTGTTGAGTTAAAGATGTTTGTTTCCTAATTGATTACTTGAAAATGATTCTTGGATGCGTTTTGGCACTGGGTATTTTTTATTTAAAAAATACAGATTTTTAATTCCAAAAAATGCAGAAAGGAGAAAATTTAAATAGCCTATGATCAGATATTTAAAAATTCAGTGTGGATATATAGCTATATTTATTTATAAAAGTGGGTTCATATTGTACAAACCATTTGTAACCAGTGTTTTTCACTTCATATATCATGAACATTTCCATGTTGTTTCGTATTTTTCTCTATCATCATTTTAATATCCGCATAGTTATTCCCTGTGTATAATGCCATAATATATTAAACCAGTTCATTGTTTGGACAGTGAGGCTATTTCCAACTTTTTGCTTTTATAAACAATGTTTCACTGGACATCCAAATGCATGTATCTTTGGCCATGATGATTTTCCTTAGGGATAAATGCTTAAAAGTGGATTAGCTATGTCAAAGTTTATGCATATTTTAAAAATTATTAATAGACTTTGCAATATTGCCTTCCAAAAAGGTTTTACTAGTTTACCCTCCTATGAACAGTGTATGAGGTTCTTCACCTGTCTGTCCTCTTATCAATAAGTATTATAAATTTTTTTGGATACATATTTGCTAGTTTGATAGGCAAAAATGTTATCTGACTTTTCATTGTGTGTCCTCAATTATTAGTGGGGATGCAGATTTTATATTTATTAGCCACTTGTATTTCTTCTTTCACGAATTGCTTATTTATGTCTTTTGCTCATTTTTATTACAGTGTGGTTTTTCCCCAAGTGCTTTTTATATGTTAAGATAGTAAATATTTACTATCATTAATATTGTAAATATTTTCCTCTCCTAATATAATTTAAGGTAATTTCTCCTTTGTTACACATAAGTTTTTCAATTTTGTGCAGTGGAGCCCATCAGTCTTTCCATCTGTGGTTTCTGCCTCTATCATATGCTTAGCGTTTAGCCTTTATTTTAAACGCTATAAATGCAGTGCATACATGCTCCTTATGAAGGGTCCAAATGATGGATACGAGTGTAAAATGGAAAGCAGGGTTCTGTCTCCTGCTCTCCATTCCTATACCCCAGAGTAACTACTGTTAGCCATTTGGATGCCCTTGGTCTTTATAAAACAGGAGTAATTGACCTTTGGTCAATGGAACGACCATTTTCACTTGTTTATGCTGTGGTGGTGCATCGAGCTGTTGGTAGTGGCGTCAGCTCCCCATCCTCTGCACGGCATTCTCTTTCTCCAGGCCCTAGGACTGGTGTGGTCTGCGTGTGTTTATGGCTGGGGGGCTCTCAGCCTCTTGATTGCTGCTCTGGGACCCGGTAAGCAGCTTGTCCAGAGGCTGGGATGGAATGAGAACGGGACAGTCCAGCTGGCCCAGTGTGCTCTCCTCTGGCGCATGAGATCTGGAATCAGATGCTTTCGTGTGGGTCAGGCCTTCCAAAAGGGGACACGCCCAAGGGGCCCCTCCATGCCCAGCGTCAGGTGAGCTGAGTCAGGCTGTTCAAGAGCCTGACCTTGACTTCTGGTGACCACAGCTTCAGAGTAACGTGCCTGAGGTCACCTGGGCAATTGGACCCAGGACTCAAGGCTCTGTCCTCTTCCCTGAGGCTTTTACGCTACGCTATTACAATGGATCCATCTTGAAATGCTTTTGTCAATACAAGGGGCACTGAATGCTCTGAAAATTTCTGATTCATCTTTATGGAAGGTTAAAATAAAATGACATTTTTAAAAACCACATGTAAAAGAAGCCAGCCTCTGTTCTTCACACAAAGTTCCCGAGAACACTATTACACACCCCGTGGAGCTACACAGGGAGGTAAAACGCTCCTTCCTTCTTGATTTGAATCAAGAACTTGGATCGGATGAATATTGGTTTCATTCACAGAACATTTTGATGTCTGATTTTTGTACCTGTTCAGCAGTCTTTGAAAATATACAGGTTAAGCTCAGGTTCAAACTGGTCTGCTATTTTTGTTTTCTGGGAAGAAAACACTTTTGTGTGTTTCATTGCTTGGTAACAAAATTAACGCTTGGGTCCAGCTCAGGGTTTGGCTAATGGGGGGGGGGGTGGTGGGTTGTTTTGGTACCGGATTGACAGTGTGAGCTCTTGATGCGACTGAATTTCTTCTGTTCCAGGGGAGAACTGCTCCTCTGTTAGCCGGCTGCCGTCACAGCGCCTGAGACGTGGGTCAGGATTCCCTGGGAAGGATGCCTCACCTTCTGGCCAGGTAGTGAGTGGGGCTCTGTGCAGGGAATGGAGCTGGGCAGAGCAGATGGGTGGGAGTGGGGGACAGGCGGAACCTCGGCAGGGAGTTACTCCTCCACTTGCAGACCTGGGCTGCCCAGAGAGGCAGCCCCCAAATGCCACTGGTCTTTCCTCTTGCCTGACCTGCGCCTTCCTGAAATCCTCTCACAACAGACGAATCCATCAGCAGATGCTTGGGAGGAACTGATGTGAGATAAACGCACCACTGGGCTGAGGGTGCGTGTCTGCAGAGCAGCGTGGTATGACCTAGAAGTTTATCATCTTAAAGAATCCCCGTCTTGGCACATCTGGCTGGGTGAGCTCTGGCAGGTGACTTCTTTTCTTTGAGCTGCCCTTCCTCGTCTTTCGAACGGGGAGAATGAGATACCAACTTGCAGGATGGCTGTGAGCATCTATAGCAATTTGCATATAATGGGTTTCTTAGCACAGTGCCTGGGGTTTGGTAATGTGCTTAGCTACTCTTAGGAGTTTTGGGTGGGGGGACACAGCACATATGCACGGACTGTGACCCGAAAATATCAAGCTGGTATAAGAACAGTGGGTGGCACAGACAGGTTAAATGTTGCAGGAATTCAAAGCAGGATGTGTCCCCAAGGGCTGGGGAGAGAAGGGCAGGCTTCCTGGAGGTTTGAACTGGGCTTTGAAGGAGAATTCCGTGGAAAGGAAGGTGAAGGCAAAGCAAAGTTGGTGTGCTCTGCCCAGAGCCCAGATGCGTGCATCACCTCTCCACTGCCTTTGTTTTAGATGTTAAGAGCCCTGACCAAAGCCATACGGGGCTAGAGGCGGTTTCCTCTCTTGTACTTTATCCATCGGTGTTGCTATTTGTTATTATGCTTTCGGTTGCAAGTGACAGAAAACTCGAATCAAACTGGCTTAAGCAGAAAACCAGAAGAAAAGAATCACCACAACAAAACCCAGCAACAACAGAGAAGAGCATGCATTGACTTCCCTCTTGAGCAAACCCTCCCCATGGTGACTTCTGGCCTTTCCAGGCTTAACCCAGCTTCACATCCAACAGAGAGAAATCATCTCTCTTCCCCCAAGTCCACCGTCAGGTCTCCTTGGCCTGGCTATGGTCATGGGTCTGCCCGCAACCAATCACTGTGGCCCAGGTGTGTATTTATTTTGTCATGCCACCTGCTCATCATAGAAGCCTTCAAAGTGACCCGATCTTGGGGGTTCTTACTGGTGGGAGGGGGAGTGGCTCCTGAGAAAACAAAAGCTGCAGTGCCCACTTGATGCTGGGACAAGGTCTACACACTCCTCGTGGTCATTTTATCCACAAAGTCAGGAGAGGCACTGTAGAGTCACCACCACCAAGAACAAAAGCTTATCTAGTGGCAGCAAAAGAACTAGAAATTCAGCTCTGACTGCCCATGTCTCCAGGAGCAGAAGAAACTGGAGGGTCCAAGGTGTGGTCCTGGCACAGGGCATGGCGTGGCCCATCCAAGACGGGTCTGGAGAGCTGCTTATTAGAGTGCCAGGGCACTGGACCATGGTACTGGTGATCGCTGCAGCTTCCGGAGGTAGTGTGGTCAGACAAAGGCGAGGATCTGAGTGCATCGTGCAGGCTGACTTTGAGTCCAGGGCTCGGAGTGCGGAGGAAAGACCTCGTGCCTGAGAGTCCCTTATCACCCCTGCCGTCCTTCTTCTCCAGCAGGGAGCCAGGCTGGTTTCCCTTCTCATGTCACAACCCGGGTGCTGGGTATTCCCGAGCCAGCTTACTCTCTGGTCTGTGGCTGCCAGGATGGAGGGGAGAAGTAACAGCCTGTGTGCTGCGTGGAGTCTTCTGGGGGTTGGTGGAGATCACCTCCAGGCTCCCCTGCCCCTTGCTCTCTGGGGGTGCTCAGAGCCCACCTGGCCTGGCCGGTTTGCGCCTGGTGTCTTCAGTTATATCCCTCAGGGGATTTGTGTGCAGTGATGTATGAAGTGGGTGCTCCAAGGGAAGGTGGTCAGGGATGGGAAGAAGACATGAAACCAAGCAAGAGGGTGGCTTTAGATAGAGCCCATGAGGGTGGCTTAAGCCTGATTCTGCTAGGGTGTAACTCACCTCTCAGAGTTGGTGCTGAGCAAGAGAGCTGGCCTTTCATACTCTCACGACTTTCAGTTATCGGCCAAGGGCCACCCGGAGGGACATGAACTCCAAGCACTTCTCGAAGGTTCAGGCTTTTGGAAACAAAAACACGTGGAAAGTGGGGGGATGGGCACCAGAAACAGCAAAAGGCACTGGGGTGGGAGTGTGGTCTGGATGGAGCAGGGACACTGTCTATTCCAGTAGTGTCTTCTGTTCACAAAACTCCACTGCATGTGTTCTTGCTGAGACGCATGAGCAGAATTTTTCCCTGTGGTGAACAGTCCAGGAAGCACTCAAGCCTCTGTATTAACTGGATCTGAGAAGACTGAACTAAGCGCAATCAGCTCATCACAATGACCAGGACAGGGGTGGCTTCAGGCATGGCTGCACCCAGGTGTCTAAATGACACATCAGGAGCTCTCACTGTCTCTTAGCTCTGCCTTTCTCTGTGCCGGCTCCATCTTCAGGCTGGTGCTCTCCTCATGGGGGCAGGACGGCCTCCAGCAGCACTGGGCAGACTTACGTCCAATGGAAAACTTTCAGTAAGGAAGTAGGCTTCCAGTAAGGGCCCTGGGATGAATTCTGACTGGGTCATGCCCTCCCCTGAAAACTCTCTGATGCTGTGAGTGACCAGGTCTGGGTCACCTCACCCCTGGAGTAGTGTATGTGAGTGTGTGTGTAAAACTTTCCCAAGGAACACTGGAGCTCTGTTACTAGGAGAGGAGACTAGGTTAAGGCTGGGGCTCGGGCCCCAAAGTCAGGCATTCCGGACCATGTGGCAGAACCACAAAGATGTCTCGTCCTCCCTTGATGCTCATGTGACCTGTCCCTGACTTGGGAGGCTGGAACCAGGGGTTCAGATCTCAGGGGCTAGAGTCTCCTTTCTGGCTTGGACTGTGTTGCTGTGTGCATTTATTCACTTTACTTTTTCAACTTAATATTACAAAAGTTATATGGAGGCGTATTATAAACATTCAAACAATATATAATGTATAAAAATATATTTTTTAAATATATAATATCTAAAAATATTTATATTATCTATTACTATATATATTTATATTTATACTTACATATATAATAGAAAACATATAAAATATAAAATGCAAATCACTCATAATCTTAGCCCCAAAGAAAATCACCGTTAGTCGGTTTTGGGAGTATCACTCTCTAGATACCCCTTTCTCCATCTCAGTGACCCAAATTTCCACCTCTTTCTTTAATAACCAGATGAAATCA
Source organism: Balaenoptera acutorostrata (assembly GCF_949987535.1). NCBI lineage: Eukaryota > Metazoa > Chordata > Mammalia > Artiodactyla > Balaenopteridae > Balaenoptera > Balaenoptera acutorostrata. The sequence goes on from NC_080065.1 coordinate 158,598,337, forward strand.
CTCCAGCCCCTCTCTCTTGTGACTTCGGAAATCTCTCTTATTTTTTTGGCCATACCACGCAGCTTGCAGGATCTCAGTTCCCTGACCAGGGAATGAACCTGGTCCGGCCATGAAAGCACCGAGTTCTAACCACTGGACCACCAGGGAATTCCCAAATCTCATCTTCCTTACATTGTAACTTGTCACTTCTTGCCTTGAGCCCGCCCATCTGTGTGTCCATTAGCATGATTTTTACTGAGTGCCTGTTAGATCAGGAGTGTGTTGTAGGCACTTGAGATGCATTGGTGATCAAAAGCTAAGATTCCTGCCCTGGTGGAGCTTACATTTTCATGGGGTCCAGGCAATAAACAATCAACTAACAAATAAACCATTCTTGTAAACTGTGGAAAGCCTTCCAATAACAGGGTTATTGCCTTCTTCTTCCTCCTCTTCCTCCCCTCCCCTTCCCCTCCCTCTCCCCCTCTTTCTCCTTCTCCACCCCTCCTCCTCCTCCCCTCCTTCATCATCATTATCATCATCATCATCATCATCCTCATCACCACTAACATTTATTCTAACTGTTCTAAGCATTCCACATGCATTAACTTATTTAATCCTCACAACCACTCTAGGAAGCAGATGCTATTCTTACCCCCATTCTACTGATGAGAAAATCAAAGCACAAAGAGACTTAGTAACATGCCCAAGGTCACATCACTAAAAACTGCTAGAGCAAGGATTTGAATGCTGGTGATTTGATTCCAGAGCCAGAGAGGTAGCTGTGGCCCTCAGTACATTACAGTATCATCCAGTATTCTGATGAACATTGGTTTCATGAGACAGTAATAGACATTCCAGAAGGAAAAGGGGGTAGTTAAACGGTTTAGGAAAGGCTGGGCTAAATAGGGAAATAAACAGCTTTCTTTACTGCAGGACTTCTCAGAGCCTTTAATTTGCTAAAGTATGAATCTCTAGTGGCAGCAATTTCCAAACTTAGCTGACTGTGCTTTTTGGGGTGGAAACACCTTTCGACATTGCATGGCACTGGTATGTCACTGAATGCAGTTTAAGCAAGGCTGCTTTGTGGCTTATTTTTCCTTGCCATTCCTACTTGTAGTTTTCAGACCTCATCTTTCTCTGACAACTGCTGAGTATCCTTTTAGTACTCGCTCTACTCAGGTGATCCGTGCAGGGTGGGTGGGTGAATTTCACATGGAGCATGTTGTTCTGACACTTGACGCTCAACAGCATTTGTCTCTGGCAGTAATGAAGTTGGTGTGGAGCAGAGCAGGCACTGAGCTGGACTGGTGGCGTGGTCCAGAAGGGCAGGAGGGCAGCAGGAGGGCAGTGAATACACGCCACGTATGGTCTGCTGAAACCCCACGTGACAAGGCAGGGGCAGCGTCTGGGTCTCAGACGAGGTGTGGGGTCCTCACTGTGGTTGGTCTTTAGAATCCAGGGTGGACCCAAGGAGCGGGAGACTGTCCACGACGTGAGCAGGTCTGTCCAGGCAGTGGCTTCATCCATCAATGGGACTCACTGTTGCTCCCAGCCAGAGCAGCTCTGCCCTCCCCATGGCTTTTGGCATCTTCCCTAGTGTGGACCATAAAGGCTGGAAGATTTGTGTTCCCTGAGTGAAGCAGGGATGAAGCAAGACTCAAGTTTTGCTTTCAAGTTGAACTTGCAAGGATCCTCCTGGGGTGATTTCCATGCCTGGCTTCTTAAGACTTTCAGAGCATAGGAGAAGGCCCACAGGGCAGCAGTTTAAGGCAACACATGGTCCTGACCTGGTCAGAACTAAGCTTGAATTCAGTCTGGCGGTGCAACTTCTCAGAATCTCAACTCTGAGAAAGAGTGACGGATAGAAAGTGAGTTTTGAGGAGGAGAGATGCAAAAACTGAAAATTAAAAAAAAAAAAAAAAAAAAGAGGAACAGTGGCAGGACTCTGTGGGGCTTTGGAACTGTAGGCCCTGGAAGACTCTATGGGAAGTGATCAAGTGCAGTCATCGTGTGGATGAGATGACTAGTGACCTCCCAATGTCCGTTCTTCCTTTTCAAGTAACACTGCTGTCTGGCTAGTCCCAGCCTCCCTTGCAGCTAGGTGAGGTCATCTGACTAAATTCTGTCCAAGGAAGTAGAAGAAGGAGTAGTATGTGGTACTAAAGGAACTGACCTTAAACGGGACGGAATACAATTCATCTCCTCTTTCTTCTTCTGGCTGCTTGGAATGCAGACGTGATGCCTGGACTTGAGCAACCATCTTGGACCATGAGATGACATGCCAAGGATGGTGAAGTACAAAGACAGAAGGTGACACTGTGGAGCCACCACGCCAACCCTAAGCTGTCTATCTCTAGACTACTTTTATGGAAAAGAGAAATAAATGTCTGTCTTCTTTTAAGTCACTATTATTTCCAGGGGACTGTTGGGGAGTTCTGTTATATCAATGGAACTGATACAGCCATAACTCTACCTTTCTAGCCTAGATGGGTGGTAGCCTGAAAAGTAAAATTCTGGAGATCTGAGGTCAGAGTAGAAACGTGGAGGCCTCAGGGTGGTGACACGTTCTCCTGACTGGCTCAGGCTGCTGCTGTCCACAGCCCCGCTGTACTCCTCCTTTTTTGGCCAAAGCAGTGAAAGAGATGGACATAGGATGGTGGGGAGGGGAAGCTATGACTGGTCCTGGTGAGGCTGGGTTGCCAAATGTCTTATTCTGAAAAGGGAATAGGTTTCACATGGACAAGATGGAAGGACTGCTTGTTCCCTCTGGAAAGTTCTATTAAAATGACCAACCCAGACACACTTTAATATTAATGGGAAATTCCTCCCATTGTTTATGAAATCATTTTAGAGTTGATTTTAAAAAGAGAGGAGGGAGAGAGGGAGAGACAGAGAGAGGGAGAGAGAGAGAGAGAGAGAAGAAAAAAAGCCGTTTGCTAGCTAAACGAAGCCCAGACAATTATTTATAGATGCATCTGAGTGGCTTGTTTTAACACAGAGTGACTGTCTGAAAAGACTCCACTTTGACACCGGTAAGCACCCCTGGCACTAAGAATAAATTTATGAATGTCTTTTATGAGAGTCAACAAACTAGACAAATAACCCCACAGACCGTCCTTCACGTCGAGAACCAGAACAAAGACAGTCGTATTTGTCGCTCCCTCGGGACCGGAACGGTGCCAAGCTGCGCAGCCGTCCCTGGGGCCGGATGTTCCCCTCCAGCTAATGTGATTTCTTTGGGCACTGCCACCGTGGCAGGCAGATGCCTGGTTTATTTCCATTCCTCCTCTTCTCTGATTTGCTTGGGTAGCTAAATATCTCTTTCCCAGGAGAACATCTGCTCTTTTAAAAATGGAAAAAAGCAGGAAGACCTCCAAGCCGTTAGACTGGAACTCACCCTCTGGTGAGACAGACCAGAACCTCATACAATATGGCTCCCGGGGTCTGTGCCACACCTCGAGAGAGGGCTTGTGCTAACCAAGCCCCATCAAGACTCCTGGAATTCTGTCCTGTTCAACAGACTTCAAAACAGTTCAAATTCCATGCTAGGACGCCTTAAGCTTCTTCAGGGCTTTGACCAAGCTGAGGTCATTTTTCTTGCTGTCTCATTTATAGATGACTTCGTACTATCAGTCACACCAGGGTTTGGTTGGAAATGAATCCACCACAGTTCAGAGGTGCAAAAACATATGGTGGAAAACCTCACAACTAGTCAGTCAGAGGTGCTTAAAAACTGACATGCTTCTGGATGAAAACAGTCTCTTTGGGGAAAATAGTCTTTCAGAGCTCCCTCCCTTTCCCTGGGGACCTCTGGGTGCCAGGGATGCTTCCCTAGCGTCGTGGCACTGGGAGGTACTTCTCGCTGTGGCCACGCCGTGGGCCATGCTGTGGCTGGTCTGGCCTGGTCCCTGGCATCCCATAGTGTGCGTAAGGGTGGTTTTGCTCACCAGTCCCTCTGTGGGTCACAGCAGCACCCACTACTGAAGTCTCTGATCTCTCCACTTCCTTTGGTGGTGAGGGTCCTGTGTTTGAATGCAGGCTGGTCCCACCCCCACGGGTCTCTGCGGGCCCACGGATACTCACCCTCCTAGGAGCACCTGACCACGCCAGGTGGCATTTCCCACTTGCTTGGCCACTCACTGTTGCTCTGGGGACGTTCTTTGAGATGGTTTCTGTATTAGTTTACTCAGGCCACCATAACAAAATACCACAGATGGGGTGGCTTAAACAACAGACATTTATGTTCTCACAGTTCTGGAGGCTGGAAGTCCAAGACCACGGTGTTGGTTGGCAGGGTTGGTTTCTCCTTGATTTGCAGATGGAGGCCTTCTTGCTCATGGCTGTCCTTCCATTAACTCGTACCCTAGTGACTCTTCGTCTTCTTATAAGGACACCAGTCAGATTGGATTAGAGTCTCACTCTAATGGCCTCTCTTTAAACTCAATCACCTCCTTAAATATCTTATCTCCAGATATGGTTATATTTTGAGGTACTGGGGGCTGGGACTTGAACATATAAATTGGGGGGAACACATTACATACAGTCTATAACAGTTCCCTTCCCCTTGATGTACCTTGATGGATGTACCTTTCTCTTTTTTTTTTTTGCTGGATGGCCAAGGTGGGATTGCTGGGTCCTTCAGAGATCAGGCCAGACCAAGGGTGTCACCATCCCACTTGGTCTGTATCTCCCTGTATCCTCAGCACCATCCTTCAGACCTGAGGAGAGGAAGCCCAGAGAACTCCCCTCCTGTTAAATCCTGTCTTTTCTCTCGATGTAGCTAATATGTCCAGACCACCACGTGGTGTTCTTTGCAAGGGAAGCAGTTTGGAATTTAGAAATAACCTTTTCTCAACAAAGCCTGACTTTCAAAACTACTTTCTTGCGCTTACAAATCTTGTTTGAAATTCGAAGCGCAACGATTGCCTGGCCCTCTGAAGCAATGCTTCAGAGCATTGGGGGTGGGGTGGTTGGGGTATGGGGGCTGCAGGGCAACTTGATTTACAGGGAATGAAAAATAAATTTAGATGATATTGTCAGAATTATGATTTCTGCTTCATATATCATGTGACTTTCAGTTCAGATCTTTTTAAAGTTCATTTTCTTTTCATTGTGAAAAACAGTACATGTTCATTTTAGGAAATTTGGTAAATAAGTTCAAAGGGAAAAAAACATGCTTAGGCTTAACATCCAAAGACAGCCACTGTTATCATTTCAGCCTATTTCCTTTTTCTATGGATAATTTTTAAGCTTTATTTTAAATTAAATTAAATTTAATTTGTATTTTAAAAAACTGGTGGGACTTCCCTGGTGGTCCAGTGGTTAAGACTCCACGCTCCCAGTACAGGAGGCCCGGTTTCGATCCCTGGTCAGAGAACTAGAGCCCGCATGTCACAACTAAAAGAACCTGCGTGCTGCAACTAAGACCCAGTGCAGCCCAATAAATAAATAAATATTTTTTAAAAAACTGGTAATATTTTCAAATGGTTAAAAAGAAAAACAACATCCTACGGTGTACAGTGAGAAGTCTCACATCCACTCTGGTTTCTGTTCACCCCACCCCCTATAAGTCATCAAAAACCCCTAGTTTTTTGGTGCTTCCAGAGTTTCTTTCTTGCTTGCTTGCTTGCTTGCTTGCTTGCTTGCTTGCTTGCTGTGTTGTGTCTTCATTTCTGTGCGAGGGCTTTCTCTAGTTGTGGCAAGCGGGGGCCACTCTTCATCGCGGTGCGCGGGCCTCTCACTATCGCGGCCTCTCTTGTTGCGGAGCACAGGCTCCAGACGCGCAGGCTCAGTAGTTGTGGCTCACTGCTCTGCGGCATGTGGGATCTTCCCGGACCAGGGCTCGAACCCGTGTCCCCTGCATTGGCAGGCAGATTCTCAACCACTGCGCCACCAGGGAAGCCCCAGAGTTTATTCAAATACAAATCGAATATACACTCTTATCTCTCTCCTTTCTTACACAGAAGGTATTAGCGTTCTGTAGCCTTTTGAACTGGGACAACTCCTCACATTAGTATTTCTTTAATAGCTTCCTGCAGTCCGGACGCCCAGCTCTCCCCATCCCTAGCTGTGACACTTTGGGCAAACCCCTTCACCTGTCCGGGTCACGCTTCACTAGTGACTCAGGTCTTTGAATTTATGGGAGCTAATTCGACTTGTCCCCTTTCCCCCTTCCTGGTAACAAACCCTGCCACCTGCTCTCCCACTGCAGCCCTGGCCACAGGTGTGGACATATGACCCAGGCCTGGACAATCAAACGACAGTCATTGGTTCTGGGATGGTCATGTGACTCCAGCTGGCCAGGCCTCTCCTCCCAACGCTGATGGGAATGTCGGCCTCCTGCCCCTTTCTGGGCTTGCCATGCTGGTGTGATGTGAACTTGGTCATTTCATGGTCATCTTACCCATCACATGGAGGGGACCCGTCACTGGTAGGGCACATGTGGCAACATTCAGAGGGAAGCAGAGAAGAGAGATGAAGCGCCCCGATGATTCATTAGAGTCTTGGATTTAATGCTGCCTCGAGATCCACCACACTTTTCGAGTTATGAGAGGTTCAGCTGCACTCCTGTCATAGCTGGGAGAGTCCTAACTTGTCCTGCGTTCAGTGAAGCCCCTTGGGGAAGGAGGGGAGCTCACTGAGAGGTGGGGGTTAAGGGCATAGGCTTTGGAATCACATCTTGCCCTACCACAACTTAGTATGTGGCCTTGGGCAAACCATGACACCTTGCCATGTCCATTTTTGAACCTGAAGCATGACATGATCGAATGAGTTGATATATGTCAGGTGCACAGCCCAGCACCTGGGCCATCACACTCTCACCAGTTCCCTCTTCACGCCACCCCATTCCATCTTCCCTCTCACCAGCCCAGTTTCTGTGGAACATGCATTTGAGTTGCAATAGTCAGCATCAAGATGGTGGGAAATGACCAGTGATTTTTCAATCAGCAGACATCTAAGGCTGCGCAAACAAACAAAACCAGTTTCAAATGAAAGGCACTAAAATAGAGCAAAACTTTAAGTTTGGATTGAGAATGAACAGTCCCCATGTGCAGGAGGCCATCGTTCTCCTTCAAGAGTTCTCTTAAGGGTCAATAAGGGTCTCTTATCAAATGGTTTCCCCAATACCAAGTTTTTTTTTGTTTTTTGTCTTTTTAAAATCTCCCTCTAATAGTCTGCTAGAGCTGCCATGATAAAGTACCCCAGACTTTGGAAGCCTTAAACAAAGAAATTTATTTCCTCCTAATTCTGGAGCCTAGAATTCCAAGACCAAGGTGTTGGCAGGGTTGGTTTCTTCTGAGGCCTCTTTGCTTGGCTTGTAGCTGGCTGCTTTCTCCCTGTGTCTTCACGTGGTCTTCCCTCTGTGTGTGTCTGTGTCCTTATTTCCTCTTCTTACAAGGATACCAGTCATATTGAATTAGGGCCCACTGGAATGACTTCATTTTACCTTAATTATGTCTTTAAAGATTTTATCTCTAAATACGTTACATCCTGAGGTACTGGGGGTTTGGACTTCAATATATGAATTTTGGCCTCCGCAGTTCAGCCCATAATACTCCCCGAAAGGGGCTTTTCACCACTGCCCCAGACTTCCTAGACTTCTCTCTCGCTTGGCACTCCCTTTCCCTGTACCTGAACTCCAGACAGATGCCACAGAGCACACGCTTTGGTAGAAGCGGCAAAGCGGCTTTCATCAGTCCTAGGACCCTGGAAAACATGAACAGAACAAAAAGCCTCCTGAAATTGGTGGGCGTGGAGATGAAGGGGCGTGGCTGGGAGTATTTTGGGACTGTTTGTCCTTTGCACGTATTAAAGTCTGGCCTAGTTTAAAATGGAGTCTTTCCTATTTTTTTTTTTTTTTAATTGTAGTTTTGAAAGAGGGTGGATGATTAGTGTCTGTGTGCAAGAGCCTGTCTTGGGGTAAAAAATAAGTCAGTGGACAGTTCTATAACTGGGTATAGACAATCTCAGAATGCTGGATAAAGGAACATAGCAAGATTCTTGGCCTTTTATCTTCTAATATCTTTAGTATAGTTTTAGTTGATCTGTCATCTTTAGCTTGGAGTCATAGGAGAGACGTTATTTCATTTAGTTTTGTCACCAGGAGAGCAAAGACAGTTGATTGTAATCATGACACACTGGGAATAAGTGATGAATAACATCGCTTTTGTTTTGACTGCTGGGAGCTGAGCTTGCAGCCTGTAGTCAATGATTGTGTAGGGCTGGCACCTGAGTCTCTGTGTGTGAACTTTCCCTGACACTATCCTACTGCCCAGCCTTTCTTTTCTGTATCTATGATTTCACTCTCTTTTTTATTACATTAAATATGTTTTTATAAGCTTTCTTCAAATCCATTAATCATTCAATCTATCCATCCATCCAAATATAATTATTTGGGAGTATTTTCCTGTATCTCAATATGATGTTGGAAGTAATCAAGCTTTAACCTTAATTAGAGGCTGAACCTCGTTAATATTCTATCCAACCATGTTTAGCTCATATCTTTCAAATTGAGATTAAAAATAAAAAGCAGAGATTTTTTCCAAAGGACGAATATGCTTTCTTTGGCTTTGAAACATACTCTTCTGTAGACATTTTGACCATACATATCTGCAAATATATGTACACACACAGATACACATATATATGCAAAGGTTAATATAAGACACACGTATTTAGAATTCTGTCATTTGGCATGATTAGGATTTGTGGGCTATTTAGTTTTGTCAAATGTTCTAGTTAATCACAAGTTACTTTTTATGTCATATAAAAGCTATCAATTAAAACAAGAATGTGGGACTTCCCTGGTGGCGCAGTGGTTAAGAATCAGCCTGCCAGTGCAGGGAACACAGGTTTGAGCCCTGGTCTGGGAAGATCCCACATGCCACAGAGCAACTCAGCCCGTGTGCCACAACTGCTGAGCCTGTGCACCTAGAGCCTGTGAGCCACAACTACTGAGCCCATGAGCCACAACTACTGAGCCCGTGTGCCACAGCTACTGAAGCCCGTGCGCCTAGAGCCTGTGCTCCACAACAAGAGAAGCCACCGCAATGAGAAGCCCGCGCACCACAACGAAGAGCAGCCCCCGCTCACCGCAACCAGAGAAAGCCCGCGCGCAGCAACGAAGACCCAACGCAGCCAAAAATAAATAAATAAAAAACCCCCCAAAAACAAAAAACAAGAATGTGTACACCTAAAACTAACACAACATTATAAATCAACTGTACTTCAAAAAAAAAAAAAAAAGAGCGGAATAAGGAAACAAACAAACAAGAATGCAATAAAACATCTTACTCTAAAGTTAGAACAGGCATAACTGAATCTTTCTTTTTAATTCAAGAGGTACTTTAGTCTTAGGCTGATGGATGCAGCTGTATCAGTGGACTAGAGATAAACTAGTCAATTCTGGACCTTCTGTTAAGTTAGGGGAATACCTACCAGAAATTGCAAGCATGTGATTTGGGGGCTATGTTTATACTGATGGCACGATGTTTGACATTTTTTAAATGAGATGCCAACATTTAAAAAATTGAGAGAGTTCACATAATAATCTAGATTTTAGTCTTCTCTTGAGTGATCACTGGTCCTGGACTCCAGAGGCCCTGCTCATCTCTGTCCTGCCTGGTTCCTGGTGGTGTTTGAGATTGCAACTCTTGAATATGCCTTCATAGTTCATTGCAAATTCTTAATAAGCAATGATCAAATTATTAGGATGATCTGTGTTTTGCATCTATTTGGTACTTTTTATTTTTCAAAAGACTTTCAAACACAGTAGGTCCTTGCCACAGCCCTGTGGGATAAGCAGGGCTTGCCTTGTACCCATTTCCCTGTTGGAGAAGTTAGGATTCCTGGACAGAAGACACTACCCTCCATATTTAAGAAGCCTTGTTACCCATGAATTTATAAAACCTCTTTTGAGATTACGTACATTTTTTCCTTTCAAATGAAAATGTATTTATGTTTTTTCCTGATTATATAAACAATACATTCTCAAAGGCAAAAAGCTTAATGAATACAGAAATACAAAAAAAGAAAGTAAAAATTACCTGAAATATTTTCACACAGAGATAATCCTGTTAATTTTGGTGAACTCACTTCAAAACCTCCCTAAGCATATGCACAGATGTTTGTAGTTACGTAAGTTTACCCTAAATGAGATAATATTAATGATGTGGCTATGTAACCTACTTTTAATTTCAATCAGGAATACATCCCAGATAGCTTTCCGTATCTGTACACTGAGATGTACATAATCGTTTTTAAAGTAACATAGCTTTTCATTTTGGGTGAAAATGAGATACACACTGAGATATCTTTATGGAGATATCTTTAACCGTTTCTCCCTGGTTGGCCATTTAAGTTGCTTCCATTTTTTCCATTATAAACAAGGCTGTAATGAACATCCTTGTGTATGTATCTTTGTCCACTTGTTCAGTGAACCCATAAGGGCAAGTTACTAGTTTGAAGCTGTGTATCTGTGCCTACTTTAATCATCAGCTTTGGAGAGAATGTCCTTCAAATCTACACGAGCTCTTGGAGTTGAGGGCCAAGTCTATATTGAAGGTGTTCTAGTTTCTCCAAGGACAAGCTGTGTGACCAAGGGGATTGAGAATTCCAACAAACCTTTACTGACCATCTTTTATATATATTAAGCAATATATAAAGGCAAATGAAACACGATTTTAGATCTTGACACCTTCTTGATCTTGACACCTAATGTAGAAGTGCACACACACACACACACACACAAACTATAATACAATATGGTAAGTGATGAACTTGTAGGCGAATGAGTCAGAAGGCAAAATGGATAATTGAAAGTCTGAGGCGATAACATTCCTGCTAAATCTTGAAAGATGAATAGGATTGCAGCAAACAGAGATGAGGAAAGGCATTGGAGATGGAAAGATGGTATGAGACAGCCTGAGCTCAGAGGTTTGGGGAGTGGGTATCCTGGTATGGCTAGTAATTAGTAATGGGACCTGGAAAGCCTTCCTTGGGGAATGAGTTTGTAAAGCTCCCTTGGCCTCATCTTCCTCATTCATGAGGGAAATAATCTTGTCTATTCCATAGGGTTAGAGGATTGAAAAAGGTAATGGAGGTAGGTGCTTAAGTGCTCAGTTGGTGCTGTCATCGTGATCATTATTATCTGTTCCCTTCACAATTCTGCTGAACTCTCCGTTCAGCCTTTAGCTTTCTGAAGAGAAGTCTGGTCATCTTCCTGGGCAACTGCCCTGTACCCACCCTCTAGGTGAGCTCCCTGGACCATCTCCATCTCCTCTGCGATCCTCGTTGAGAATTCCAGCTTCAGATGTGGAAGCAGAGAGCAAGGAGGCTCACATTATTTGTTTCAATATCTTTACTCTGAAAAGTTTGTTTCTGTGCTGAAGACTCTTGGACATCAAGCTGGACTTCTAATTTGGAGATGTGGAAAAGCCATATAATTTCAAATATTTTCTATGAAGTGCTGTAAATTTTTAGGGCCAGGAAATTGTGCTGTCTCAGGATGATGAAATGGAAAAACCCACCGGTGTGGAAGACTTTGTTTTGCCACAAGCCACAGTTGTACGATTTTGGAGAAATCCTTCATCTCCCTGGGTCTTAGTTTCATGATGATACAGATGATGGTGATGATGATGTTGGTGACGATGGTGATGATGGTGATGGTGATGGTGGTTGAGGAGAATACTAACCACTGTGAAAAAGGCATGTGCCAGGCTCTTGACATATATTTTTTAATACTCACAACAACCCTATAACATTGGTACTATTATCCCCATTTTACAGATGAGCAAACTAAAGTCCAAAGACGATAACTCAACTTGCTGAAGACCATATAAATGTCAAAGTAAGTGTCAAAGTCAAGTTCAAATCCAGGGCTCTTTAGCTCAAAAAATCAGTGATCCTCACCCCTCCCTCCCTATGTTTCTTCTTCTGGGAAAATGAAGAGATTTGGTGAGATGACCTCAAAGGATGCTTTAAACTCTAAAATCCACAGTCTATGGAGACGTGCCCACCCCCATCCAAAGGTTGTTGATGTTATTGAATATAAGGTGGGATCTTTATTCCAAACAGGTTGTTCTAACCCGCCTGGCAGAGCAGGACAGGGCAGCATACATGAAGGATGGAAAGTTGGTGTCATGGGCATCTATATTTATTCTGCCTCAGAGTAGGAAGGGTGGAAGGGACGGTTCATGTCCACGCTTTCTGATGCCAGGTGGGATTAAATTCATCATTTGATTTGGGAAGTTTTGTTGTTGGCTGGTTTCAGCCACACCTTCTGAGCTAGTCACCTTTTGTAGACAAGGGAGCTGGGGTGTTTTTTTGCAGGCAAAGCTACTCCACAGACACCCAGGGGGCCCTGCACAAGCTCAGGAAGGACGCCGGCCCGAAGTTACCCAGATTGTTATTCAATTCATTGACCCACACTGGTAAAGAGAGGTCAGCAGCCTGAGCCCTCCCCGGCAGGAGGGAGGCTGTCCTCAGCCCAAGCAGAACTGGATTGACCAGTTTATTAGAGAGGGGTAGCTTTATGGGTGCGGGAATCTTTATTCCTGGCCTCTGGATTCACAGACCTGAGATTGAATCCAGCAACTGCCACACTGGCTAGCAAAGTACCTTGGATGCGGACGAGCCTCGTAAGTGAAAAAGGTATTTAACACTCTTAGTGTCAATGGGACTAATTATGCTTCCTCCATATCTTAAATTAATTAGATTTATTAATTGAATAAAGTGTAACAAATTTTTTGTGTGGTAGAATAGACATACATGACATTTTTCATTTAACCATTTGTAAGTACGCTATTCAGTGGCATTAAATACATTCACCATGCGGGGTAGCCATCACCACTGTCTGTGCCCAGACCTTTTTCATCATCCCCAACAACAACTCTGTGCCCATTAAACAATACTCTCCCTTCCTCCTTCCCCTGAAGCCCCTGGTAATCCTGTCCTACACTGTCTCTGAATTTGCCTATTCTGGGGACTGCATGAAAGTAGAATCATGCAGTATTTGTCTTTTGGTGTTTGGCTTATTTCATTTAACATAACATTTTCAAAGTCCATCCGTGTTGTAGCATTGCAATATTGTGATTTATAAAAAATATATATTTGGTTGTTCAGATGACCAAAATATATTTGTTGTATATATGGGGTCTTCAGCCACAGTTCTTTGCTCATAGCTCCCAAACACTTGGAATTTCCTAAGTGTTGAGAGTGATCAAGGTGTCTTTTGTTATGTTAATTAAGTGACTTTTGGAAGGTACTGAAGAACCAGGGGCGAGTTGTCATTGAGCCAACCTTGTGTTTAGAAGGTAGAAACTTTCAGCCCCACCCCCTGACCTCCGGGGAGGGGAGAGGGGCTGGAGGTTGAATCAGTCACCTACGGCCAATGATTTAATCTATCGTGCCTATATAATGAAGCCTCCATAAAAATCCAAAAGGACGGGGTTCAGAGAGCTTCTGGGTTGATGAACATGTGATTTGAGGAGCTTGGTGCATTCCTGGAGGGTGTAGAAGCTCCGATCTTTTCCCCATACCTTGCCCTCTGCATCTCTCCCATCAGGCTGTTCCTGAGTTAAATCCTTTTATAATAAACTGGTGATCTAGTATGTAAAATGTTTCTCTGAGTTATGTGAGCCCCTCTAACAAATTAATTGAATCCAAGGAGGAGGTCGTGGGAACCTCTAATTTATAGTCAGTTTACCAGAAGCACAGGTAACAACCTGGACTTGCAACTGGCATCTGAAGTTGGAGGTGGGGAGATGGTCCTCTGGGACTGAGCCCTTAACCTGTGGGATCTGATGCTCTCTCCAGGTAGACGAGTTAGAACTGAGTTGAATTGTAGGACAGCCAGCTGGTGTCTCAAGAATTGCTTGTTGGTGTAGGGAGCTCCCCACCCCACCATGTTGGAAATTAAGTCTCAGAACTAAAAGAAGCATAGATCAAAATGTCATTCCTTTTCGTGGCTGAATAGTATTCCACTGTATGTATATGCCACATTTTCCCCCAATGTTTTTGTTTTTACTGCGGTAAAATTTCTCATCTTAACCATTTTTAAGTGTACAGTTCGGTAGTATTGTACGTTTACATTGTTGTGCAGCCATCACCACCATCCATCTCCTTAACTCTTTTCACCTTATAAAACTAAAACTACCTATTAAACAATAATTCCTCATTTCCCCCTCCCTGCAGCCCCTGGCAATCTCCATTCTACTTTCTGCCTCTGTAAGTTTAACTGCTCTAGGTACCTCCTATAAGTGGAATCATATAGTATTTATCTTTTAGTGATTGACTTATTTCACTAGCATAATGTCTTCAAGGTTCATCCATGTAGTAGAAGCGTCAGAATTTCCTTCCTTTTTAAGGCTGCGTACTATTCCATTGTATGTATGTACTACATTTTGCTTATCTGTTAATCTGTTGATGGCCACTTGGATTGTTTTTAAACTGTTGTGACTAATGCTGCTATGAACATTGGTGTGCAAATATCTGTTGGTCCCTGCTTTCAATTCTTTTGGGTATGTGCCTAGGTGTGGAATTGCCAGGTAGAGTGTACCAATCTTTTTTTTAAAATTATTATTATTTTTGAATTTTATTTATTTATTTATTTATTTTTGTAGTACTCCATGTGTTTCTTTTCTTTTCTTTTTTTAAAAATTTTAATTCTTTTTTATACAGCAGGTTCTTATTAGTTACCTATTTTATACATATTAGTGTATATATGTCAATCCCAGTCTCCCAATTCATCCCACCACCACCACCACCCCTGCCACTTTCCACTCTTTGTATCCATACTTCGCTCTCTGCATCTGTGTCTCTTATTTTTGCCAGCAAACCAGTTCATCTGTACCATTTTTCTAGATTCCACATATATGCATTAATAAATGATATTTGTTTTACTCCTTCTGACTTACTTCACTCTATATGACAGTCTCTAGGTCCATCCACATCTCTACAAATGACCCAATTTCGTTCCTTTTTATGGCTGAGTAATATTCCACTGTGTATATGTACTACATCTTCTTTATCCATTCGATTTGCAATCCATTCTGTCGATTGGCATTTAGGTTGCTTCCATGACCTGGCTATTGTAAATAGTGCTGCAGTGAACATTGGGGTGCATGTGGCTTTTTGAATTATGGTTTTCTCAGGGTATATGCCCAGTAGTGGAGTTGCTGGGTCATATGGTAATTCTATTTTTAGTTTTTTTAAGGAACCTCCATACTGTTCTCCATAGTGGCTGTATCAATTTACATACCCACCAACAGTGCAAGAGGGTTCCCTTTTCTCCACACCCTCTCTAACATTTGTTGTTTGTAGATTTTCTGATGATGCCCATTCTGACCAGTGTGAGGTGACACTTCATTGCAGTTTTGATTTGCATTTCTCTAATGATTAGTGATGTTGAGTATCCTTACATGTGTTTGTTGGCAATCTTCTTTGGAGAAATATCTATTTAGGTCTTCTGCCCATTTTTGGATTGGGTTGTTTGTTTTTTGATATTGAGCTGCAGTAGCTGCTTGTAAATTTTGGAGATTAATCCTTTGTCAGTTGCTTCATTTGCAAATATTTTCTCCCATTCTGAGGATTGTCTTTTCATCTTGTTTATGGTTTCCTTGGCTGTGCAAAAGCTCTTAAGTTTCATTAGGTCCCACTTGTTTATTTTTGTTTTTACTTCCATTACTCTAGGAGGTGGTCAGAAAAGATCTTGCTGTGATTTATGTCAAAGAGTGTTCTTCCTATGTTTTCCTCTAAGAATTTTATAGTGTCCGGTCTTACATTTAGGTCTTTAATCCATTTTGAGTTTATTTTTGTGTATGGTGTTAAGGAGTGTTCTAATTTCATTCTTTTACATGTAGCTGTCCAGTTTTCCCAGCACCACTTACTGAAGAGTCTTATTGTCTTTTTTCCACTGTTTATCCTTGCCTCATTTGTCATAGATTAGTTGACCACAGGTGCGTGGGTTTATCTCTGGGCTTTCTAATCCTCTTCCATTGATCTATATTTCTGTTTTTGTGCCAGTATCATATTGTCTTTATTACTGTAGCTTTGTAGTGTAGTAGTATAGTCTGAAGTCAGGGAGCCTGATTCCTCCAGCTTCATTTTTTTCCCTCAAGATTGCTTTGGCTATTCGGGGTCTTTTGTGCCTCCATACAAATTTTAAGATTTTTTGTTTTAGTTCTGTAAAAAACGCCATTGGTAAATTGATAGGGATTGCACTGAATCTGTAGATTGCTTTGGGTAGTACAGTCATTTTCACAATATTGATTCTTCCAATCCAAGAACATAGTATGTCTCTCCATCTGTTTGTGTTATCTTTGATTTCTTTCGTCAGTGTCTTATAGTCTTCTGAGTACAGGTCTTTTACCTCCTTAGGTAGGTTTATTCCTAGGTATTTTATTCTTTTTGTTGCAGTGGTGAATGGGATTGTTTCCTTAATTTCTCTTTCTGATCTTTTGTTGCTAGTGTATAGGAATGCAAGAGATTTCTGTGCAGTAATTTTGTATCCTGCAACTTTACCAAATTCATTGATTAGCTCTAGTAGTTTTCTGGTGGCATCTTTAGGATTCTCTATGTATAGTATCATGTCATCTGCAAACAGTGACAGTTTTACTTCTTCTTTTCCAATTTGGATTCCTTTTATTTCTTTTTCTTCTCTGATTGCTGTGGCTAGGAATTCCAAAACTATGTTGAATAATAGTGGTGAGAGTGGACATCCTTGTCTTTTCCTGATCTTAGAGGAAATGTTTTCAGTTTTTCACCATTGAGAATAATGTTTGCTGTGGGTTTGTCATATATGGCCTTTATTATGTTGAGGTAGGTTCCCTGTATGCCCACTTTCCGGAGAGTTTTTATCATAAATGGGTGTTGAATTTTGTCAAAAGCTTTTTCTGCATCTATTGAGATGATCATATGGTTTTTATTCTTCAGTTTGTTAATATGGTGTATCACATTGATTGATTTGTGTATATTGAAGAATCCTTGCATCCCTGGGATAAATCCCACTTGATCATGGTGTGTGATCCTTTTAATGTGTTGTTGGATTCTGTTTGCTAGTATTTTGTTGAGGATTTCTTTTTCTAATAAATTTATTTATTTATTTATTTATTTATTTGTGGCTGCGTTGGGTCTTCGTTGCTGCTCGCCAGCTTTCTCTAGTTGCAGCGAGTGGGGGCTACTCCTTGTTTCGGTGCACAGGATTCTCACTGCGGTGGCTTCCCTTGTTGAGGAGCATGGGCTCTAGGTGTGTGGGCTTCAGTAGTTGCAGCATGCAGGCTCAGTAATTGCAGCACCCAGGCTCTAGAGCGCAGGCTCAGTAGTTGTGGCATGGGCTTAGTTGTTCCGCGACTTGTGGGATCTTCCCGGACCAGGGATCGAACCCTTGTCCCCTGCATTGGCAGGAGGATTCTTAACCACTGTGCCACCAGGGAAATCCCTTATTGAGGATTTTTACGTCTATGTTTATCAGTGATATTGGTCTGTAATTTTCTTTTTTTGTAGTATCTTTACCTGGTTTTGGTATCAGGGTGATGGTGGCCTCGTAGAATGAGTTTGGAAGTGTTCCTTCCTCTGCAATTTTTTGGAAGAGTTTGAGAAGGATGGGTGTTAGCCCTTCTCTAAATGTTTGATGGAATTCACCTGTGAAGCCATCTGGTCCTGGACTTTTGTTTGGTGGAAAATTTTTATTCACAATTTCAATTTCATTACTTGTGATTGGTCTGTTCGTATTTTCTATTTCTTCCTTGTTCAGTCTTGGAAGGTAATACCTTTCTAAGAATTTGTCCATTTCTTCCAGGTTGTCCATTTTATTCCATAGAGTTGCTTGTAGTAGTCTCTTAGGATGCTTTGTATTTCTGCGGTGTCAGTTGTAACTTCTCCTTTTTCATTTCTAATTTTATTGATTTGAGTCCTCTCCCTCTTTTTCTTGATGAGTCTGGCAAAAGGTTTTTCAATTTTGTTTACCTTCTCAGAAAACCAGCTTTTAGTTTTATTGATCTTTGCTATTGTTTTCTTTGTTTTTATTTCATTTATTTCTGCTCTGATCTTTATGATTTCTTTCCTTCTATTAACTTTGGGTTTTGTTTGTTCTCCTTTCTCTAGTTCCTTTAGCTGTGAGTTTAGATTGTTTATTTGAGACTTTTTTTGTTTGTTTCTTGAGGTAAGATTGTATTGCTATAAACATCCCTCTAAGAACTGCTTTTGCTGCATCCCATAGGTTTTGGATTGTCGCGTTTTCATTGTCATTTGTCTCTAGGTATTTTTTAATTTCCTCTTTGGTTTCTTCAGTGACCCCTTGGTTATTTAGTAATGTTGTTTAGCCTCCATATGTTTGTGTTTTTTAGGTTTTTTTTTCCTGTAATTTATTTCTAATAGCTTTGTGGTCGGAAAAGATGCTTGATATGATTTTAATCTTCATAGATTTACTGAGGCTTGATTTGTGACCCAAAATGTGATCTGTCCTGGAGAATGTTCCCTGTGCACCTGAGAAGAAAGTGTAATCTTTTGTTTTCGGATGGAATGTCCTATAAATATCAATGAAATCCATCTGGTCTATTGTGTCATTTAAAGCTTGTGTTTCCTTATTAATTTTCTGTCTGGATGATCTGTCCATTGGTGTAAGTGAGGTGCTAAAGTCCTCCACTATTATTGTATTACTGTTGATTTCCTCTTTTATAGCTGTTAGCATTTGCCTTATGTATTGAGGTGCTCCTATGTTTGGTGCATATATATTTATAATTGTTATTTCTTCTTCTTGGATTGATCCCTGGATCATTATGTAGTGTCCTTCCTTGTCTCTTGTAACATTCTTTATTTTAAAGTCCATTTTATCTGATATGAGTATTGCTACTCCAGCTTTCTTTTGATTTCCATTTGCATGGAATGTCTTTTTCCGTCCCCTCACTTTCAGTGTGTATGTGTCCCTAGGTCTGAAGTGGGTCTCTTGTAGACAGCGTATATATTGGTCTTGTTTTTGTATCCATTCAGTGAGCCTGTGTCTCTTGGTTGGAGCATTTAATCCATTCACATTTAAGGTAATTATCGATATGTATATTCCTATGACCATTTTCTTAAATGTTTTGCATTTGTTTTTGTAGGTCCTTTTCTTCTCTTGTGTTTCCCACTTAGAGAAGTTCCTTTAGCATTTGTTGTAGAGCTGGTTTGGTGGTGCTGAATTCTCTTAACTTTTGCTTGTCTGTAAAGCTTTTGATTTCTCTGTCAAATCAGAATGAGATTGTTGACGGGTAGGGTAATCTTGGTTGTAGGTTCTTCCCTTTCATCACTTTAAATATATTGTGCCACTCCCTTCTGGCTTGTAAAGTTTCTGCTGAGAAATCAGCTGTTAACCTTATAGGATTTTCCTTGTATGTTATTTGTCATTTTTCCCTTGTTGCTTTTAACAATTTTTCTTTACCTTTAATTTTTGTCAGTTTGATTACTATGTGTCTTGGCATGTTCCTCCTTGGGTTTATCCTGCCTGGGACTCTCTGTGCTTCCTGGACTTGGGTGGCTATTTCCTTTCCCATGTTAAGGAAGTTTTCAAATATAATCTCTCCAAATATTTTCTCGGGTCCTTTCTCTCTCTCTTCTCCTTCTGGGACCCCTATAAGGCGAATGTTGGTGAGTTTAATGTTGTCCCAGAGGTCTCTTAGGCTGTCTTCATTTCTTTTCATTCTTTTTTCTTTATTCTGTTCCATGGCAGTGAATTCCACCATTCTGTCTTCCAGGTCACTTATCCGTTCTTCTGCCTCAGTTATTCTGCTGTTGATTCCTTCTAGTGT
The DNA here is from genome assembly GCF_949987535.1 of Balaenoptera acutorostrata. Classification (NCBI taxonomy): domain Eukaryota; kingdom Metazoa; phylum Chordata; class Mammalia; order Artiodactyla; family Balaenopteridae; genus Balaenoptera; species Balaenoptera acutorostrata. The sequence goes on from NC_080065.1 coordinate 158,618,097, forward strand.
ATTTTTCACTTCAGTTATTGTATTGTTCATCTCTGTTTGTTTGTTCTTTAATTCTTCTAGGTGTTTGTTCTTTAATTCTTCTAGGTCTTTGTTAAACGTTTCTTGCATCTTCTCGATCTTTGCCTCCATTCTTTTTCCGAGGTCCTGGATCATCTTCACTATCATTATTCTGAATTCTTTTCCTGGAAGGTTGCCTATCTCCACTTCATTTAGTTGTTTTTCTGGGATTTTATCTTGTTCCTTCATCTGGTACATAGCCCTCTGCCTTTTCATTTTGTCTATCTTTCTGTGAATGTGGTTTTCGTTCCACAGGCTGCAGGATTGTAGTTCTTCTTGCTTCTGCTGTCTTCCCTCTGGTGAGTGAGGCTGTCTAAGAGGTTTGTGCAAGCTTCCTGTTGGGAGGGACTGGTGGTGGGTAGAGCTGGGTGTTGCTCTGGTGGGCAGAGCTCAGTAAAACTTTAATCTGCTTGTCTGCTGATGGGTGGGGCTGTTCCCTCCCTGTTGGTTGTTTGGCCTGAGGCAACCCAGCACTGGAGCCTACAGGCTCTTTGGTGGGCCTAATGGCTGACTCTGGGAGGGCTCACGCCAAGGAGTACTTCCCAGAACTTCTGCTGCCAGTGTTCTTGTCCCTGCATTGAGCCACAGCCACCCCCTGCCTCTGGAGGAGACCGTCCAACACTAGCAGGTTGGTCTGGTTCAGCCTCCTATGGGGTCACTGCTCCTTCCCCCTGGGTCTTGACGTGCACACTACTTTGTGTGTGCCCTCCAAGAGTGGAGTCTCTGTTTCCCCCAGTGCTGTCGAAATCCTGCAATCAAATCCCGCTAGTCTTCAAAGTCTGATTCTCTGGGAATTCCTCCTCCTGTTGCCAGACCCCCAGGTTGGGAAGCCTGACGTGGGGCTCAGAACCTTCACTCCAGTGGGTGGGCTTCTGTGGTATAAGTGTTCTCCAGTTTGTGAATCACCCACCCAGCAATTATGGGATTTGATTTTATTGTGATTGTGCCCCTCCTACCATCTCTTTGTGGCTTCTCCTTTGTCTTTGGATGTGGGGTATCTTTTTTGGTGAGTTCCAGTGTCTTCCTGTTGATAATTCTTCAGCAGTTAGTTGTGATTCTGGTGCTCTCACAAGAGGGAGTGAGCCCACGTCCTTCAACTCTGCCATCTTGAACTAATCTGGGTGTACCAATTTTAAATGTACAACTTGAGGACAGTTTACATATGTTTACTTGTAGAACCACTAAATGTTTACTTACCACTAAATGTAGAACCACATATGTTTACTTGTAAAACCACCAAAATCAAGATTTAGAATATTTCCATTACTCCAGGAGGTTCTCTAGTGCCCTATTATGGGCACACCTGTCCCTCCCCTGACCATGATCCTTCCATGTTCTCAGCCTCAGGGTCCCTTCCTGTCCAGGCTTAGAGATTCATGGAGGGTTAACTAGGTGAATGGATTAAAGGGTCACACACACATATACACGGATACACATGCATGCACACACATGCACACACTCACAACTGGTCTCTCTGTAATCTTGTAGGTCAAAGAAATAACTTTCAATCCATCTTTTCATTTGGGCTTTTTTGGTTCCTTGTCTTCTGAGATGTTTTTAGAGGACACAGGGATTCTCAGCTCCTCTTTACCTTTTTGAGGATAGACTCGGAGGTCCAAGAAAGTCATCTTGCCGGGATGGATTTTGAATTCCTGGGTCTGAAACTATAAAGTCTGTAAGAACTGAGCCACTGAAATGAAGGAGCCTCAACCGGTAAGAGACGAGAAGTCACAGGGCCCTCTCCTACAGGACATCATCCATCTGCAGTGGTCGGTGGAGGAGATCTTTGGCTAACCTGGTGAACCATCAAGGCCCCTTGAAGGAGGCGTGAGTTGTAAAGAATACAAAAGGGTAAAGGGGGACCAGGAAAGCTTTGGGGGCTGAGGTGGCCCTGGGGCTGGCTGTGACCCTCCCTGTATCTCTTGAGGTTACTGTGTCCACAATGTCCTTGCTTCTTGCTAGGTGCCTGTGCTTTCCCTCACTGCTATCTGGAGGCCTCACCCTCTGCTCTGTGTATCTCTCTGATACTTCTGTTTATTCACATATTTGGCCGCCATGGTTTGGGTTCACCATGAGCCCCTATAACTTAGCTCAGCTCCCACCAATTGCTGACCCAACATCTCAGGATGTCCCCGGTCAGAATCCTACTGGAGGAGATGTGGTTTCTCTTCTTATGTCAAGCCGAGCCAGAGGGAGCTGCTCAGCCTGAAACAGGCTGTCTGTGGTTAGGACCCTTTCCCGGCTCCAGGGCAGTGCAGGGGCTTAGGGATAAGGCAGCCTTGGCAGGCATCCTGTTGACCATTCTCAGCCTCCTGCCTTCAGGGTATCATTCCCACTTCACAGCAGAGGACATGCCCAGCCCAATGCACAGCCTGTGTTGATGGCGAGGATGGATGTTGATGTTGGTGGTTGGAAGTGGGGTGGGGCGGGAGGGGGAAAAGAGGAGTTAGGGGGACTTAGGACCAAGTAGAAGGCAGTATTTTTCTCATTATGATTATTTCTATTCTCACCTATGTTCATGGAGTCCCTCCTGCCTCTGGAGTCCCATGGTTCTCCATGAATTCCCTGTGAACGGTGTTCACACTCCCAGTATGGTTATTACTTTCAGTATAGTTATTATTATTATTTTAATTGAGATATAATTGGCATATAAAATTGTGTAAGTTTGAGGTGTACAAGGTGTTGGTTTGATACATTTATATATTGCAATATGATTACCACTGTGATGTTACCTAACACAGACCTCTGTTGTGTCCCATAATTATCATTTCTTTGTGGTGAGAACAATTATGATCTAGTCTCTTAGCAACTTTGAAGTTTATAATACAGTATTGTTGACTATAATCACTGTGCTGTACACTAGATCTCCAGAACTAATTTATCTGCTGGTTGCAAGTTTGTACTTTCAAATAACATCTCCCTAGTTCCCTCACTCCCAACCGCTGGTAACCACCGTTGTACTCTCTGTTTTTACAAGTTTGAATTTTTTTAGGTTCCATATAAATGAAATCATAAAGTATTTGTCTTTTTCTGACTTTTCTCACTTGGCATAATGCCCTCAAGGTCCATCCATGTTATTGCAAATGGATGAATAATATTCCATTGTGTATATGTATGCTACATCTTCTTTAACAATCCTTCTGTTGACAGACACTTAAATTATTTCCATATCTTGGTTATTGTGAAGAATGCTACAGTGAACATAGGTGTGCACCAGTATAATTATTATACATAACACTAACCTTCTTGAGGTCTATGAGAGTTCCAGTTCCTCCATATCCTCACCAACACTTGATATGGTCACTTTTTATAATTTTAGCCATTCTGATGGGTGTATAGTGAGCCCTTGGGGAAATTAAATGATTTAATGTGCTTACATTTGTTTCCCACATGTGTTTATTCTAGCACTTATCTTTATTTTTACATTATTATTATTATTTGGTAACACAGGTGATCATGCATGAAATCAATAAGACATTGTGTAAGGAATCTTTCCATTGCATATGACAGAAAACTCCAATTGGATCAATCATAAGAGGGAATTTATTGATTCACTCAAATGATCTGACTGAGGGCCTTCAGGAGCAGCTGGATCCAGAAGTAATGTAACCTAGATCAAAATCTCCACTCTGCTTCTTCTGGCTTGGCTCCAATCTCATATCGATTCTCTCCTCATTGTCCCAAGATGGTTACCTATACCTGCCCCTGGCCCTGGGGCTGCATTACTCCTAATCATATCCAGCAGAGAAGAAAATATCTCTTTCTACAACTGTTGAACAAAATCTTGGGTTTTACTCTTATTGGACCAGTTTACGGAACATGAAGCACTTTCGTGACCAGGACAGTAGGATTATATGAATTAACTTTGACCCAACCCAGGCCCCCAACCATAGAGTAGGAGGGTGGAATCAGTTTCCCCCAGGCACCTGGGAGAGGCATGGATATGGGAATAAAGGTCCAGGGCTGCTCCTATGAAACAGAATGCATGCTGGGGCATCCGGAATAACCCATCTCCACTGAGTATGTTATATGGTCCAGAGCTGGAATGGACCCGAGTCCTTTTGTCCCCCTAGTTAGCACTGCCCAAGGACAAACCAGGTCTCAGCAGGAGCAATCCCTAAATTAGGGAAGCGCTTACCCTGTCCGTGTTGCTGAAATGTTCCTCACTTCCCTGCTCAGGGCCAGACTGGAAAGCCCAGCAGAGCCTGGCTTTGTCTTCCCCACTGCTACCATTTCTTTAAACTCAATCTCAGCTGCAATGCAGTTGTCCCAGGTTCCAGCTTAAGGCTTCTGGCTCTTGAGTGTGAGTTACACTTCAGTTATTTGAATGAGCTATGGTCTGTCCACGGCTGCTTGTTGGAGGATTCTGATCCGAGCTTCTGCACCCACACCCTCCCTGGCTCTTTCTTCAGCGGCTTTGCTGCCTGTCTTACTGTAACTCTCAGGGAACCTCCTTCTTCCTTCCCAGCTCTCTTCCCTGCTTCTCTTTCCTGCTCTTTTTCTTCTTTTGTTTTCCTTTACTCCATCTCTTTTTTGTTCTGCCTCCTTTTTTCTTCCCTTCGTTCTAGTTGCTGATGTTGGGGAGGGCTTGCATTTTTTCTCAGTTTTGTTTTAACATTTCACATTACTGATGGGTGTTCCTTTTATTTTATTTCCATCTTGAAAACCTGGTCGTTCGTGGCCAGCCAGATTGGGACCTGGCACACTCAGACATTTCTTGTTCTTTTGTGTGTGGCCACTGGATGTAAAAACAGTGTCTTGAGTCTCCAACTCTGTACTTGGAGGCAGGAAATCTGAATTTTAGCCCTGAGTCCCCCAACTAAGTGCTTAAGTTTCCTTCTTCCTGAAGAGGCCAGAGGCTCCCAGTTCTTCTGAGATATTTGTGCAGTGCCATGGTATGCCCACAGCAATGTACCAGGCTGTTGGGAAAAGTAAACCAAGGTGAATTTAAACAAGCTGCTCCCTCTGCCCTCGAGGGCTTGGCGGTTGCAGACAAACATGGATTTGGACACCCCATGCTCTCCTGGCCCTCAGAACCCAGAGCTTCTTCCAGGTGCCAGGCCCCATGCCGTGCACTCCATATGCAATCTCGCTCATTCCTCCCTGAGAGTGGGCGTTGATATCTTAGCCCCATCTCCTAGATGAGGAATACTGAGGCACAGAGCCTCGGACTGACTTGTCCAAGGCAGTAGAGCCTGCCTTTGTATTCAGACTTCTTTGCTCTGCCGTGTGGTTCTTCTTTCTTCCACTGACCACAGATTCCTAACTTCTGCTGTATAGCTTCTACAGAACCCATCTCCTTTGTGCTTGTGGGAAAGGAGGTTGAGAAGGACAAGAAAAAAGTAGGGAAAATTAGAGGCTAAAAAAGCCCACCGGCACCTGCTGCCTCTGAATGCATTTGCTGTCATGGTCCAATTTCCTGGCGGGGGAAAGTGTTGCTGAATATTCCTAGTGTCAAGATTTAATTTTTCTAGTGTGGGCAGTGGGCCAGAGAATGTCTTCCCTATAATGCACCTGCATGCTCATTGAGGAAATAGTTATCGATTTATATTTACTCTGTGCAAGCCACACAGGGCTGAGAGCAAAACCAAGATTTGGGTCAATGATTTCTTCTCTGGGGACACCTCCAGTCTAGAGTACATCAGTGGCGATTCTGCAAGAAAGAATGTGATCTTTATCCTAAGAGAAATAATAATGATAGTGGTATCATCAAACTCTAGCAGTGTCCTTCACGGCTGGCTCTGTCCTTAGCATTTTGCATGTATTAACTCATTGTTACAGCGCCCCCAGCAGGTGGGTTTTGTTACCATCCGTGCTTGATAGGTGAGGAAGCTGAATCAGGAGAAGTAGTGACTCTGTCCTGGGCACACAGATAATGAGTTGGAAGTAGGGATTTGAACCCTGGCAGGATGGCTCCAAAGCACAGCTGCACTCTGTCTCCTCCAGTGCCCCAAGCACTCAGAAAACCCACTCTACTCCCATCTGGGGATTCTGGGGAGGATTTTTGCAGGAGAGAACTTTGAGCTGGCCTTGCAGGGGAGGAAGGGAGCTGTCCCCCTGTGGACATGTGGGGGGCAGTCCCTTGGGCTGCAGGGCTGGCCTGGATCAACAGCAAGCCATCCACCCCCAGGGGCGGGAACCAAAGCCTGACATTTTGCTTCTCCAAATAACTGCATCACCTCGCATGACTGCACTGGCGTTAATGGTCATACATCGCCCGTGTCTTGAAAACGTCAGAGGTGGTGCATGTACATGGAATCCCAGAAGTGGATTCTGGGATGCACCTGAAGACTTTTCCTTCAGCGCTTCTCCATCTCCCGCTTTTCAGCTCCTCAGAGTGCCCTTGAGTTCTAGTGGGTAGGACTGGAGCCGTATGAGGAATGGATGGGTTTTTATTCTGTCCTTTGATGTGGTGCCCTCTTGGGTGCTTAGGTTTATCTTCTGCAGGCTAAAATGTCTCAGATCACTCTGCTCACTTCCTGAGACCATGGAGATCTCCCTCCCTTCCTCCATCCCTTCTGCGTGCCTGTCTGGAGGCGGCATCTCCTCTGGGCTCAGCCCTTTGTGGGCTGCTGCCCTGTGGGTGGGTAACAAGGAGGGTAGAGTCTGGTGGGGAGAGGATTGTGCAGCTGGATGATCTCAAACTCATGTCATGTTCTCTGGAGGGGTGTAGAAAGTGCAAACCGACAGGGGGCCAGTATGGGCTTCTCTGTTTGAGGGGTTACAGGAGGCTTCCAGGGGGGAGGTGAGGTGTGGCTGACTCTGAAAGGACAGACAGGCAGATAAGATGGAGGGGATTATCCCAGGAGTTACACAGCTGACAGCAGGCTTTGAGGGGTGACAGGAGGTGACACTAAACGGAGGGGAGGATTGGACTCATCTCCGGATCCTCAGTGAGGGTCACACCTCAGTCCTCTCGGCTTCCAGGTGAGAAAGGGCAATGCAGGTTCTGACGATCACTTGGGATTCTTGGGCCCTGGCTTCCCTTTCTGCTCTCTCCTCGCTGGCCTGCAGTGATTGCAGAACCCATAGCAGAAGCCGAGCCATGGAGGCAATAAGTGGAATTTCTTCACGTGACGGAGAGACTTTGGAAGAAGGCTCCAAAGGGAACACATGCATCTTTTCTCTTACTTTTGGTCAGATGGATAACAGAGGAACACTGCCCTGCTGCTCCACTTGTGGACACGTCCTGTTCCCCCTATCCGCTGGGCAGAGCCAGTTCCCCTGAGACAGTCTCTCGATAAACTTCATGAGCAAATCGCTCTGAATTCTTATTGTTTCCCATCAAGATTGCACTCAGCCCTGATACGAGCCAGGTTCTTTCCCCATCTTCAGCTGCATAGTTCAGCGCTGTCTGGGCTGACAAGACACTCCGGTTTCCCCAGGATGGAGGGGTTTCTTGGGAAACAGGACCTCCAGGTTCAAAACGGGGAAAGTTCCAGCCAGACTGGGACAAGTTGGTTACCCTAATTCTGCAAATTCTGGCCCCACAAAACCCCTTGTTCTTGTACGGCTGGGTTGATGGAGGAGTCCACTGAGAAGCATCCAGAATAGTTCTGGGGGTCACTTGGCACCTCACCTCCACGGGGGCTGCAGGAGTCATTATGCGGTCACTGCAGATTTTTCAAAGCCGGCCAGAAGCTAGGTCCTTCCTGCGCTCGGCTCCGACTGGTCCTGACGGTGTCATCCATAACCCTGTGGCCCGAGCACTGTTGCCAAGGAGATGGAGTATCGTCATCAGCCGGGCTGGCTGACCCTTCCGAGTGGCACCAGGGGAGAGAGAGGAGGGGCAGGCTTCTGTGATGGGCCACCCCACCAGAACAGGCAAGGGAGGTGCCCCAAAGGAACTAGGGTGCTGGGAAGACAAAGGCGATAATGGCCCTACAGCAGTCGCAGCGGAAAAGAGCATGGGCTTTGGAGCTTCCATGCCTTTGTTTGAATCTCAGGAGTGTGAGACCCAGAAAGTTGCTTCTTTGCGCTCCAGAATCCTCATTTATAAATGGGAATAGTATTTCTCACCTTGCAAGGCTTGCTGGCATATTACGGGCATGTAATAGACAGTGTCTGTAGTTATTATTGGCATTATGAAATCTGACCTCCGGCCCCCTGCCCTAGCTCCCTCCCTCCGCCACACCAATGCCGTGGGCATTTTGCCACCCAGTGGTCGCTCTGCCACCCGGTGGGGCTCACTCTGGGCTTCTTCTGATACACAGTTCCACTCTGTGCTCTGAGGAGTCCGGGGCTCCTCACGGGCAACTCATGGGCTTCTGGGGAGGATGCAGGGTGCATGGGGGGCTTTGGAGGGCTTGGCTGTGCAGTAGGACATCCCAGGCCCAGCATCTGTACTTCACTTAGAGCAGTTCAGCTCTGGGGAACCATTTCATGTTTGGTTTTTCAGAAAGGTTTCGTTTTGAGAAATGATTGAAAAATACGTCGTCATACTGGACCTTATAGGGTTACTATACACATTAGGGAAGCAAAAGTCCCAGGTTGTGGCAGCCTTGGCTGGCTTTCAGGGTTTTGCTGACCCCGCTCTCTCCTGGCCTTGGTCACAGAATCCCCAGTGACCCACGATGGGGTTCTGCTGGGGAGATGATATCCTCCTCTCCCTGCCCTGGGGACTCTGTTTTAAGTCAGTTCTATAGTTTCTGCAGAACTGAAAGCCATCACTCGAAGTCACACCTGGCCTCTTATTATTTGGTTGGTCTAAGCAGGTTGTTCTGTTCATCCTCTCATTACTTGCAAACAAAGAGGGGATGAAGAAGTCAGTGACCGCCTGAATTCCACAGGCAGGAGAGCCCAGGAGTAGGCATTGCCGGGGCAACAGTGATTGGCACGGGAGACAGGGGGATGAAAGATCACTATCCCTCACACCTGACAAGGGTCCCTGCTCTTTTAAGGAGGTGTTGCTCTAGCATTCCTGTAGACAGAGAGGAAGCATCAGTTTCCTGGTTACAAATGTAACGCACATAGTAAGGTCCTCTTTCCTGTTCCGTGTGGATATCCCATACGCCCTACGGGGCAACAGGCCTGAGGGCCTCTCAGCCTTGGGGACCCCTCTGCCTTTGGCCATCTTCTCTGCCTCGCCATCCATGTGGGAGGCCGGTGTCTCACCAGCAGTCAGGTACAGAAGGTACCCAGTTCCCAGGTGTGGTACCTCCCCCAGACTAAGATGTCACGGCAGTTTCCTCCTTTCTTAAGTATTTCTGCGAACTTTCTCAGAAGCACAGGTCAAGGCCTGGGTTCTGTAAAGAGGACTTTAGCTGATTTATTCCCTGTATGCACGAGTTGGGGGGCAGATTTTTGGAGAAGTCCCACAGATATGTCTCTCATTCTCCCGATATCCCTCTCTTCCATCCGCCTCTATGTACCCTTCTTGCTCTGTCTTTGTGCCTCTCCTGTCTGTCACCACCTCCTCCTTGGGACCCTCCACATAGAGAAAGGTCGACTCTTTCATGAGTCTGCAGACACTATAGACTCCAGTTAGATGGGAAGGGGGTTTTCCTCTGCTCAAGCTTTAGAGAAGAGATGTAGGGGTGTGTGGTAGTCAGGTTCTACCAGAGAAACAGAATGTCTGTGATATAGAATGAAGGATGGATTTTAGGGATCTGACCTTATGCACTCGTGGGAACTGGTACAACCCTCCGTAAGGCCGTTGCTTCTGCATCTGGCGCTGGGCTTAAAGTCAGAAGGGCTGGCAGTTGGTGAGAAGGTGGCTGTGAAGTGGGGGAAGCCAGGGTAAGCTGCGACCCACAAGGAGGTTCTGGGACCCGCATCAGTTTCATCCACCTGCAAACACTCCACCTACGGGACACGAATGCCCTGCAGGAGAAGCTGGTGCGCTTTGTCGCAGAGCAGCACTCCTGGCCCAGGACCCAGAGAAGCCGAAAGAGGAGATCCAGCGGGGGCCGAGGAAGCTGAGGCCTGGCTGCTGCCTGACACTAACAAGGTGAGTGACGATGCGCTCAAGCTGTACCTTGACCTTGAATGTGGATTCTGAGCCTGAACGTGGCTGCGGCTTCATGTCCATCTTCCAAATCCTGCACAGATTTCTCCTGTGGCTCGGAGTTCTACGTGCATGGAAGAGAATTCTGGGAAAGATTGTTTCAGCTTGGCTAAATCGACGGGGTGCAAAGTAGTCACCACATGGGGAGACAGTGGGTGATTTCAACCATGAACCACTTTCTCCTTATGACCTGTGGTTGGTTTCTTTTTAATTTTCTTTTTTTAAAAAAATTAATTAATTTATTTATGGCTGTGTTGGGTCTTCGTTTCTGTGCGAGGGCTTTCTCTAGTCGTGGCAAGCGGGGGCCACGCTTCATCGCGGTGCGTGGGCCTCTCACTATTGCGGCCTCTCCCGTTGCGGAGCACAGGCTCCAGACGCGCAGGCTCAGCAGTTGTGGCTCACGGGCCCAGTTGCTCCGCGGCATGTGGGATCTTCCCAGACCAGGGCTCGAACCCGTGTCCCCTGCATTGGCAGGCAGATTCTCAACCACTGCGCCACCAGGGAAGCCTTCTTTTTAATTTTCTAAGGGCAAACACCCCTTAGCATCATGCAGGTCACAGAAAATAACACCATGACCACTACCTTTTCCACAGAGACTACACAGTTTCATTTCCCATGAGGAAAATGTATTCCTCCTGTTACCGGCAGTTAACCCTATTCCATATGAAGTGATCACCCTGGCGGAAGACTGTGCCTGTTTCTTGGGCTAGTTTTCATTATGAAGGGTCCTCCACATTAGCTCTGAATGCTTCCAGTAGTTTCTTCAAGATGCCCATATTTTTGCCTGCAAGGTAATGCTTCCAGTAGTGTCTTCAAGATGCCCATATTTTTGCCTGCAAGGCTCCCTAGAGGCTAAAATCCTGACTGTCCGTGATGGTTAATTTTATGTGTCAACTTGACTGGCATGATAATCCATACCCCATTCAACGCGCCTGTTTGGCCTGTGCAGAAGACAGATGGATTTTGGAGAATGACAGTGGATTATCCTAAGCTTAACCAGGTGGTGACTCCAGTGGCAGCTGAAATACCAGATGTGGTTTTATTGCTTGAGCAAATTAACACTCCCCCTGGTACCTGGCATGTGGCTATTGATCTGGTAAATGCTTTTTTCTCGATCCCTGTCCATAAGGCCTAACAGAAGCAATTTGCTTTCAGCTGGCAAGGCCAGTGCTACCCGTTCACTCTGCTACCTCAGGGGCGTATCAACCCTCCAGACCAATGTCATCATTTAGTTTGCAGGGATCTGGATGGCCTTTCCCTTCCACAAGATATCACACTGGTCCATTACATTGATGACCCCATGGGGACTGGACCCAGTGAGCGAGAGGTAGCAACTTCTCCAGACTTACTGAGAAGAAATTTGTGTGTCAGAGGGTGGGAAATAAATCCAACTAAAATTCAGGGGCTTTGTACCTCAGTGAAATTTCTAGAGGTCAGTGGTGTGGAGCATGTCGAGATATCCATTCTAAGGTGAAGGGCAAGTTGTTGCCTCTGACTCCTCCTACAACCAAGAAAGGGGCACAAGATCTCGGGTTATCTCTTTGGATTTTGGAGGCAACATTTTCCTCATTTGGGTGTTGCTCTGAATCATTTACTGAGTGACCCCAAAAGCTGCTTATTTTGAGTGGCATCCAGAAGAAGAGAAGGCTCAACAATAGGTCCAGACTGCTGTGCAAGACGGTCTGCCACTTGGGCCACAGGATCCAGGAACTCCAATGCTGCCTGAAGTGCTAGTGGCGCTAAGGACGCTGTTGTGAGCCTTTGGCAGGCCCCTCTCGGGGAATCCCAGCACAGGCCTTCAGGATTTTAGAGCAAGACCCTGCCATCATCCACAGATAACTACTCTGCTTTTGGAAAACAGCTCTTGGCCTACCCCTGGGCCTTAGTAGAGACTGAACACTTAACTTTGGGCCACCAGGTTACCATAAGACCTGAGCTGTCTGTCATGAACTGGGTGTTATCTGATTCACCAAGTCATAAAATTAGGTGTGCAAAGCAATATTTCATACTCAAAATGGAAGTGATATATACATGGTTGGGCCTTGAAGACACAAGTAAATTACACGATGAAGTGGCCCAAGTGCCATGGTCCCCACTCCTACTACACTGTTTTCTGTCTCCCAGCCTGCACCATGGCCTCATGGGGAGTTCCCTATGATCAGCTGACAGAAGGAAAGAAGATTGGGGCCTGGTTTACAGGTGGTTTTGCACGATATGCAGGTACCGCCTGAAAGTGGACGGCTGCAGCACTACAGCCCCTGTCTGGGACATCCCTGGAGGACGTGGTGAAGGGAAATCCTCCCAGTGGGCAGAACTCTGAGCAGTGTACCTGGTGGTTGACTTTGCTTGGAAGGAGAAGTGGCCAGTGAACTACTGATTCATGGGCTGTGGCCAATGGTTTGGCTGGATGGTCAGGGACTTGGAAGGAACATGATTGGAAAATTGGTGACAAGGAAATTTGGGAAAGAGGAATGTGGATGGACTCTCTCTCCCGCTCGCCTCTCCTGCACTCCTCTCAAGCTACATGGCTCCTTTCGGTTCCCCAGACACTTTGCAGTTTGTACTTGCCCTTCACCCCTTCTTGACCACTAGGTAAGTGGCCTTCCCAGTTACTCTCTGGCTCCTTACCCATTTGTTGCCCTCCCAGCTCTCATCAGTCTGTACTTGTTTGTTTCTTCATGTGTGTCTGTTACCTGTCTCCCCTACTAGAATGCGGCTCCTTGCAGGCTTAGCCTCGTCTGCCCTGTTCATTGTGGTCTGTGCTCTTGCCTAGCAAGTGTGGAAAGCACTTGATAAACATTGCTCAAATGGGTGAATGGAGAATGTGGCGATGCTGTAGAGAACTGGGGAAAAACACTGGTGCAGATCAGAGGGGAAGTGTGTTAATGGTTCCGTTGGTCAACCACACCATGGGATGCCTACTGGCTCAGACCCCAAATGGGCCCTTGAGAGCTTGCAGTGATACTTTTAGTATGAGAGCAAATATCACAAACCTGACATTCCAAATGAATACCCTGGTTGTATGAGCCATATGCAATTTTTCATGCCAACAATCATAATATGAATTGAGTGTTTACTACACACTCAGCTTTGACTGTGTAATAAACAAACACAGAGTCTCAGGGGGTGTTCAGCTCACCTGTCCACAGGTCAGCCGGGGTTTTCCTGATCTACATGGAACTTGGCTGGGTTGGGCTCCTGCTGCAGGCTGGATCCAGGTCTTTTCCACATGCTCCTCCTTATACTAGCTGGTTCCTTAAGCCGAGGCAAGATCGCGAGAGGGCAATGCCAGTCACACAGGCGTGTTGCAAGCCATTCTTAACATCTCATTGGCCAAAGCAAATAACATAGTCAAGTCCAAAGTCAAGGGCAGGGAAGGTTCCTCCCCACCCACTGAAGCAATGGCAGGGGTTTGGATGTCTAACACTATAGTATACCATACTCCTATATATAGTATATATACAGTATATATAGTATAGTATACAATATACTATATATATAGTATATACTAGTATAGTATATAGTATGCTATAGTATATACTAGTATATACTATACTATATATATAGTATAGTATACTATATATATAGTATATATAGTATAGTATATACTATAGTATATATAGTATAGTATATACTATATACTATACATAGTATATAGTGTAATATTCTCTATATTACATATAGTATAATATATAAAACAAATAAAATATATAAGTATAGTATAACTATATATTGTATAATAGATACATACATTATATATAGTATACTATATGTATATATTATATATAATATATAGTAAGTATATATATAATATATAGTATATATAATATACTATATTATTGAGAGTAAAGAGATCAAGAACCCTCAAGATTGATGCTGTGGGTCATCATACATACATATGCACTTACATAAAGGCATTCCATGCTGTGCAGAGGGCAAAGCTGCTGCCGAGAATCTGCTTCAGTTATGATGGAACATTTCAATTCCATCATCTGCCACATTCTCTAACCAGAGGTCTTTTAGCACAAGACAGGCTGGTGGGAAAGGGATCTGTGTGGAGGGCTTAATGCCATGTCCTGTTCTGTGTGTATCTGTGTTTGTGTGTTTATAGAAAAATTCAATACTTAATTGTATGCTTGGCCTGCTCACCACTAATTTCTAAAAGAGACGTTCCAAAGCCATGGTTAGGTTCGCTCATATCTCATAAAAGCCATAACTTGGCTGCAGACACCCAGAAACTAATCCTGTGTGGAGACAGGGGCAGCAGTCACCTGGGAGGGTTTGATGTTCTGGAAGACTCACACTGTGCTGAGAATTATTGGTCACCTCTCCAGCATCCATTTCCCTTCCTTCTTCCTAAATGGATCCCAAATTTCCCAGCATGTGGTTTGCAGATTCAGAAGTGGACTTTTATTGGTTGAAGACAATTAACCTAATTCTTGCTACAGTGAATTGGTTCAGGAGTGGGAATGTGGTGTGGAGTTCTTTTAAGGTTGTGGAGAAGAGAAACTCTCTTCCCCTTGAGATACAAATGAGGAAGATGAACCCTGTTAGCTCTCTTGTGACCAAGAGAGGAGTCAGCCTTAGGATGAAGACATGCTGAGGAAGGTCCACAGAAAGATGGAAGGAAACGGATGCTGAGCAACATTTTTCAGCCACTTGATCAGACCATACCTGAAGCCTGTCCTACCTCCAAAAATCTTTAGTTCCCTTTAAAGCTTGAGCCTGAGTAGGGTTTTCTGTTACTTGAAATGAAAATAATGTGCACTATTACACCCACCCAGCCAAAGTGTCCTTTCCTGGTCTGCTCTGTTACTGGAAACACCCGCTAATAAAATCGCTGCTCTGGGATAAATCATGCTACCCAAAATACTTCAGGAAACATTACTCTGGAATTCCCACTCATCTCAGGAAGAGTTCATAGTCTTGTGGAAGAGACAGATGTATCATGTCACGACAGGCTGGCACAATCTGTGCTGGGATGGAGCATGGACATGTGTACATAGAGTGACAAGGACTCCAGAGCTTGATTGCAGCCTCATGTTGCCTCCCATTATTTCAGTAAAAGAAGCAATGTGCCTCCTCATTGGGATATAGGCTCTTCCCAGAGGACTGTGGGAAGGTTTTAACTAACAATATTTATGGGGCATCATCACCCACCAAGCACTGTTCTAGGTAATGGAGATAGCACAGTCAGTCTTAGTTAGCTTGGGCTGCTATAACAAAATACCATCTACTGGGTGGCTTATACAACAAACACTATTTCTCATGGGCTTCCTTGCAGATGGCTTCCTTCTTGCCGTGTCTTCACATTGTGGAGAGAGAGAAAGAGCAAGCTCTCTGGTCTCTTCTTATAAGGACACTAATCCCGTTATGAGGACCCCACCCTCAGACCTCATCTTAAAATACCATCACACTGAGGATTAGGGCTTCAACATATGAATTTGAGGGCAGGGGTGGTGGGGGAACACAAACACTCAGTTCATAACATGCCTTGAGCAAAACAGGGCCCCTGCTCTCATGGTTCTTGCATTCCATCAAGGAGGCAGACAATGAACAAACCAGCAATATACAATGGATGATGGAAGAGAAGAAAAATAAAGTGAAGAAAAATAAAGCGTGTTAGATAGAGAGTAGCAGGAGCAGAGGGAAGACCTGTGTTAGGAGGTGATGGTGGAGAAAAGACCTGGGAGGAAGTGAGAGGGTGAAGCATGGAGCCAGGAGTGGGGAGAGTGCTCCAGGTGGACAGAATAACAAGGACAAAGACCCAGAGCTGGGACGAGGCCGGAAGGCTAGAGCAGAGGGACTAGGGGCCAAGGGGCTGGAGGTGAGGTCGGAGAGTTAGTGGGGACCATATCCTAGGTCTTCTAGGGAATGAGATGAGGGCCTATGGAGGCTTTAAAGCCCAACATGATTTGATGTATGGTTTTAAAGGCTCCCACTGGCTGCTGTATGGGAAAAAAGACTCTAGAAAAGTTTAGGGGGGTTGGATGGTGGCCCCCCAAAAGATATGTCTACATCCTCACCCCTAGAACCTGTGAATGTGACCTTACTTAGAAAAAGCATCTTTGCAGATGTAATTAAGTTAAGCATCTTGAGATGAGATCACTCTAGATTATATGGGTGGGACCTATTCCAACCCAACGCCAAATGTCCTGTAAGAGAAAGAAGAGAAAACACAGACACAGAGGAAAAGGCCACGTGCAAACAAAAGCAGAGCTTAGAGTGCTGTAGGCACAAGCCAAGGGATGCTTACAGCCATTGGAAGCCAGACAAGGGAAGGAAGGATTCTCTCCTAGAGGCCCTGGAGGAAGCATGGCCCAGCTGACACCTTGACTTGGCACTTCCGGCTTCCAGAGCTGTGAGATAATAAATGTCTGTTGTTTAAGGCACCAAGTTTGAGGAAACGTGTTACAGCAGCCACAGGAAACCAATGCGAGAGGAAAGAATAGTGCGGGGCATCTGGAAGAAGGCCATTGCAATAATTCAGGTGAAACGTGAAGCTACCTTGGCTGAGGGGGAGAGCAGTGAAGGGCCAGAGGGTGTCCTATTGTGAAGATAAGCTAGTTGTGGCCTAAGTAACTGTAGAATGAAAGGGACGTCTTCAGAAGAAGTGACTGGGAGCATCAGGTTAATGTGTGTGGGAAGATCAGGAGTTGAAGATGTGTATTCGATGCCACCCAGGTGGCAATGTCAAGTAGGTAGTTGGATATATGATCTTGTTACCTGCACTGGAAATAGAAATCTGAGAGTCATGGACATATGGATGGTACTTAAAGCCAAGAGTCTGGATTCTTGCTCCAAGGAGTGAGAGTAGACATAGAGGAGGAGCTTTTGGACACACTGTATTACCAAGGAGGCCAGGGAGGCGAGAAGGATGGTGTCCCAGAAGCCAAGTGAAGGAAGTACAGGTCTATTCAAGACAAACTGGACATAATTTCATCCTTCAGTAATCAAAATAAAAATTGTATTACTCAAGAACTGTGGCTTATACCACCTCTTTCTCCCATCCTTGAGGACATGAAGAAATGTATCATGACTGCCATGTCAATCATCCATCTGGGATATGCTACACAGTTCTGGGCTACAGACCCAGGATCAACATGGCCCATGGGAGACAAGGGGCACATGTGGAAGGTTTATAAGATGATGGAAATAAAAATCATAGCTCCTTGAAGAATGGGTTTTGACTACTTGTTTGTATAATCCAGTTACTGAGCAATACATTTTTGAAAGTGCTTGATTCTTTTTGGATCACGCTGTAATTTAAGAGGAGGGCGTGTCATCTTTGTCAATGCTGCTGGAGATCAAGGCAGTGAGGGCTGGGTATTGACCCCTGGATTGAGCACCGTGGGGATCTTTGGTGGGCTTGGAAGGAGCCATTTCCAGGGGGTGGTGAGGCTGAGAGCTTGACTGGAGTGGATTTAAGAGAGAATGAGAGGAGAGAAACTAGACAGCTCGAGTTTAGTTAATGTTTCAGAAAATCTACTCTGTGAAGGAAAACAGAGAAATATGGAGGTAGCTGGAGGGGGAGGTGGAGGTCAAAGTAGTTAAAGAGTAATTTTTAGAGAGAAGAAAGAGCAGCATGTTTGTAAGATGATGGGGAAGATTCAGCAGAGAGGGGAACACCGAATATGCAGGAGCCAGGGGAGTTCACTGCTGTTATAATGCCCTAGAGGAAGTGAGAGGTGATGGCATCCAGGAATCCAGGGCTTGGGGAGGAGCTG
This sequence comes from Balaenoptera acutorostrata, assembly GCF_949987535.1. Classification (NCBI taxonomy): domain Eukaryota; kingdom Metazoa; phylum Chordata; class Mammalia; order Artiodactyla; family Balaenopteridae; genus Balaenoptera; species Balaenoptera acutorostrata. The sequence goes on from NC_080065.1 coordinate 158,635,887, forward strand.
GCCTTTGCAAAGAGCCCACTCAGTGACAGGAGGAAAGCAGGGAGAAGGGACAGGTGCAGGTAGGTGAGTAGATCCAATGGGTTTGCCTGTGGAATTCCTCTCCTGACTACTACTGTGTTCTCACGGAGGAATGAAAGCAAGGTTATCAGTTGAGAGTGAGCAACGGGGAGGAGGTTTGGAAGCTTGAGGAGAAGTCACAGAGAATGGTCCCCAGGTGAGCAGGGGAGAACCTGAGTAGGGAAATATGGGATTACTGGGCGGGGCCAAGGGATATTTGAGATTGTGATTGTTGAGGTGAGTCCATCAGCACAGCTGGGTGTGTCTCTCCAGCCACGTTCAGTTGCTAGGAGTGGGCACAGAGTAGGTGGGAGGTTGGGTTTCATTAGGCTTTTCCTGGGCAAGAAGAAGGAACTATGGGTACTGGGACTGAGCGTGTCTGAAAGGGAGTAATGACCCTGGAATCTAACCAAGCAAGGGGGGCAGGTTCTCTTGGTGGCTGGGTCACTGATGGAAGTGCTGATGGGTTTTTAAGATGATTAGAGTTGGGTTCATAAGGGGTGTAAACTGGAAAGACAAGCGATAGTGGTCTGTGGGTGGGGTGTTTTTGAAATTGGGATTCTAGACAGAGTGGAGCATATTAGCGTGTTAAGCCTGTCGTAACAAAATGCCATCGACTGGGTGGCTTCACAGCAGAAATTTATTTCTTCACAGTTCTGGAGGCTGGGAAGTCTAAGATCAAAGTGCTGGCGAGGTAGGTTTCATTCTGAGGCCTCTTGTCTTGGCTTGTAGGAGACCTTCATCTTGCTATGTGCTCACATGACCTCTGTCACGCTGAGGGAAAGAGAGAGATGGCAAGTTCTCTAGTGTCAATTCTTATAAGGGCACTAATCCCATCATGAGGACCTAACCCCCATGACCTCATTTAACCCTAATTACCTCCCTGAGATCCCCGTCTCCAAATACCATCCCATCAGGGATTAGGGCTTCAACACATGACTTTTGAACATTCAGTCCATAACATGCAATTATTGACAATGACACAGCCTAAGCATTGAAGATCATAGGATGAAGAACAGGATAATTGGAGGCAAGGAGGCCGAGGAACTAAGTGGGAAGGGTATTGGGAGAATTGTCTTCATGGAACTGAAATTGCTAAGTGTTATGACAGGAGTGGTTTTTGGAAAGAGAGGCAGTGAGGCTGGCGCTAAAATCTTTAAGGAATAGGGTTGGGTGGAGGACGCTGCTGTCTCTGGGGGTGAGTGGGTGGAGTGCTTAAGAAGCTGGACTCTAGTGCGAGCTCCTGAGTTTGAATCTTTTCTGTGTGCTCTTTGGCAAACTACTCAGCCTGGGCCTTAGTTTCCTCATCTGGAAAACGAGGCTGATCATCATACCTACCTCATGGGGTTTTGAGAGGTTTAATGAATTAATAAATGTAAAGCATCACAGGGTTGGGGCAGGGAGGGGCTGGTGGTCTAGTCTAGTGGTGTGAGCTTCTAAAGGTTGATGAGCTTTTATTAGGGAAGTGGGAGAGATAAAGGCCTGAACATGGGAAGAAGGATGTCTCCTCCATCTCCGGGCCAGGGATACATGGAGTTTGGGAAAGAGAAGCGCCACCTTTGAGCAGACAGCAGAGGTAGCAGAGTCTTCAAGAGAGAGCTGGGTTTTGGTGAAGGGAAGATCCAGGGAAGAAGATGAACATCGAGAATTTTGCTGAGAATGGACATTGAGAACCACAGGACCCAAGGCTGGGAGATTGGGAGGGGTCATAAGCTGGGTCCCAGCAGAGTGTACAAAGCTCTTTGGGGAGGAGAGACCAGGTGATGGGGGACGGATGGGAGTCATGGGCTCCGGGTAGTGACTAAGGCACAGTGGAATCGGTCTTGAAGACTTCTTAGCCTGTGATGTTGAGATGAAGAGTGCTGATATGTGTGTGTGATGATGGCAGAGGGGCTGCCTTCCCAAGAGCATGTGGGTCCCTGCTGTGGAGCTGAGCCAAGGGTGAGCATGTCCCTGGCACTGGAGTCAAAGTCCCTTGGGATGGGTGGGGGTTGGGAGGGACTAGAGTGGGGACTGGTACACTGGTGGGTACCCAGGTGGTGAAGGGCCCCATGTGCATTTTTTACAATGCAGACCTTTAGCCTGAGAGTCAGATCTTTGCTTTCTAAAGATCACCCAGGATGCGGGTGGATGATGGATGATGGATGATGGAACAGGAAGAAATCCATCCTCATCAAAGGGACCAGTTATGGGGCTGTCACAATGGACCAAGCACAGATAACGAAGACCAGAAATCAGTAGGTGGAGGTGACAGGAGGATGGAGGGTAGGAGAGCAGATCTGAAAGAATTTTCAGGATCTATTTCCTGAGCAGATCTCTGAACAAACAAGGCCCAGTATGGTCACTGGAACCCAAAGTTGCTGATAAGAGGCTGAAAAGTAGGCAAGGAATGGGGGCCCTTTGCCAAGTCAATAAATTGCCATTTTTAATGATTCTTTTGAGTTTTCCAGAGCCTCAGTTTCCCTCACTACTCCACTGACACAAGAAGAATATATCCAGTTTCCCCTGGCATGTCAGCAGTGGGGAGTGAGTGCACGGGCTATTGATATGCATTTGAGCACTCCGTGAAGAATGCCTCCAATTTGCCTAGTGCAGTCATATCAAAGCACTTTCATGTCCGTATCTCATTTAATGTTCATGACTCTGTCCGTCAATAGAAGCAGATGATGATGGTGAAAACAGAGATCATATAAAGGCGGCTAACGTTTATAGTGTGCTTCTTCAGTACCAGTCTCTGTACTAAGCATTTGCCAGCATGGTCTTATTTGATTCTCACAGCAATCCCTCAAGCTACATAGAATTACTGTTTCCATTTAAACATGAGAAAACTGAGGCGTGGAGAGGTTAAACAAATTTCCTGAAGTTGTGCATTTAGTAAGGGTCTGGAACTGGGTTTTGGACTCAGGCGATAAATTGACACCACGATCCATTAACCATTTCTGTCATATATGAAGAATGGGAGTTTCCTCATTCTTGCATTAGATAAAGAGTTGGCAGGCCAGATCCAGCCCACTGGTGGTTTTGTAAATAAAGTTTTATTGGAATGCAGCCAGGCCCTTTCACTTATGTACTGTCTGTGGCTGGCTTTCATGCTACAGATGGCAGAATTGAGTAGTGATGACAGAGATTGCTTGTCCCACAATGCCTAAAAGATCTACCGTCTGGCCCTTTACTCCAAGTTTGCTGAGCCCTACACTAGACTATTTTTTTATTTGTCTATTTCTTCTTACCTGTTTATTTCTCTTTCTACCAGCCATAAGATAATATATAAAATATAAAAGTAAAGGAAGATTACTCCTAATGTAGCATCCTGTTTTCACGGGCATTTTACCAATGCCAAGTTGCGAAAGAAAGAACAGTTAAGGTATCATCAGGTGAGTTTTCTCATGAGGTCTACTCTTAGAGTAATGACAAAGATAAAAAGTGACACCAAGTTCTCATAAAATATTTATGATATATATGATATACCTACTATGTTCCAGGCACTATTCTAAATGTTGGGATTTTCCCCATCTATAAAGTGAAGGGATTGAAATGAGAGGATTTAATTTAAGGTCTATTCCATCTCTAACACTTTCTAAGCCATCCTTTTTAGAGCCCTCTGCTTCTAAGCAGATGTAATGTGTACACAAGTGGCACACACCATCAAATGTGCCCAGGGAGGGGACCTCCTTTTTAGAGATCAGCTGCATAAAGTGGGTTTATACCACAAACATACAGGTACTCTATCTTAAGAAATGTGTTTTGGCTCTTCCGGCCACTGCAAGGGGAGAGAAGGAGACTTGCATTCTCTCTTGATATGCTTGGTAAAGCCAAACCCAGCTAAGGGTCGCCAGCAACCGTTGGGCATCCTATGTTGGGACTCAGATAAGGAGTTGTAATGTCACCTCCTGGCCACTAGAGGACTTCATTCTATTTAAGCAAAGGAAGACTTGTTCAGGGCCTTTCTGCACTGGGGGAGATTTGCTCATCTTCCCTGCACTTAATTCTCTGGTGGCCTTATGTATGGATACTTCCTGAGCCATAAAGCATCAGAGCGTATTCAGTGCTGAATTGCTAAGGAGTTCACCTCCATCCTGCTTGTTACGAGATAACTCTTTATTATTTTGAGCACAAATCCATCTCTCTGAAACTTCTACCAGTTGGGTCCCTCTGAACAACATGAGGTTTGTCCTGCTTCTACATCACAGTCCCTTCCAAGATGCTCCCCAGTGGAGAAGGCATGACGAAATGGCTTGTAGTTAACACACATTTACATAGCACTTACAGTGTATACTAGGTACAGTTCTAAGGACTTTACAAATGTTACCTTACTTAATCCTCAAAACCACCCTATGAGATAAGTGCTCTTATTAGCCCCATTTTACAGATGAGGAAACTGAGACACAGAATAGTTAAGGAACTCTCTGAGAGTCATGCAGCTATTAAAGGGTGGGACTGAGATTTGAACCCAGGCAGTGAAGCTCCAGAGCTCATATTTTTAACTAGCGTTCTCCGCTCTGCTGCCTCGAAGGAGAGGGGCCAGATAAACAATGACATATTTTAAAAAACCATTTTAACCTACTTTTTCATTGTAAGTACATAACAGAAAATTTGGAAAATCAAAAAAGAAGAAACAAATCACCCACAATCATACCACACCACCACAATCACAGAAATCAATCTTGTGTTTTTGCTTTCATTTTCTATGTGCTTGTGTTATTTTTTTCATAGCTCTGTGCATGCAATTTGTATTCTGCTTTTCCACTTAACATATAATGTTTTAAGGTCATTCCATAATTTTCATAACCAGTATTTTAAATATTGCAAGAATGTGTGTATGTGCTGACATAATGGAGTTCTAGGGGAGCTGGTAGAAAAGAATGTCCCAAGAAGGGAGTGAACAGTACAAACTGTCAAGGCAAGGATGCAAAATGCCCATGGGACCTCTGGTCACGCACAACAGCAAAGGCCACTGTGCTGACACGTCATGTCAATGGCACTGAGTGAGGAGGCAGCAGCTGGTGATGCAGTGCCTCATGGCATTTGGAGACTAAAAACAGCTCTGTAAGGTGACAGCATGTGGTAGAGACTCCATGGGGGACAAACAGGGCTTATATTCACTGTAGCATCTTGTACTAGCATGGATTCAGAGAAGCTCTGAGTTCTAATTCCAGCTCCATTAGTTGTGTGACCTTAGACACATCAGTTCACTTCTCTGGGTATCAGTTTCCTTAACTATTTCATGGGAAGAAGAACAGTTCTCATGAAGGGTATTGAGAAAAATGGTATGTTATGTCAGTGAGGGATGCTTTTGGCTTCAAGTAATAGCAGACCTGATTTACAGTGGATCAAGCAGTAAAGACTTTTAATTAGCTCACATAACAAGAAGTTTGGAGGTGAGTTTCCAAAGCTAGCACAAGGGCTCAACAATGTCATCAAGGAGCCCAGACTTTTCTCTCTTGGCAATCCACCATCCTTAGAGTGCTGGTTGTATTTCTTGCTTTCTGGAACAGTCATTTCAATGACTGGATCTCTGGTGGAACCATACTGACCCTTCCTTATAGAAGCCCAGTTTTAGGGAGATGCTCTTGTTCTGTCTGACTAGTAGGAAGGCCCCTATATCCTTTTGTACCACTCTTTGCATGGATGAGGGAGCTTCTCTGTGAAGGAATACCCTGGTCATGCTCAGAACCACTTCTAACACCATTGTCTTAGTCTGTTCGGGCTGCTGTAACAAAATACCACAGACTGAGTGGCTCAAACAACAGACATTTATTTCTTGCAGTTCTAGAGGCTGAGAAGTCCAGATCAAGGTGTTGGCAGTTTCAGTTCTTGATGAGGGCTCTCTTCCTGGCTTGCAGATGGCTACCTTCTTGCTGTGCCCTCACATGGCAGAGAAAGACAGCTCTGGTGTCTCTCTCTCTTCTTACAAGGGCACTAATCCCATCACGGGGGTTCCACTCCCATGGCCTCATTTAAACCTAATTTATTCACAAAGGCTCCACCTCTGAATGCCATCTCATTGAAGACTCAACATATAGATTTTGGGGGGACACACACGTTCAGTCCGTGAGACCAATCTACTCTGTCTTCATTGTATCCTGGGACCATGCACGGTGACTTTTGCAGCTTTGTCAAAGGCTATAGATTCCTGGACTTTCTCAGATGGTCTTTCTCTGCAGAAAATGCATTCCTCCCCATTGAATCTGTGGGCAGAAGATTTGCACTTTTAAACCAGTTGTCACAAGTGTTACTTATTTCGTTGTGTGCTTGTTGAATGCTGGTCTCATCCGCTAGCCTGTGAGCCCTTTGAAGTCAGAGACCATGTCTGCTTTGTCCACTGCTCTATTCCAGAGCCTAGCACAGTGCCTGGTATATAGTTGGTGTTCAGTAGATATCTGTTGAGTGAGTGAATCAGAGTCTTCCACAGCCTGAGCTCTTGGTAGTATTTCTGCATGTATTTGTGGCTGTCACAGAATCTATGTTTCCTGCGTCCCAGTGACTTGTTTGCACAAGTCCTCTCCCTGACGAATAAGGACACTTATTTTAGAAGTCACTCCATAATCTCATGGCGGGTGGTGACAGATTCTATAGCAGATGCTGTTGACACTTGTTTTACAGCCACCTGGCTATCTGAGTTCACCTGCAGCTGAGGTCGACAGTATCCAGCACACTGACAGATTCCCACCTCCAGCTACCTGGGGGGCTCTCTCTGGGGGGTGTTGATGCCTCTAGGGGAAAACCTCAACCAGTTGGGGATGAGAGCAAATGGGTAAATGCTCCAGCCTCCCCGTCCTCCAACGGACCTAGTCTGAGGATGTTGCACATGGATTCTGAAGAGTGCCCAGCAGGACTTAGCTCCATTTGTTTGAAGGCATATGTCACCCATCACTGCCTCTCCTCCCTTCCTTGTCCATCGCTCTGTGCAATTTTCTGAATGTCTGTCTCGCTCCCCAGACCCTCTGATGTTGCTCTTCAGTGTGTCCCAGCACCTTACACATCATCTTTCGTGATCAGAGTAGGTTCTCAAGAACTATTTATTGAATTAGGAAATCTTTGTAAAGTGTGAAGTATCAGACACAAGCATGATGGAATTGAGACGAAGATAAAGCAGCTCCCCGATGACTTAGGAATAGCGTCAGATCAGTTCATGTGAACTTCTTTGAGGTCAAAGGTCTTGAAGACCGCATCCCTTGAGCACTTCCCGTGCCCCCTCTCTGTCATTTGGCCCTTGCCTTCTGCTACCTTGGACTGTTGAGAATTTGCAGTGACAACCAGCAGGGGCTTCCCACAGCTGTCCCCTGTCCTCCTGCATGGCATTGATGGGGTGTTCCATTGAGGGACTGGGTTCAGTGTACATTTTAGAATCATGGCAATCATTTACAGTCACGTAACGGACACAGGGCTGTTTAAGTGAACATGTCCACTGAGGAAGGTGGGGTCATGAGTCATCACAGCAGGAACATCAACTGGGAATCAGGAAACCTGATTCACTGGTCCTAGGACCTGGGCAAGTTATTTAATAAGAATAATACAGCAATATCCGCAACAGCCACTAGCATCTATTGAGCACTGACTGTGTTCCAGGCACTGCGTTTGGCACTGGCATGTGTTATCTAGCTGAACTCTCCCAGCAACCCTGTGAAACAGATACTGTTCCTATTCCCATTTTGCAGAAAAGAACCCCAACAAGGTTCAGAGAAGCGAAGCGGCATCCTGCAGTCCTGCAGCTCGTGAGTGGCAGCGCCAGCTTTTCCCTCTGGATTTGCCCATCTTGGATTTCTTAATCACGGCAGGATCCCTCTGGGGGCCTCTGTTTCCTCTTCCGTAGAGGGGAGGATGGCGCTAATCACTTAGGAGCTCCAGGCCCCTGTGATTTTGCAGCAGAATCTCTATCTTAGAAGACAGTAGCAAGTTGGTTACGCAGTGAACTTTAAAGTGAAATTAACCCACTTCTGAAACATTAAAAAAAAAAGAAAGAAAGAAAAGAAAACAGACAGGAGAATGTTGCAGCATTGGCCACTACAACAAGAATAACAGTTAAAATGAAAACTGCAATGAGGTATCATCTCACATCCATCAGGATGAAGACTATAAAAAACAGATAAATAAACAAACAAAACCTGGAAAACAACAAGTGTTAATGAGGATGTGGAGAAATTGGGACACTTGAGCATTGCTGGGGAATGTAAAATGATATAGCTGCTGTGGAAAATAGTATGGCAATTCCTCAAAAATTTAAAAATAGAATTACCATAGGATCCAGCAATCACACTTCTCAGTATGCATCCAAAAAAACTAACAAAGAGTTATTAGCACCTTCATGTTCACTGCAGCACTATTCACCAAAGCCATGATATGGAAGTAACCTAAATGTCCATCAATAGATGAATATATAAAGAAAATGTAGTATAGGGACTTCCCTGGTGGTCCAGTGGTTAAGACTCTGCTTCCACTGCAGCGGGCACAGGTTCAATCCCTGGTCAGGGAACTAAGATCCTGCATGCCGTGCGGCCAAAAAAGAAAAAAAAATGTAGTATATACATAAAACGGAATATTATTTTGCATTTAAAAAGATGGAGATTCTGACACATGCTACAACATGGTTGAACCTTGAGGACATGATGCTAAGTGAAATAGACCAGTCACAAACAGACAAATACTGTATGATTCCACTTATATGAAGTACCTAAAGTAGTCAAATTCATAGAAACAGAAAGTAGAATGGTGGTTGCCAGCGGCTGGGGGTGGGGGAGGAATGATTGCTTAATGGGTACAGAATTTCAGTTTTGCAAGATAAAAGCATGAGACTGATTACACAACAATGTGAATACACTTCGAACTACTGAGCTGTATGTACACTTAAAAATGGTTAAGATGGTAAATTTTATGTTATGGGTATTTTATCACAATTTAAAAAAAGAATTAAAAAAAAAAAAAGAAATGACAGTAAAGGCTGTGACTTCAGAGAGGTTACTACTGGCAGTCCAGAGAGCCACAAGCCTGGTACATCAGGAGCTTGACTGCAGGAGAAAGTGGGTCTTGTCTTGCAAGCTCTCCGAGGGAGCCCTTGGTTGGGTCAGTGGCCCAATCCGCTGTGACAGCTGAGCAGGGGAGCGCTCAAGGGCCAAGGCCACGCTCATGCCTTCCATGAGCCCTGTGACATCTGCACTGCCCGTATCATTTCAGGAACTCGAGGACTCCAAGTGGGGAGCCCTGACAGCTGGGTTGGGGGGTGGCCGGAAGGGGAAGACGTTCTTCACATGGCCCTCAATCAGCAGCCGATGGCATTTGGCCTGATGCATGCATTTGTGGCATTGCTCTGGAATGCCTTTAAGGGGAAAGGACCCTCTGTGACAAAATAGTTCTTTGTTGTTTTGGAAGGGGGGGATGGTTTGGTTTGTTTTTAACTCTAAAGTTCAGAAATATCCAATTCAGCTCTGTCATATCCCTGAATCCTGGGGGAGGTGGGGAAATGAGGTGGTGACATGCTCAATTTTTTTTTCCTCCAAGAATAAAATGAAGGGTTAACCACTTGCTGAGAAAATAATAAATACATGCATAAATAAATACATGCTATGCAGTATTCCTGACCAACAATGATGGACTTTGCCACGCTCAAATGTTTGGAGTCACCAGCTCAACAATGATGGAGGCCAGCAACAGAAATTCCAGTGGAGGAGCATGAAAATTCTATGCCTTTTCTTCGCATTAAATTTAGACCTTGAAGATAAAAGGATGGAGAGAAGCAACTGCACAGGGCAGCTAACAAAGGGAGTGTCTCAATTAAGACCCTGTCCGTGGGGGAGGGAAAGAACCCAACTCCACTGGCTGAAGAAACAAAAAGAAATTTATGGGCTCATATATCTGAGATGCTCAGGATAGTTTGACTTCAGGCACAGCTGGATCCAGGTGCTCACACAAAGTATTTCTACATCTGTCTCTTTCCATCTTTCAGCCCTGGTTTTCCTTTGTGTTTGCTTCATTCTTGGGCAATCTCTCTGTGTGTGGTGCTCCAGCAGCTCCAGGCTCAAATCTTACCAGAAAGAGAGCTTGTCCTCCCTAATACTTCCTGCAAAAGCCCCCTGATTGCCTGTTTTGGGTCTGGCCTGGGTTATGTGCCCATCCTTGACCCACTCACTGTGGCCAGGATAATGGAATATGCTGAATGGCTATGCTAGGACCATGAACCCACACCTAGAGTCAGAGAGCAGGCGAGCCTTCCTACACCACAGGGCTGATAGTAAAGGTACAGCAGCTCCCCACAGGGTGTCTGGGCCTGGTGCCAGAGGAAGGAGAAGGGGATGTGGGGCAGGCAAACACAATCATTCACCACATGGGGCATGTGAAGAAAGGCAGAAGCCAGGTCCCATCCAGGATTCTTTTGATTTTCTTGGTCCATCATCACTGCAGAGTGCTGGGGGCTATTGATGGAGTGGCCGCTCTTCTCTCTTCTCTTCTGCAAGGCTTGTAGCTGCATCTTTTTAAAAAATATTTATCATCCTTTAATTTTCTCCTGGCTTTGTTGAGATATAACTGACATATAACACTGTGTAAGTTTGAGGTATACAATGTAATGATAGGATATATGTATATATGGTGAAGTGATTACCACAATAAGGTTAGTTAACACATCCATCACTGCATATAGGCACAATTTGTGTGTGTGTGTGTGTGTGTGTGGGTGTGTGTGTGGGTGTGTGTGTGGTGAGAACTTTTAAAATCTAGTCTCTTAGCAACTTTCAAATATATAATATAATAGTATTTTAACTATAGTCACCATGCTGTATGCAAGATCCCTAGAACTTATTCATCTTATAACCGGAAATCTGTACCCTTCAACCACCTTCACCCATTCCACGTCCCTGCCCCCCATCCCTTTGACCCTGTTCTCTGTTTCTATGAGTTTGGTTTTCTTAGATTGCACATATAAGTGATATCATACAGTATTTGTCTTTCTCTGGCTGACTTATTTCTCTTAGCATAATGCCCTCAAGGTTCATCCATGTTGTTTCAAAAGGCAGGATTGCCTTCTATTTTTAAAGCTGAATAATATTAATATTATTATAATATTAATAATAATACAATACATATACACACATATATACATACATATGTGTATATATATATATGTATAAAACATTTTATTTATCTATTCATCTGTTGATGGACACATAGGTTGTTTCCAGTTCTTGGCTATTGTAAATAATGCTGCACTGAATATGGGGGTGCAGATATTTCTTTGAGATAGTGTTTCATTTCTTTTGGATATATACCCAGAAGTGGGATTGCTGGATCATATGGTAGCTCTATTTTTAATTTTTTTGAGGAACCTCCATGCTGTTTTCCATAGTGGCTGCACCAATTTACATTCCCATCAACAGGGTAGGAGGGTTCCCATTTCTCCACTCCCTCTCCAGCATTTGTCATCTCTTGTCTTTTTGATGATGGCCATTCTAACAGGTGTGAGGTGATATCTCACTGTGGTTTTGATTTGCATTTCCCTGGTGACCAGTGTTGAGCATCTTTTCATGTGCCTGTCGGCCATTTGAATGTCTTCTTTGGGAAAATATCTGTTCAGGTTCTTGGTCCATTTTTAAATTGGGTTACTTGTTTTTAGTTTTGGTATCGAACTGTATGATTTCCTTGCATAGTTTGGATATTAACCCCTTATCAGATACGTGGTTTGCAAATATTTCCTCCGATTCTATTGGTCGCCTTTTCATTTTGTTGATTGCAGGCATGTCTTGATTTGGGGCAATCAGGAGCCTTGTGGTCAGGATGCCAGTAATGGTGTTTCTGGGCAATGGCAGTTTTGCTTTGCGTTTTGCTGTGTACAAACAACTACAAACATTTATTTTCTTGCTCACAGACCTGGGGTTGACTGTGTCTTGGTTGGGACTGGTCGGGCTTGGCTCTGAGCTGCAGGTTGGGTCCAAGTCTCTTTGGACTGGTGGCTACTTGGGGCCTACCTTTCTCATGGAGGATCATGCAAGCGTCAAGGACATGCAAAACTGTGTGAGCCTGGAAGAGTTCACATCACGTCTGCTAATATTCCTTTGGCCAAAGCAAAGCAAACCAAGCCCAGTGTCGGTGCAGTGGGAGTGCATCCTCTGCATTCCCTGCTCTGCAAGGTCATGTGGCAGAGGGAAGAGAGAAGAAATGGGAACAGCCGTCCAATCCGCCATGTGTTTTCTTTGTGAGACCTCATCCATATCAGGCTTGTCACACAGAAACAGCTTCGTGATTCATCCAGTCTTTCAGATAAGGGAGATGCTTTGTGCAAGAACTTGAGTTTCCTCCTTGAGATCAAAATCAAGGTTGAGATATGTACCCTGAACCCACTCAAGTATTGTTCCACAGAGTGTGTAAGAGGATGGTCTCCCTATTACCTGTCTGGACTCCCCTGCTGGACAAGGGAGATATCAGGTCATCAGGACAAGGGTCCGGCTGAGCACAGGGCCAGGAGAGACCCGACCAGATGGCTGCAGGGCCTGGGGCCGAAAGTGAATTGGAAGAGCCACCCTGACAGCCAGGCGGCCAGTCTGGCTAAGGTGCCTATCCAGAGGGCTAAGCAGAATGAAATCAAATCGGGGCAAATGGACGGAGCCCAGGGGACCAAGCCAAAACAACAGAGTGCTGGACAAATTGCAGGGTGGGAGCTCAAGAAAGTTCTCGAACAATCGGAATTCTCAGCCTGGGAGGGAAGGAAGTATTAAGATCTGGAACATGAGTTACTCCTTCACTGCTTTTCACTCCAAGGAGGAAACAGTAGCTGGACAGTCAGTTTTCCTTCTCATTCCTGCTTTGGCAAATTTCTTCAAACTGCTTAAGAATATCAATATGGGTAATTATTTGCATGACTTCCCAATGCTGGTGTGAGGAGCTCATAATAGAAACACTTGCAAAGAAACATAGTGTGAGAGTTACTTTTCTTTTTAGCTCCTGGAGTAAGCTGAGTATTTTACCAGATGAATGGTTGCTACTGAAATCATCTTCCCAGCTGCTCTGATATTTTTTCTTATAATTAACTTTCGTAATGCAGAAGTTGGTTTGTTACATTTGAGTAACTGGGGGCCCAGAGTATCAACTGAAACTGCAGAAAAAAGACACGCAGTTACTGTAAATGCGTATTTCTCTTGTGACAGAGCTGTTCTGCTTAGTTCTCTTACATAGCAAGGGTCTGGGGGGCAGGGGGCAGGGGAACAGCAACAGAGCAGGTGGAGGGAGGACGGTGAGGGCTCTGGGAGGGCAGAGAGCGAGTTTCTCCTGTAGCGAATGCAGGGCTTTCTGCACAACTGAGCGCCCACAGAGGGAAAGGATCACATTTCTGGATCCGGTGTGAGTGAAGAAGCAGAAAGCCTTTACTTTCCTGTACAATTGGAGGCTGATACTGGTACCAGGTGGGAGATAACCAATTTATTATTATCATTTAATAATAATAATACCAAGATCTATGAGGAACTTACTGTGCACCACGCAGTGAAGGCTTTAATTTATTCAAAATAACCCAGTATAATAGGTATTATTATTATTCCCATTTTACAGATGAGAAAACCATGGATGAAGCGGTGAAATAAGCTGCTCAGGGTTACTCATCCAGTAAGTGGTAGAGCAGGAATCCAAATCCAGCTTGCACTGAAGCTCATGGTGATTTGTCCAGTATAAGCTCCTAGCATGACATGGTTGTAAAAGCCACAGGTTGGGCTTAGCGAGAGTTCCTAGACACCCAGTATATCAACACAGGGCTCCCCTACATAGATTAGCTCCCCAAGTGCTGAGTGCTGGGGAGGGCAGGCTATCCAGAAAAGGCCCAGGGATCCGGCCTTTGGAGGATCAGGGGAAGGGGCTGGGCTTTCTAAGCAGGAAAGGAGAAGGACCATGATATACACAAGGTGGTTACCCCTCCAACATCCATGAACCCTTCTCCCACTATGTAACAGCAGTGGGGGGTTGGCAGATTGACCCACAGCTTGGATGGGCCCTGGTTGATCCACAGCTAAGCCAATCAGGAAAGTCGCATCCCTTTGCCTCTGTGACTGGTTCAGAGATGGGCCGATCGAAGACATTTCAGGCCAATGAGATGGAAGGTGGAAGGATTTAGTAGGGGTGTCTAGGAAAGTCATTCTGAACTTTAATGAGGGGGTTCAGGAAGGGTCCCTCTCTCTGTCCACCCCGCCCCCCCCAACAGTAGGCAGAAAGCAGGTAGTCTTGCTGGTTATTGGCAGCCATCCTGTGACCACAAGGGCAACCAGCCTTGGGAGATGGCCGGGCTGCTAGATCAGTTGCCCTTCCATGCAGCAAGCCCACCCTAATTTGGGGCTGTCTTTCAGATAAATCTATAAATCTCCTTATTTTTTCATCCCCTTTGAGCTGGGTTTTCTTTTTCTTGAAGCTAACAACCTTTTAACTGGCAGAACCTGGTCTATAAAAGGAAGATTAACTTTATTTCCTTACCTCCAGGAAAGCAGAATTAGAACTTGGGGGAACTAGGTATCTTCCTTGAGGTTAAGGAGCTGCCTTATAGTGAGTGCTCCAGCATTTGAAACATCCAAGCTAAAGCTGGGGAATAGCAAGGAGATTTCTAAGGGGGAAGAGAGACTGCTGCTGGCATGCCCCCCACCACCAGGGTCGGGACTCTCAGACCACTTAAAAGTGGGAGCAGGGCTCTGAGGCAGGGGATTGATGCTGAAGGTCCCTCCCTGCTGCTGGATAGCTTCTCAAAAGAAAACCAGGGCACCTATTTAGTTTTTCTTGTACTGTCAGGGCCTCAAAAGAGGCCAAGATTGTTGAAATCATTCTTCCCATATCTCTCACATTTTAAGAAGGCAAGTCAAATTGGTGCTAATTTAATGTGTATTATAGCTGACACATCGGCTTGAAGTCAAGTTGGTGGTGCAGTTGCCTTGTACTTTATAGTAAGACGGGACCTTTCATGTAATTAATGTGATTGATGAAGCAATGCCCATTTACCAGGCAGGCCACGTAAATTCTTAGCACAGTAAAATATTATAAAGGTTTATGGTTGCGATATCTTTGCTCTCTTGACGTACTCAGAGTCATATTTATGATTTAATTATTGCGAAGTTCAGAGTTAGGAATGCTTCCTAACCTTGCCATGGCAATATTGTTCTTGCAGGGGAGAGAGAAGCCCATCTGCTTTAGTTGTTCTTCTGAGTCATAAACATGTTGCCTGTTCTAGGTTCCTTTCACAATCCCTTCTGGATCTGTCCTTTATGAATTTATTTAAACATTTAGAAAGCATTGACTGTCTCCCGTGTATACTACCTGCTCGCTATGACAAGCTGTGCTGTCTACTACTTATCCTAAACTTGAATTTCCTGAGCTGCTAGCATCTTCAGCACCCCTCCCTTGGACTAGTCTCATAGGTTATGGCAAGCACAGTGCTTGGTCACTGTCAGTAATGGCCTTATTCCCTTCCCACCTAATGTCATCTTAACTTAGTTTTGTGTAAGTGGCTCATTTACTCTGCCCCGCTGAGTCTCAAAGCAGACTGACAGTGCCAGTGGATTTTGCTAAATGAAGATGGAATTAAGCAGAGACCATGGAATATATTGGTGCTACTTTGGCAGCATTTTACATAGTGAAATGAAGGGAGAACTTGACTCCTGGCTGCCTTGCCCAGTATGTGACTCTAGGCAGGAAGATGAGTGAAAGAAAGGCCATATTGCAGGAAATATTTTCCTGGTTGTTACTGAGTCAAGAAGGACGCAGCATAGACAGTGGGGCTCCTTATTTGAGTCAGTAGAAGCAGCCTGTTAGTTCCCAAATCAAATGGCTAGTCCTCAAATGTCAGGCTCTTATGCTTATTTTGTGACCTGGAAGATGAGGACGGGCCAGGGAGAACCAGGGCATGTTCTCAAGAGTCTGGGATAATAAGCAGCATTTTCTTGAATAATCTCTGCTTCATGTAGAATTAGTCCATTGAATTAGAAGCCTCCTGAATCTCCTGTTAGCTGCCCTGAAGCAGGCATGTTTGCCCCTATCTTAGTTCAAAGCTGCAGTTGGATGCCTTCAATCTCTTCTTGCCCAGTACCAACAGGTGACCATAACAACTGCTTAAGGTTTGCTTGTGGGCCACCAGCCCCATAACTCTGCATGCTCAGTTCTGCACTGAACAACCCATTCCTATTATGCATCTTAGGAAAAGGAGATTTTTAACAACTTGAATGCTTGTTCCTGGCCAGGGCACTTGGTAGCAGAGAATCAGAGGAATTAAGGACTTCAGCAGCATGCCTCAGTTCCAGCTTTTGCTCTCCAGCCAAGAGGAGCCACTGCGCATTTTTGTGCATGCTCCCCCTTCTCTCTGACTGTTTGACAAGGTGGTCCTTATTAAGGCCAGAGTTTGGCCATGCGTTCCTCTCTCTCGTGCTCCTAGCCACATTGCAGGGTCTGTGTCATCACTTCTACTGGATGGATGAGGGAACTCATGCCCCAAGGAGGAAGGCCCCTTGCCTGGAGTTGTTTTGAGGTGGCAGAAGTGGGATTCCTACCCAACGCTGAAGTGCCACAGCACTGTCTATTGATTTGCTTATGTGTAATTGGAGGAGCTCTTAAAAAAAGATTGGAGGAAGTTTGCTCGAAAGTTCCTTGCCCATGCCAGCTGGCTTGGCTTTTCATTTCATTTTCTGATGCTTCTATAAAGACCGGACACACACCCTCATCCTCTACCCATATAAGGCTCCCTCAGCAGAGCAGAGAGCAGTGGGCTGCCAGGGCCCAGGGAGGTGAGTGGGGGGGGGGGTCACTGAACCTCATTTAGTGAAGGGCCTTGGAGGTGAGACTGAAGAGAATGTGGTAGTCTATATTGTCTCAGGAAGCATTGAATTTAATTCTATTACTTCTGCAGGTGTGAAAATAATCTTCACGTCCTTCCTTTTTCTGCCTCTCTTTCTTCCTCTAACCTTCCTTGTGTATATTGGCCTATCTTTATGGATACTTTATCACAATTTCCCCATGGTTTTAATGATCATTTTTTATTTCTTCTCTTGTAAATGATCAGTTTGTGTTTTCCAGCAACAATTCTAACCCTGGATCAGTAACAAAGAAAGGTGTCTCTGTTTTAAAGACTGCCCTCACTTTATGTCTCTGGCCTCCTTATTGCCCAGAAACTAGGCATTCTGGAAAATATTCTCCTCACAGGATTTTCTTCCCATCTCATCTACTGGCATTGCTGGGTTTTCTCTCCTCATACCTTTTTCATTAGCACCAAATTTCCCTGTTCCTTGGCTCGTAATGGTGCACCAGGGAGCCCCCTCACCACTAAATGAGATTCTACCCATGCTTGAAAGCCCATCTCTAATGCTGCTGCCTCTGTGAGGCCCACCCGGAATTACCCCCAACTAGACATAGCCTCTCCCTTCCTCACAGCCATCAGCACTGCTATTCTATCTTTAATCATTGTTTTTTTTTTCTTTAAAACAGATCCTTTCCCTATTTCCATATTTTCCTAGTTGTAAAAGTAATTCATACCCATCATAGGAAAAAGGAACATGCAGAAAGCCACAAAGAAGAAAATAAGAATTAACCGAGGTAACAATAAGCTCTAACATTTGGGAAAGTTGATACGTAGGCTCCCTTCTAAGCTCTTTATGTGTATTAATCCAGCTCATTCTCACAACCTCTCCTCAAGGGTGACATTATTACCATCCTGATTTTACATGTGAGGAATGATATTTGAGGTGGTCATAAAGTGTCTCAGATGTCAGCTGGGACCTGTGTGACAAGGTCGTGTTGAACTTGCTGACCCAGTTCTGTGGCCATGTGAGCTGGGGAGTTCTGGGCTGAGTCACTGGGCTTCTCCTGCCCTGGGACTCTTGCGTCCCTGAGTCCTGAATGGGCATCCGCTCCTCCCTGTTGGATGCTGGCTGTCAGGATAGTCTGACTTTCAGGTGCCACCTCTGTGCTTCTCTTTCCTTCCACTTTCTCATATGCAACCTCTCCTTGGGTCAGACAGAGGCCGCCACACTTCAGAAGAAGCTGGGTTTTAATTGTGAGAATAAAAAGTGGAAGAAATAATACCCCAAAGCTTTTAAGTTTAATTCAGTCCCATTTGTTTATTTTTTTCTTTTATTTCCTTTAAGAGACGGATCCAAAAAAATATTGCTGCTATTTATGTCAAAGAATGTTCCGCCTGTGTTTTCCTGTAGGCATTTCATAGTTATTTGTTCTTACATTTAGGTCTTTAATCCATTTTGAGTTTATTTTTGTGTATGGTGTTAGAGAATGTTCTACTTTCACTCTTTTACATGTAGCTGCCCAATTTTCCCAGCACCACTTATTGAAGAGACTGTCTTTTCTCCATTCTCCATATTCTTGACTCTTTTGTCATAGATTAATTGACCATAAGTGTGTGGGTTTATTTCTGGGCTTTCTATACTGTTTCACTGATCTGTCTGTTTTTTTGTGCCATTACCATACTGTTTTGATGACTGTAGCTTTGTAGTATAGTCTGAAGTCAGGGAGCATGATTCTTCCAGCTCTGTTCTTCTTTCTCAAGATTGTTTTGGCTACTCGGGACCTTTTGTGTTTCCAAACAAATTTTAAAATTATTTGTTTTTCACATGCCAAACCCTGTTCTGGGAGCCATATGTCTGTGAATTCATTGACTCCTCACACGATAACTGCCACTAGGAGCTCCAGGTTACAGAGGAAGGGATTCAGCACAGACAGGTTAAGAAACCAGACTGAGTTACATAGCTAGAATGTGGTGAGATTCAAGCTCGGGTGGGCTGCTTCCCGAACCCAATTTTAACTACTTGCTCTCCAGCCTGAATCCATGTCCAGTGGTGAAACAACCAAAATGGGCCTTTGTGAATCAAGAGTGGGGGCCTGAGGGGAACAGGCACAATTTCTCTGTAACATAGGATTAGAATGAAGATCAAGGAAAAGCCTCAGGACCTCTCTCCACCTTAGACCACAGGAGGGTCCTTGGGCTGGAGGGCAGACATGGGAAAGAGTGGTGTGGGGTGCACATGACACAGAGAGACCTGGATGGGGTCCAAGATTGAATAGACTCTTAAGATGATCTACTTATTTTTTTTATTTTTTTTATTTTTTTTTTACTTAGTCTTATTTTAAAAGAAAACTTCAGAGGCTTGAAGAACTAGTTATATTTTTCTATGGAGAAAATAAATATCAATTTAAATAAAATAATAAAAACAAAGAACTTTCATTTTTGCATTCCACCTGTGGGATCTGTCTCTCATTTTGTAGATACAGTTGTAATTGAACTTCTCAATGGCACAGATGAGAAAACTGAGGCCTGGTGACATGCTCAAGGCCACCCAGCCAGCCAGTGACTGAGCTTGGACTCAAGCCCAGTTTGTCTGAATTATTCATGCATGTGGGTGACCCTCTATTCATCCATTCATATGGACCCACAAAAATGTTTGGAGTGTGAGCCCAGCTCCAGGTGTTGTGGCAGATGCAGAGAATACAATGGAGTGCCTGTTCTGGGGGACTTGGATCTAGTGGGGAGACAGTGTTCTAACAAGCCATCTTGGTGTTGAGCTGTGTGACAAGGCTGTGACAGAAACAGGTGCAAAGGATCATGGGAGACAGGAGCTCAGGGTCTGGGACTGTGCAACTGGATCCCGGTGCCACCCCTTATCCAGGGCTAAGAAAATGCCACTCTCCCAGCAATTAAATGACACTCAGCCACCAAATTTCCTCCCCCTAAATTTCATCATGTGGCATAGTATAGCGGTTAAGAAAGGGCACCACCCCTAGTATCCCTCAGACTTGAGTTCAAATCCCAGGTGTGCGAATCACTGGCTCTGTGACATAGGCGTGTTCTGTCACCTCTCAGTTCCTTCTGTGAACGAGGTTGGCAGGACCCACTTGGATCTTAGGGATGTGGGAAGAAATGAAGTCATACACATACAGCACTGAACAGTGCCTGGCCCATAATATACTCAAGAAATGAGAGCTATGATATATTATTCTAGATAGATTGTTGCCTGCATGCCTGCCATATCCCTTCCTCACACCAAATCATAGGCAAGTTTTTCCTCTTCCCACCAATCTATCTGATAAGACAGAGCCCTGGTGTGTGTGTGTGTCTTTAAAATAGCCTTCCCCCTGGCCTAGGACCCTCTGGCCAGAATTCTGTGCACGTCCTTTGTCAAAGCACTCACTTCTCTTGTGTATGCAGATGAGAAGTCGATCCTTAAACACAACCTGGGGTGACTCCTATGAACACAAGTCAGCCTAAAATCATGGTGGCCCCACGGTTTGGGCCTGGCAATTGGGAGTTGGGTCGAGTCTCTCTGACTTCATTTCTGGAGGCAAATGTAACTCCAACATTACCTAAGCTGGGCAGTGAGGAAATTCTCATGTTTCCAACACTTTCAACAATGCCCCATTATGCCTGGTGATTCACGAATAGGCCTGTGTCCACGGAACAGCATGTGTCTCTCTGCAGTAAGTACAGTGCCTCGCTGTATGTTTGAACTAATTTCATAGGCTTGTCTCCACCACGGATGTTACTTGCCCTCTTTTCTGACGGTTGCTGGAGGCTTGTTGCATCAGAGAAAGCCAGAAAAGGAAAGGGCTATGATTCTTTTCACTGGGCAACCCAGCACATTGGAGATAGTGCCTGGGAGGGAAACTTGGGTTTGAGCTGAATTAAAAGCAAAGTTTTGGGATCTTTGCAAAAAGCCACTTACCTTAGGTGGCAGGTCAAAGAAAACTCTCAGGTCACCCATCGTTGTCACGGTTAATGCTGAAGCCTTTCTTTCCCTTGACAGGCAGGGGAAAGGGCAGCTGAATATTGAGACAGCTCCTTGGATATGCCAGGGTCAGGGAGACACTGCAGATTGTGTGCAGAGACAGCCGATTTGCCTCCTGTGTTGTCACGATCATCAACTTGGGCAATTTCACAGGGAACCGAGAACCCCAGGAACACAGACTCTATTTCTAACATTCCAAAGGGAGGGACATAACTGCTGCCATCTACTCAGTCCCAAGGACACCCTGCCCTGTTGCTTTTACCTACTGCTTGGCACAAATGCCTTGGCTGTGCTGAGCTTCAGCCCCTTTTAAGGGTCTCATGAAATGAGTGGGCCCAGGGCCAGCCTTGCTTGTGCCGTTTCAGACTCTGCACAATTGCAGGTACCAGAGTGCTTGCGTGCCCTCTGCTGCCTGGCGAGCTCCCAGTCACCCATCAGTGGCCAGCAGAGACTGCAGTTTCCCTGCAGGCCTTCCTGACTGCCTTGATCCCTGCATGAGTTTCCACCCTTTATTATAATCCTAAGAATGAGAATGAAAACTCCTTGGCAAGGTCTTTGCTTACAGCTCCGTCTCCTCAGCTACACAGTGGATTTTCTGAGATCAGGGACCTCGACTGTCTCGCTCACTGTTGTGTTCTCAGCACACATGACATTTCCTGGCAGGTACAAGGCACTCAGTAAATGTTGGCTGGGATACCAAATGAAGAAATGAATGAATGAATGTCATCCTCAGGTAATATTCTGTATATGATGAGGCATATTAAGTTTCCAGGATACTGGAAACTCCTATAATTATCCACTCTAGTGTGTTACTATACTATCCAAATAGAAGGCCCCCTTTAAAAATCACACCTGTTATCATTCATCAATACCTTCACATGAATGAGTTTACAGTATTTCAAGATACTTGACAAAATGAACTGAGTCTGGTACTGATTTGGTTTGGAAATAGGGGAGTATGCATATGTGTGAGGCAATGGGTGAGCAAGAAAGACCTGGAGTGAGGCTGTGGGGTGTCATCTAAAAGGGCCCCTTATGGGCATGACACCTAGGAGAGTGTCCTTGAAAGGGAAGAAGACTGGGAGAGGGAGGACAAGGGGCCAAGTGTTCCTATTAGCCCTGAGGCCAAGTCTGGGGTGGGGGGAACCTTAGACCCAGAGGTGGGACAGGGGGCTCAGGTGAATTTCTGGCCCTTGTGTTCTGGTTTCCTAGACAAGGGGTAATTCTCCAACCCACCTCCATTCATATGTTTATTCAGTCATTGAACTAAACCACATTGACCATCTTCAATGCACTAAGGTTGTGTTCTAGGTGTTGAGGATACAGTGAAGAGTAAAATGGACAAATTTCCTGCCCTCATGGAGCTTACAGTCTAGATGGGGAGAAACAAACACTAAGCAAATAAGTCTACTATGATACCAGATAACCATAGTGTCCTGAAGAAAAATGCAACGGGGACAGGCAGTGGCGAGCGATGGGGCGATGTTTTAGAAGTGCAGTCAGAGTGACGCCTTGAGGAGGGGACAGCAGGGCAGAGAATAAAGGAAGTGACCCCCTGACATCTGGCTGGTTATTGGTGGGAGGCAAAGAAACTGAATGCAGGTCCAACTCCTTTGCTTTTGGCAAGCGTGTAGAATTGGGCCAAAGATGTTCTTTTTGGAAATAATTCTTTCATCTGAGCTGAACAAGGGCCTTCGACAGGTGTGCTGGGTGTCCCCCGCTTGGGGACACTGAGCCTCGGGTTGCTCCTTTGTGAAGTGGGGACAGCAATTAGATCTCCTTCACAGGGCTCTCTTGAAGGTTAAATGAGCCGATGTGTGTGAGAATAGCGCTCAGTGAATCGTGAGGGATGGAGTGTAATTTACATGTTCACCACTCATCAACCTTCAGGGCGTTCAAGCGCCACAAGCACTTGGCTGCCTGCTGATTCTGGGGAGCTGTTGGACACCCTCCTTCACACCCCCAAGCCCGATCCCATGACCTCTGCCCAAGACTCCATTAGCGTTAGGGTCCTACAGTCTGGAGGTTAGAAGCGGTTCAAGGAGGGCTGGCTGGTTTTTGGCTGGCATTTGAGGGCATCGCAAAATCACTGACATTTGTCCTGATGTGTTGGTGTCTGTACCAGACCTGATGTTAAAGTTTTTTGACTCTCAGTCTAGTTGGAAGCATGGACTCTGCAGCCAGAGGGCTCAAGTTCAAATTCCAGCTCTGCTACTTACCAGCTTTATTAAAAATCGTAGGCCTGTTGGGAGAATTAAATGTATTATGCAAAGGCACTTGAAGCCGCGCCTAGCATGTAGCCCTAAATAAGTGTTTGCTGTTCTTGTCGTTACTTTTTTTCCTCCCCCACTTCCACTGTGATTTCCTGTAGAGAAGACGCCTGTTCTATTCATCTTTTGGTTCCCAATGGCTATGTCAGGCTTGGCATAGGGCAGGCACTCAATCAATGTTGGACGAGTACATGGATGAATGGGTGGATGGATGGATGAGTGGATGGATGGATGGATGGATGGATGGATGGGTGGGTGGATGGATGGACGGGTAGATGAGCTACTGTTTACTTCTCGTAAACTTTGTGATCAAGGGCTTAAGGGTGATGAAAGAAAATGTGGAGGGTGCTGATGGTACAGTTTGGAGAAGGGGCAGAGCACAGAGCACACTTCCCATTAAACCCCCTTTCCTGCAGAAATGCCTGAGGAGTGAGGGGAGAGGGGACCTGGCTCATCTCATCTGGGTTCCACAGCTGCCCAGTGTGGGCTCTGTGCCATGCACGTTACAACACTACCCACCTCTTACTCCTCACAGCCACCCTAGGAGGCATACTATTATTGGCTCCATTTTACAGATGAGGAAGCTGAGGTT
This sequence comes from Balaenoptera acutorostrata, assembly GCF_949987535.1. Taxonomy (NCBI): domain Eukaryota; kingdom Metazoa; phylum Chordata; class Mammalia; order Artiodactyla; family Balaenopteridae; genus Balaenoptera; species Balaenoptera acutorostrata. The sequence goes on from NC_080065.1 coordinate 158,659,541, forward strand.
TGGAGAAATGAAGTGACTTTCTTAGGGTCACACCCAGGACTGCTAATTCCAGAACCTTCATCCTCAACCCTTTTACTCCACTGTTGGGTCTGTTCCTCAGCCACGTGATTCACAGTTTTGCTACATAGCACTGGCCGAGGACTTACTCTTTGGAAACTCTTCTTTCATCTGAGGTGAACAGGGACCTTTGACAGGTGAACATGCCAGCCCTGAGTGCTGGGCATTCTCACCTTGGGGTCTTTTACACCAGCTTCTTCTTGGGAAAATTCTATGATTTCTCCAGAGCAGTTTGGCTGAGTTCACTCCATTCACAGGCAATGATAAAGCTGGTATCTGGTAAAGCACACTCTGAATTAGGAAATGTAATTGTAGAATGTGACATTGAAAAAAAGGGAAGGTACCTCAGAGTGGAGGAAACACAGTGTTTATTGAGTGCTTACAACACACCAGCACTGTGTATACTTTCTCACTAGTCTTCACGTCAACTATGTGAAGAGCATTTTATCACCTTCATGTTTTGGGTATTGGGTCTCTGGCCTGCTCAAGCCATATAGCCAATAAGGGCTCCTCCTGAGATTTGAACCCTGGTCTCTCAGGTTTCCAAACTCTCCCCTTTGCACTGATCTTCCCTGGGAATGTGCAGCTGGCTGTGATGACGAGTGGGGTTTCCACAGATTCATAATTGTCTGTACTCACGGTAGAGTTAGAAGTCTAATCTAAATATGAGTAAGTTCACAATTGCTATGTTCTCCACCATCTGACAGCTAGATCATTTACCCAGTCTCAGCGAACGCTGGGTTCTCCCTGCTCCACCTTCCAGCTTTCAGGGGAAATTTCATCACTAAAAAGAAATCCCAGTGGTATATACCCCAAAGAATCAAAAGCTGGGACTCCAAAAGATACTTGCACAGCCATGTTCATAGCGGCATTATTCTCATTAGCCAAAAGGTGGAAGTAGCCCAAGTGTCTATCAATGGACGAATGGATAAGCGAAATGTGGTATATACATACAATGGAATATTATTCAGCCTTAAAAGGGAAGGACATTCTGATATATGCCACAGTATGGATGGACCTTGAAGACATTATGCTACGTGAAATAAGCCAGACACAAAAGGGCAAATACTGTATGATTGCACTTATATGAGGCACTTAGCGTAGTCAGATTCTTAGAGACAGAAAGGAGACTGGTGGTTGCCCCAGGCTGGAGGAAGAAATAGGGAGGGTTTTGTTTTGTTTTGTTTTTAATGATAAACATGGCTTGTATACGCTTTATTTTTTAATTTTTATTTTATATTGGAGTATAGTTGATTAACAATGTTATGTTAGTTTCAGGTGTACAGCAAAGTGATTTAGTTATACATACACATATATTATTTTAACAAATAATACCATCCTCATGGGTGTGAGGTGATATCTTATGATTTTGATTTGCATTTCTCTGATAATTAGTGGTGTTAATATCTTTCCATGTGCTTGTGTTCCATTTGCATATTGTTACAGAATATCTATTCAAGTCCTTTGCCCATTTTTTAATCAACTTATTTGATGTTTTTGTTGAGTTGTAAGAGTTCTTTATATATTCTGGGTATTAACTCTCATTAGATGTATGATTTGCAAATATGTTCTTCCATCCCTAGGTTGCCTTTTAACTCTGTTGTTTATATCCTTTGATGTATAAATGTTTTTAAGTTTGATGTAGTCTTATCCATTTTTGCTTTTGTTGTCTGTATTACTAAGAATTATAAGTTGTATTATCATGCTATGTATGGTACATATACATTATATATGTGAATTATGAAGTGTAATAATTAAACAATGCTGAATCTGTTACACTTTTAAACTGTAGTATTACCTCTTTAATTATCTTTGCACGTGGGCTTCCTTCTTTCCCTCCCTCCTTCCCTCCCTCCCTCCATCCCTCCTTCCCTCCCTCCCTCCCCCCTTCCTTCCCCCCTTCCTTCCTTCCCCCCTTCCTTCCTTCTTTCCTTTCTTCCTTCCTTCCCTCCCTTCCTCCCCCTTTTCTCCCCCCTTCCTTCCTTCCTTCCTTCCCTCCTTCCCTCCCTCCCTCCCTCCCCCCTTCCTTCCCTCCTTCCCTCCCTCCCTCCCTCCCTTCCTCCCTCCCTCCCCTTCCTTCCTTCCTTCCTTCCCCCTTCCTTCCTTCCTTCCCCCCTTCCTTCCTTCCCTCCCTCCCTCCCTCCCCCCTTCCTTCCCTCCTTCCCTCCCTCCCTCCCTCCCTCCCTCCCTCCCTCCCCCTTCCTTCCCTCCTTCCCTCCTTCTCTCTTTCCTGACATGTTTATCAAGCACCTACCATGTGCCACTCACTCTGCCAGACAATAGACATGATAACATGTGATCTGTGCCCCAATGTACTCCTATTTTCTTTCGTTTTTGCTATGTTTTATCAGTGTATACACACTCTCAGTTTTGCCTGATACTGATTTACTCTCCATTTATTTTCTATGCTGATTTTTTTTTTCAGGGCAGAATGGACCAATTGCTTCGGCTTTAATTTCCGGCGCTTTACAAAGGCTGAGCCGAAGGCTGCACCGCCAGAAGCTTGGTAAGCTTGGGCGACTGGCCTTGGCTGGTGGGACGCTGGGAATTTCAAGTGGGCAGGGCCCCAGGGAGTCAAGTGAGTGTTTTCACAGTTTTCTGTGTTTGGCATTGTAGGAATTTGCCTGGCCTGCTGGATGGAGAGAGTCTGACTCGGATTCTGGGGGCTTGGAAAGACAGTCAAAAGACTCTTCCCTTCCCTGAAATAGCCACGCATTTGTTTAAAGACTTGAAACCATTCTGATGCTGGAATTTCCCTCTGTGTTTATTTTCACATCTGGGTGATGGTCTTCTGCCACTGGAGGACTTTTAATGAATCACTTTAGAGATTGCTTTTAATGTTTCCCAGATGAGAGGGGCTGGCACTTGTCAGTTTCCTGAGGCCTGACAGGGCAGGGCTGACCGGGCTTCCCGGCTGGCCGCCTGGAGCAGCTGCTTGTGGGGGAGTGGACAGGCATTTCTTGTCTTTCTGGGAAAACTGCTCCTCAGAGCTCCTGATCCCCGGGCTCTCTTTCCGCACGAGGAGGGGGAAAAGGTGGAATGGAATATAAATAAAAGAGATAGACTAGTTTTAACTGGTCCAAGATGTTACGGGCTGCGCTCTCGGTAGCCACTGGCAGCCGCCACCCCTCTGTGTTCCCAGGCTCTGGTTTGCGGTGTCACGGGCTCCAAGAGACAAGGCTGGTTGGGGTCGCTTCCAGAGGGCAGCCTGGGAAGCTCAGGAAGGTGTTGGCTCAGCTCAGGAGTCGTTGGCTGCCAGGTGCCTTCTGATGGACGCCTGTTCCCAGGGCCCAGCGGTGGCCAGGGTCTCTATGACCACGTCAGGTCCATGGTTCCCGTTCACTCTTAGCCTGACAGACAAGCTCCATTGCAGTCGCATTTCTGCTCCGTGTCCCTCTGTCACGCCCCCCTCCGCCCCCCGTACTCCATGTTCCAGCCACATCTCATACATTCTTTTGGGTGCTTTCTAGTTGTCCCCACCCCAGAGCCCCCTGCACCCTGCTCTGCCCAGCTCTGAGCCCCAGGAGTCAGACCACTAGGGGTGCCTCATCCAGGCTCTCCTGCCTCGCCCTCTGGCTTCCTGCTTGTGTGGGCCTATGGGGAGCCCCACAGCAGCTCTGGGGGTAGGGGAAGGGGAGAGAGAGGTGGGGGGATTTATTCCCCTGGCTCCCACGCTGTGAGGTCAGCTCAGGCTGGCTGCGTGACTTAGAAGTCTCGCATCCTCTTAAGGTGGGCTTCTCTACATAGTTTTCTCTTTCTGCATCTGGGTAACTGCTGCCTTCCTTCATCCTTTTGGGTCCAGGGGTGGTACAGCACCTGGAATCCCGCACTACCTTTTGTGGTTTTCCTGTATCTTGTCCACACTTTTGTCAATAGTCTGTTTGCTAAATCCTTCTTGAATTCTCTTATTTGAGTGTTCCTGCTGGAACTCAGACAGAGATAGATAGATAGATAGAGAGAGAGACATAATGTTATTTTATATACCTGTACCCCTTTCCCATGTTTATTCCCTCTACAAGAATTCCCTTCTTCACCTTGGCTACCTGATGAACTGCTTCTCATCCTTCAAAATCTCACTGAAACATCACCTCTGTGAGAGCCTATCTTGAGTTCTCCATTAGAGTTCATGACTTCCCCCTTGGCCTTCTATCTCTCTATGTGGTGTCAATCATGTCCATATACTTAACACCTCCATCCTAACCACTTGCTAATCAGACATGTCCAAACTTTCCCTCACCAAAATTTTACAATGTTTAATTCCTTCAAAATCTGATAAAGTGACTGTCTAAAGGGCCTGCTTCAATGCCTGGCCCAGATTAGATGCTCAATAAATAATAGCTATTACCAGAAAACATCATACTAAAGTGTGAATGGCTATGTGTTTTAATGCATTATCTCTTCCAGGAGCAGCTTACATTTATAAGGGATTTTTTGGACTCAACAGAACCTCCAATGAATCTCTAAATTGGCAGAGCAGGGTGGGGGAGTGTCAAGGGGTCTTCCTTTGGGGTTTCTCAAATTATGTTAAGTCTAAGGCCTCTCTGTCTGTAGGTTTGAGAAAACAGAGAATCACTTCAGGTCAGTCTCCAGCACGCAGAGGCTGCTTGGAAAGGGGACAAATTGCTCAATAGTGGCCTGGGGGGAGCAGTGTCTATGGAAAAAGACAGATGTGACTGGACACATCTCTGCTCGGCTATTATGCCCTTCCAGTGCTAATGGAATGTGATTTTCTAAATTGTGACTGGCTGACTTTCTTCTCTTGTGGTTGAGTTTGTAATAACATAGACTATGACTCTAGTTTTGCCAAAGTGGAAAAAAAAATGCCATCCAATGGATTTTTATGGCGGTTCTTAAACATTAAAAAAAATATTATTAAAGATGCAGCTCAATAAGCCTTTAATGTCCTGCTTTGGGGCTGAAGAGCCAAGGCACAGACTTACAAGGCTGGGTGTGGGCAGCGGAGGGATACTACACCTGGGGGGTGCCAACACTGGTTAAGTCCCTCTGTGCAATTTTGCCTAAAAATGGAGCTACCTACGTAAATAGAAATCCAGAGTATTTTGATCTTCTATGGCTTGGGGCAGAGATCAAAGCAAAGCGTCTCACTCCTCATTAAGTTCAAGAAGCCAGGGAGCCTGCTGTGTTCCAAGAAGTCCAAATACATCCTTCCCAGACTCCAGAGAATCACAGCTCACATCTTAGGTGGTAGAGAGGCCGGGCTAAGCGAAACCACCTCTTGCAAGCTGGCCTCTTCCCTGCTCTGTGGAGAAGAGTGGGCCAATTGGACATAGTGTCATGATCAAGAGATTTGGGGACATCTTTTCTAAAAGGGTCCCACAGATGTCCATGCAGCTGGCAAACTGGCGGAATTCTTGGGAAGAACCCAGAGTGGTGTTTGCTGAGTTAGGGGTGTGGATGCTGAGTGTCTTGGAGTGGTTAGGACAGAAGGTTTCTCAGGGAGGTGATAACCTCAGGTGAGCAAAATGGATTGCGGGAAGCTGCCATATAGCCACTGTGAGGACCCCGGAAGGGAGGCTTGTGAACTGGGCTGCAAAGTGAGTTTGTCCTGGTTATTAATTGCAGCCCAAACTGACCTCCTTTCTGCTTTGCACCTGGGCTCTCCAGCCCCCATATAGTCATGGTCTTCTCTACCACCCAGCATGGCTCTGGTTATGCACACCTTCTCTTGCTCTCTGGTTGAATCTCCAACATAATAGATGCTCAATAAATGCTTGTCAATGGGATGATGCTGAACTTTCATTGGAAAGATTCTTAGTTGTCCCCAAACGCAGCTCCTTTCACCTCTTCTGCCTCAGTGGTTATTTTCTTAGATTGAACCCAGTCTCCGGAAGCCCCTGCCATTGGTCAGAGGTGAGTGACATGCTTGCTTTGTGTCTCTGGCCTCCGGATGGCGTTACTGTAGTTCGAGCTTTATGACTTGTGAGGCTCTGACTCCAGGCCTTCGCTCCACACTGCAGTGCAGAGTAGGGCAAGCTCTCTGAGCAAAGCGGTGGTTGAAATCACCCTTGTTTCAAAGAACTGCATATAAATATATTCCAGGCATTTCAAAAATGTCCAGTCAAAACATTTTGGGAAGAGCAGCCAGATTTTGTAAAGAAAAAAAAAATGGGGGCAGTTTAATGGGCGAAGATGTTCTGAGTAATTCTATGCTTGAGTGACTAGCCAAGTTAAGAGGCGGTTTGACTAGCATTTTCAGGAATTGAGGTCTCCAAGCTGACTTCTCATCGGAGTGTCTTCAGCGGGTCATGTGGAGAGGCTCTGGTCATCTCACTCAGGGGTCAGACCTGCTCAGAAAACAGTTGTCCCTCCCCTGCCCTCCCACGATGCCACCACGCCTGCAGGTTTCTTCCTCAGGAAGGTGACAGGTGAATATGGTGGCGGAAAGATTTGCCTTAGGATTGGTGGTGGATGAAAATGATGGAGTATGCCTGGCTTTGTTCTTTCTTCCCCCGACACCTGCAGAGCAATGGCAGAGAATCAGAGTGGTGCTTGCCCACCTGGAACTAGTGGGATGAAATGGGTGCCCCCGAGGAGGCCCGTGCATGCAGTTCTGGCGATGGTTTCGCCACCTCACCTGAGCACATCGGCTCCCGGCTTCCGACTTCCTGTTCTCTAGGGCAGGTGCACTGGGTAAAGCAGACCCCGTGGCTGAGATGGTGAAGATACTGCTGCCAGCTTTCATATTTATGAAGCGTTCTGTGACCCGAGGTAGGTCTCCTTTCATCCTTGTGCCTCAATTTCTCTATTTGTAAGACATAATATGGCAAATGTTATGATGCAGCTGGGAGAAGACCATGTTCCACAGAGGGGTTTGTCCTCACCGGACCCCATTTGCTCCCATCTCTGTAGGGGTCGCCTCTTACCTGGCTACTCCCCAAATCTATTTCACTCTCAGCTGCTTGTCAATTTCTCTCCCTCTTAGATGTAGGTCGATAACTTAAGGAATATTTTCTTTAAGGACTCCCTAAACATAAAAGAGGATTCTGGAAGGTCAGAAGCCTTTGAGCTGCAGATGAATCTCCAATGATAATACGTCAGCCGAGATTTTTTTTTTTTTTTTCAAAAGGGGGTCTTTTCTAAAATGCCTTAAGTCGCATCATGGTGGTAGAGGAGCTGTGTCATATAATTAAAGTCACGTGGTTTGCTTTTCCTGCTTAACATTATAGTGTAACTATTTTTTTCTTGTCATTTAAACTATTTTTCAAAAATCTTTTTATAAAAGATTTTCAAACAATGAAGAAAAGTTGAAGGAATTTTATAGGGAGCACTCGTATACCTACTACTTAGAATCTATATGCATTAATATTTTACTCTACTTGTTTTGATCATGTATTCTCCATCTAGCCCTTCCTTCTACATCCATCAATAATTTTGGGGTGCATTTCAGAGTAAGTTTCAGAAAGCCGTACACAAACCTAGCATACTTCAGCATGTGTGTTGTTAACTAGCCCTCACTCTTTGCTTACAGTTTTTTTGAACATACAATAAATGCACGCATCTTAAGCACACTATTTTTAGATATTGATTTTTTCAATGGCATATCTATTTTAGTCTTTTATTTCCACACTTTCTTCCTTAGCAGTTAATTAATTTATTAAATAACAATGGCCAGGTGACTACTCTGTATTCCCCATTTGGAAGTCAGAGGCCTAGGCTCCTCTATTCTTTACTGAGGAGAAATAACTTTTCCCCACCCTGATTCCCATCCAATTTGATTTCTCAACCTCCTGGCAATGGATGTAGACCTCTCCTGAGTTTCCCTCCAACCCTCGGTCCAAGAGTGCCCAGAGCCACTTCTTGGGCTCCTCTGCTGCAGCCTGGCCTTGTCCAGCCAAACCCAGAAATGCTTACTCTGTTACCATGTGATAGTTAAATAATTATAGACATCAGCTACCATGCTAGCGGTTGTGAGGTACTTCTCAGTTTCTGCAGTTTGCCGTCATGTTATTTGAGACCTCCCTGCAGCTCAGTGGGGTAGCTATTATAACCATTACACCCATTTCTCAGAGGGGGATACTGAGGCTTAGAGGGGGGAGGTCCTGTGGCCTGGGTCTGGATCCAGGCCTGTGTGGCTTCGTGCTCTGAGCTCTTCCCGCGGCTCCGCAGAGCTTTCACCTGAGCTGAATTCCCAGGCTGTGAAATAGTGACTACGCATATCACTAAATGTGTCAGAGTAACTTGCTGGGAAGTTTTATTTGGGCACAATGTGAAACTGGCCAGGGGTTTGCAGATGATGTGATTTGCTCTTCACGTGACAGGGAGACGTGTGGTCTGGTAGAAAGAGCACGTTTTGGAGTCAGCCAACCTGGGCTTTTCGTATAAGAGCCGTGTGACCTCAGGCAAGTCACTTATCAAGAACCAATGTTTTTTTTTTTTTTTAATTTTATAGCTACTTTATTTATTTATTTATTTATTTTTGGCTGTGTTGGGTCTTCGGTTCGTGCGAGGGCTTTCTCTAGTTGCGGCAAGTGGGGGCCACTCCTCATCGCAGTGTGGGGACCGCTCTTCATCGCGGTGCGCGGGCCTTTCACTATCGCGGCCCCTCCCGTTGCGGGGCACAGGCTCCAGACGCGCAGGCTCAGTAGTTGTGGCTCACGGGCCCAGCTGCTCCGTGGCATGTGGGATCTTCCCAGACCAGGGCTCGAACCCGTGTCCCCTGCACTAGCAGGCAGACTCTCAACCACTGCGCCACCAGGGAAGCCCCCAATGTTTTTTTAATGTTTACTATTATATGTGCCTGGTGGGGGACACATATAATCTCATTTAACTTCCCGTCCCAACACCCTACCATTATCTTTGAACTGCTTTATAGATGAAGAAACTGGGGCACAGAGAGATGAAGTAACTTGCCCAAGGTCACACAGCTGAGGAACCCAGGCACTGGGGCCTGTTGTCCTAATTGCAGTGCCACATCACCGCCTCTGCACCCTGGGGATTACCAGCCCCTCCTCCCCCCACAGGTGCTATTGGGACCATGAGGACAGATGTGTAAAGTTTTCTCTCCAGAGGGAAGTAAGCTGTGGTCCCTGCAGTCACGGTCCAAACACAGAGGCTACAACTGGATGCCGCTGGACCAAATTTGATCCACATAATGTTTGCCAGAGAGTTCTGTTCTTTTGATTCGGATTGTCAACACTTAAAAATTAAGAGCATGGGACTGGCGGTCCGGTGGTTAAGACACTGCGCTTCCACTGCAGGGGGCACGGGTTCGATCCCTAGTCAGGGAGCTAAGATCCTGTGTGCCGCACAGCGTGGCCAAAAAATAGAAAAAAAATTAAGAGCATGCACATAACAATATCCTTTTCTAGCTTACCTTTAAAAATCTGAACATCTGGCCAAAGTGAGTCCCTGTCTGGGCATGAAGCAATGGTCTGGCATTGAGGCAAAGCTGATGCCTGCTCCCCAGTTCTCCACAGACCCCACCATTCCCTCTTGCCTGCCCCTTTCTGAGGTCAAGCATTAGTGGCCATTTCTCATCCTGCCTGCAATGTGGCTTTTTTGATACCAGGCCCATTTCACTCATGGTCTCCCTGGCCCCTGTGGGCATGTGGGTTTGTAGACAGAGCAAAACCAAATCACTCAGTTGGGGGCAAGTTCTTATTATTTTCCAGAGGGGAGCCACAACTCAGGTCATTTGCTATCTATGAGATTCAAAGGTCAGGGTGTGCTCGTGACAGTAAACTCAGGTACGTACCCAGGGAATATTTGGAAGGTGTTTTATTTCCCAGAATGTCACAAACCAGTGGTCTTACTGAGCACGGTGGTTTGGCGAGTGCTGTGGCTGTCTCAAGGGCCGTCAGCTTTCTCTTCCTTCCCTTTTCCTTGTCAACTTTTGTTTTACCATCTTCAGCACCTACCCTACCCTGGCCCAGATTTTCCTCATGGTTGCCCAGGGCAACCCTCATCATATGCCCAGTTCCCCAGGACTCAGATCTGAAAGTGAAACGATGTTCCCTGGGAGAGGTAACATTAACACAGCATTTCCCCAAGTGGAGCTAGCATTTAGGTGATGCACAAGCATTTTTTAAAATGTTAATTATTATGTATTTATTTTCATGAGTACTAGAAAAATACAATTAGCACATCAAATCTCTGATTTTTAAGACTACTATTGCTTACGAGGAAGCTAAGTTTTAAAAAAGAGTTATTTTAAAGTTGATTTAAAGAGAAATAGTAGGTAAATGCTGCCACAGGTGAAAAGTCACAGCAAAAATACACAGCGTCGACACATAAATGACTGCCATTTGGGACCTCTGTCTTCCTCTCCATCCTCTTTGGGCCAAGTCCAGCAGTAGGAGACAGGGTCCCCTTCTCTCATCCTTTAAGTCACCTCCATCCCTCTTCCCTCCCCTGAGTCTGGGGAACCTTGACCTGGATTTGGCGGGAAGCTTTGCTCTTCCTAATCACAGCTTCGCCTAAGTCTTTTGTGCTGTCTCTGCAAATAGGCCCTTTGTGGTCTTGAAGGGACTAGACTTTTGAAAGTCAAAACAGGAAAAGATTCTTTGTGCGGTGTCATCTTGGGGTAGAGAATGTAGAACACCTTGGTTGCTACGTGAATGGGGGAATCATCACGGGGTGATAGAAAACAGCAGGAACAAAACCAAACCAAACAAACAAAACCCTCATTCGTGAGTATTTTTGATGAAACATCCCACTCTACATGGATTTAGCAACTTGTTGTACGGACGGCAGTTGTTGGAAAGAACATAAGGACTGAATTAAATGAACTTGGCCAAATTACTCCATCTCTCTGATCCTCAGTTTCCTCATCTGTATAATGGGAATACAAATAATACTTAACTTGAAAGGATTACATGAGGTAGTATATGCAGAGTGGTATGTATAAGTACTCAATAAATGATAGCCCACGTGGTGATGATGGTGATGATGATGATGATGGAAGGACTCTAAGGTAGGCTCTTTGTTCAGGTGTTGACGTTAATTTAGGGAGAGAGATGAGTTGTATCTTGAGGTTTTGTATTGGATTTTTCGCCCATGGGAACATCTTGCCTGAGGGCACGATCTCTTGGCATATTAACGGCCATGCCCTCCGGCCACCATTTTCCTATGTCTTTGTTTGATCTGTGGGGACAGGGAACATTCTGTTCTGTTGGTCATAAGATAAGACTGTAGGAGTGGAGGGCAGCTCTGGGCACTTGGCTGGTTTCTAGATTGGCTAAAAGCCAGTGTGGACCGGCTCTAACCCATTGGGTTACATCCAGTAGAAGCCGCTCTCCCTCCTGGCACCCATGCATGGATACACAGTTAAGTCTAAGTCTCAGCAGGTCCAGTGGAGGGAAGGGGACACATGAGCACACGACCTTGAATGCAGATTGCTAGAATTCTCGCCAATAAAGCATTAGTATAAAGGACAGAAATGACCAGAAGAAACTAGCTTGGCTTCGCCCAGAGAGAACTCCGCATTGAAAATAGATTACTCTGTTTGGTAGGTTTGATTTAGCTTGCGGTTATTTCTATTGACTTTTGTAATGACCGCAAAATAACCACTGGTTTCTATAGTTGGTGCTCCCCTCAGTGGTTCCCAAAGGATCCACTATGCTGCCATCCTGACTTTAGCCAGTGAGACTGATTTCGGACTCCTGGCCTCCAGAACTGTAAAGGAATGAATTTCTGGGGTTTTTTTTTTAAGCCACTAAGTTTGCAGTAATTTGTTACAGTGGCCCCCCCCCCCAGGAAACTAATATGCACGGTTTTCCTGCATTCAGTCAGCGCATCTTTGATGCACATCTTGTCTGAGATGTCAGCCATCCTTTGTTTATACAGTGCTTCTGGCAGGGAAGCGTCAGTGGGAGATGCCGCATCCCATGCAGCTATAGCTAAGTCAGTGCCTGGTGGAGGAACGTGTCTCCCTGCTCCTCAGAGGCTGCAGCCAGTTTTGTCTGATTAGCAGGGTTCTGCGTCTGAGCTCAGGGGTCTCCTCCACGGGAGGAGAAGGGCCAGGGTGTCCTGGGAACTACGGGATGGGGAGGCTATCATGCACCTGTAGCTTCTTCCCCACCACAAGGACCAGAGCCAGGGAGCTGTTGCTGGCATCTTGACCCATGTGACCTGAATTCGTTTCCTAGTACCATAAACACAGTGGCTTAAAACAGCACGGATTTATTCTCGTACAGTTCTGGAGTCCGGAAGTCAAGGTTTTCCAGTTCAAGGAGTCCAGTTTTGGAGGCCTTAGAGGAGAATTCCTTTCCTTGCTTTTTATTACCTTCCAGAGGCCACGTGCATCCCTTGGCCGGTGGCCCCTTGTTCCAAGTGCATCACTCCAACATCTGCTTCTGTCATCACGTGGCCTTCTCCTCCGACTCTCACTGCCACCCGCGTCGCTCTTATAAGGATCTTTGTGATTCCATTGAGCCCATGCGGATAATGCAGAATAATCTCCCCATCTCGAGACCCTTAACTTCATCACAGCTGCAGAACCCCTTTGGCCGTGTAAGGTCACACTCACAAGTTCTAGGCATTAGGACAGGGACCTCTTTTGGGAGGCATTATTCACCTACCACATGTCCCCTCAGGGCAGGGGGTTGCCGTTGCCCTTTGGGTTGCCCTTTCATAGAACCCTGGCCCACAGCTCTCTCTCTCTGGAAGGTGGTAGATAGTAATCAGGGCTGGTGGCCAGCCTTTCTCTGTGTCCATGTGAATACCACTCAGTTTGAGTGCCACATGTACCTGGGTAATGAGGTCTTTAAAGGCCTTTTGAGAAAAGAACACAGAAGTGTAATCATGAGATTTTGTCTCCATGGTGCTGTAGCTGCTTTTTCCCCTGAGCGCATCCTTACTTCTCTGAAGCCAAGTCGAACTTTAGTCCAAAGGCCGAGGTAAGTTCAAATTGACCAGGACTCCAGTTTGTGCTCTCCTGTCTGCCACCCCAAGAACATTATATGCAGCAACTGGAGTTGGGGTTCCTCTCAAAAAAGATCTTGGGCTGTAGCAGTTGCATCAGATTTAAAGGTCCATGGGGTCAGTGGAGGTAGGAGGGGTCTGCAAACACAGCTTTGAGAACAAGTGGAGTTTGCGGTGAGTAGGGAGAATGAACAGAGGGGCAGCGTGGTGAACACTTCATCTTTTGAAAGAGAAGCTGCGTTTGGAAGACGCCCGAGGGGTAGATGGTGGGGACCAAGCTACTCGAAACTTCTGTGACAGCATGTGTCTTGTGCAGGATAAGCTTGGTAGGGAATACCCAGGCAGCCTTTGCTTATGAATTAGCGAGAAGTTTGGTTTAAATGACAGAAATATAACTTAAACTGTTTTAAGCAAAACAGGAAAAATTTTGGCTCAGATATCTTAAAGAGTTCATAGATAGAGCCTGTCATCAGGTATAGCTGGATCTGGAGGTCCAGATGTGCTATCTCTCCCTATCCCTCAGTCCTGCTGCGTTCCCATTAGCACCACGGTAACTCTGGACTCGCATCCTATCAGCTAAGCAGCCTCAGTGGAAAGGGACAGTGTCTTTCCCAATAATTTCAACTAGAGTTGTTGGACTGATTCCCACTGGCTTGGTTTGGGCCATGTGACCATCCTCAAACCAATTATCATGTGGCCAGGAGGGTGTGGTGCTCTGATGGGTTGGGTCTGGGTCTCCTGTCCTCCCCTAAAGCAGGGAGTCAGACTTAACTGAACCACAAGGCCTGAAAGTAGAGGAAGGTTGGCTTCCCAAGGAAAATTGGGTGTTGTTAACAAAAGATGGATGAGTAGATGCCGATGAGGCAGAAATAGCAGAATGTCCATGGCAACTTGCAACATCGAAAGGGTTTATTAAAAGGCAACAATTAGCTGTTAGATTACTTCCTAGTAGAAGGGAAGGAGGATGCGTATCGCTTTTACAAATCTTTCTGAGAAGATTTGTACCATAATCCTTAGCCCTGCTCCTCAGTTAAGGTGACATATCCCATTAGAGTTCAAGACAACTGGGGTTTATTTCACGAACCCTACAAAAGTGGAGAACAAAACACTACTTTTGTTTAAAAGAAAAAAGCATTTATTTGGAGATTCTTGAAATTCAGAGCATTATCTTTCCCAAGTGGAAGTGAGTTTTAGGGGACAAAATGAACAAAGGATGCTTACTCACATGTATAAATTGTACCCTGAAATACCATTCATTAAACATCTCTCCAGTGAGAGACTCTGGGATGGTCATAGTGCTCTTGGACACTCAGGCTCTCCTGGTGCTTCTAATAAGGGGAGGCTTGTTCTGGCCATGGTCCAATGATGCTTGCTGCATTCTATCTCCCAAATTCCCCTTCAATTTCCTGTGGAATTCTTCCCCTTTTTTTCTTTCCCTTTTATCTTTTTTTTTTTTTTTGAAATTGTTAAAATTCCTTTCCAGCCTGAATCTGCTTCCTGGCTATTTATAAGAGCTGTATGCCACCCAGAGGTGGCCAGTTTCTCAAACAGAGACATGTACATTTTATCTTTTGTGTCCCCCCTTAATTTGAATGTGGAGTGAAACGTGACCAGGGTTTGGTCAGGTACCACCATGTCTAGAGGATGGTGGTAGTAGTGAGGATACTTTGCTTTGCAAGTAACAAAAAAGCCAACTCAAACTGGTTTAAAAGCTTTGGGAATTCATTGGCTCAGATAAGTGTCTAGGGATAACAAGGCTTCAGGCACAGTTTGATCAGGCTTCAGCACTACTTCTGCCCATGAGGGCAGGCATTTTCACCTGCTTTATTCACTGATGTAACCAAGGCACTTAGAACAGTATCTAGAATAATAAATATTTTTTGAATGAACAAAATTATCTCAGCTCTGCATTTCTCTGTGGTTTGGTTTGGCCTCAGTCAGTATATAGATCAGTGGGTGAAGAGTCAAAGTCTTCTCTATCTCTGCTTCTTTCTTTCTCTCTCTCTCTCCTTTTTTCTTTCCCTTTCCTTCTTTCTCTCTCCTCCCCTCTTTCCCAATAGTGTTCCCACTTGCATTATTATGTTACTAAATCCTCACAACTGCCCGAGAGCTCTAGCATTTGAAAGAGAAGGAAACCGAAGCCAGAACTCTGAAAGAATATACCTTTGGACAGTCCTTTCCCCCTCCTCTGAAAGACTGATGGCAGATATCTCTCCTCTAATTTCTCAGCCCAGACCTTCCCTTTACATTCCAAATGCGCAGCTGCCTCTCGGCCAGCTGAAGAAGGAGCTGAAATTTATTCTCTCGTCCTGCTGGTTTATATATTCTCAAATTGGCAGCAAAACCTTTTCTAATCATAACTGCTGTCAGTGTGTAAAATGGGAACACGTGGCAGTTCCACCAGTCTATGGGGAGAGCAGAAAGCCCTGCACCATCGTGGGGAGAAGCATTTCCATCATCCCCTGGCTCCGCCTCAGGCCAGGTCTCTGGAACGCTGATGGGACTCTGCTGAGTCCAGCTGTTCTGAATTTAAACGCTTTTATGCCTACAGAGCATCCCATAGCTCACATTGTCTTCTCTCAAGTGACTAAATGCACTTTGATTATGAGTTAGCTGGATTTCCAATCATCTATCTCAAACATTAAGTTTTTTTCATCCTCTTAATTAAAAATATCTTATGTCCTTGGGCTGAACCTCAAGAAGGAGGAACAAGAGTGTCTCTGCTTCTCCTGTCATTTCTTATGGAGTGTATCTCAAGGAAACACCCCTGGGGACTGTTGGGCCCTCATACCCTTCTGGAAGACTGACTTTGATGAACCAAATTTGAGGTGAGAAGGAGGCATGAACAGTAACCCCATGAAAGTTACGTGGTTTGAGCTTAAATCAAGACCTCCAAATCAAAGGCAGCGTGTGACAGACCCCATGTAGTTGCCAGAATTTTAGAAACCGGCCTCTCTTGCCAGGCTGAGAATCCACAGAGGCTGGCCAGAGATAACAGGGAGGAGAAGCCAGAAGCCTCTGCAGTTGTGGTGTGGAATTTGCAGGAGTAGCCTGGGCCAGCGTCCACAGAATTGCCTGCGTGCCCCACAGGGTCATGTTAGCACACCATGTTTGCTAACTCTCTGTGAACCCAAACAAAGAGGAGACACCCTTGGCAACCTGAGTTGTGCCTTCCTCTCGACTCCCCAGATCGGGCGTTATCCTTACAGGTAAGCTGGGGAGCTGTGTGAGGGAGGGTAGAGGAGGTCGGTGAGCGTGCACCTGGTTGAACCTTGATAAGCCGGTGGGGGCCCATCTCCGTGGAGGTCCCTGGGTGGTTGAGGGCTTCCCTTATCATCTAGCATTTTAATTTTTTTAAAATCAGTTTATTGTGACTTGAGCTGTTGATTACCTTTTTTTTTTTTTTTTTTGGCCGTGCCACGCAGCTTGTGGGATCTAGGGATTGAACCCATGCCCTTGGCAGTGAGAGTGCAGAGTCCTAACCACTGGACCTCCAGGGAATTCCCTCTAGCAGTTTTATTAATGATATGTAAAAGATATGTAACGTAGGCTTATTACATTTACAGATGAAACAAAGCCAGGATAGAAAGGCAATTCTGTAGGTGGCAGAAAGAAAGCTCCAAAAGGTCTTAGGTTCCAACCAAGCATGAAACGTAACAGAGATCAATGTTAAATCTCACTTTACACCCATGAAGTCAATTCCATCACCTTCACATCACTGAGGAAGGCTTGCCTTTAACTCCCTTCCTGAGTTTCCAACTCTGAAGGGCTTTCTGTTTGCCCATATAGGTTCCTCAGGTCCACAGACCTCCCCACTGGATAGCTTTCCTTGCTGAAGTGGTTTCTGAAGCCATATGGGAATGTTGCATCTGACCCCATGCCGTGTCCTCTTATGCCAATACCTTCCAGCTCTAAGGAGCCCACTTGGGGGACAGAGTGGGAGCTGGGTTCCCAGAGCCACAAATAAGATATGAAAATCCATAGACTGGGAGTCAGGCAAAGGCTTCGCCGGGGCTGTGGAGTGGGCTCTGCCCCTGAGCAAGAGGTGGCCACTACGTGCTGAAAGCTGCCAGCTGTGGAATGGGCCTTCCAGGCCGCCATAGACTCTGGTCTTCATGACTTCCAGTGCCCAGACTACCCACTGCCCAGTCTTGGAATTCTGGGGTCTTCAGGGCTCTGGTCTCTGCCAGTTTTGCTTCATTTGAATCCCACACAGCTAAAGACGTTTTTAAGGGTGTATATATATATATATATATGTAGTTTAAATGCTCTCTGATACATTTTTTTCATTTTTTTTCTCTCCCAATTCAAATCCATATATAAACAACCTTCTGCGAATATTGGATATGGAACCAATTACTCTAGGTTGCAGTAATTGCTTTTATATAACTAGAGTTGGGAACTTGTGAATCAATTCCATGCCCGTTAGCAATATAGGCTTCAGCCAAGCTATTTTTTTTTCCTTTCTTTTTTAAATAGGACTAGACAGTATTGAATCCTTGAAAAAAAACATAACACTTTTTTTTTTTTTTTTTAAAGCTGACAGCACATTCCATCTACTCGGCAATGTAGAACTAATGAAGATGTAAGTATATGGAAACCTATAATTGAACCCAGCACGTAGCAAGCATCGTCGAAC
The DNA here is from genome assembly GCF_949987535.1 of Balaenoptera acutorostrata. Classification (NCBI taxonomy): domain Eukaryota; kingdom Metazoa; phylum Chordata; class Mammalia; order Artiodactyla; family Balaenopteridae; genus Balaenoptera; species Balaenoptera acutorostrata. The sequence continues at coordinate 158,677,119 of NC_080065.1, forward strand.
AGAACGCACAGCCAGCTGAGAGCACGGGGTCTGTGCAAGGGGTCTGATCCTGTCCGGGTGGCCAGCACTCAGAAATGTTTCTGGATTATGTCTCAGGCAACGATCACCATTCACGTAGCCAAGGCAGAATAAACATGGCTTCGAGCTAAGTCAGGGAACACCCGACTTGCCTTTGATAAGGGTGCCCTTTGGTTGATTATTTGAAGGGTAAGGATCTAGGAAAGATAATTCTGAGAAATAGAGGTGTTTGGACTAGACCACTTCTCGGAGCGTTCATCCCGTTTCCCTTGACGGTGTTTGTCAGCTTCCTGCGTGGTGTGGCCTAGGTGTGTCTCTCCCTACAGCACAGAGTTGGGGCAGGCCCTCAGGGATCTGCCTTCTGGTCCCAGCCCTCGGGTTTCCAGCACTCAGGGCAAACCCGATCAGCCCTGCTGACTAGTTCCTGTATCTCAGGACCCCTTTGATGTGTGGATCCGTGTGGGAGGGAGACTAGAGTGGAAATATGTGTTTTCCTTTCAAAATTCCTCATTGATGATTCACTGCTGGATGTCCCCAATGCCCCCAGCTGCTCCGTCCCCTGCAGTGGCTCCTTCGGATGAGTATCCTGATGGCCTGTCCTTGGCTCTGCATTGCTTCCTATCTGGGGAGGGAGAGAGCTGCGCAGGCCCTAGAAACTGTGCTCTGAATTCACACCTGCCGAATAGGAAGGTGTGGAGCGTTCCTCTGCAGGCTTCTCAGACCACCCAGCACACAGAAGGAGCACCAGCCTAAAAACAGGTTGAATCTGAATGCCTCTGCCCGCTTGCCCCAGGACACAACACTCCCCATTGTCTCCTGATCAGCCAAACATTTACTTAGTTCTTTGGGTCCTCCTCTGGGCCCCTGCCTGATGGAGATCCCCGGGGCTGTGCTTGTGTGGAGATGGCGGTTGATCTACACCGTGATCCCCACCACCCAGCTGCCCCCACTCTTCTTCTGGGTCCCTTGGGGTGAGGGTGGGCTCAGCGGCGCTGTGGCCTGGCATTCTCTTCCAGTCCGTGGAAGGTGGCATGGCCTTCCCTGCAGAACCCGGCCAGATGTGCTGCCAGGCCCTGACCCCGAGGCCTGGGAGACCAGCGTTGAGAGCCACAGGGAAGCCCCTCGGCGCCTGCTGAGCAGGCGGCCTCCGTCCGGACGTCCAGCCCTTTCAGCTGTTGAGCTCTTGTTGGAAGACGCATTCCAGGGACATTCTTTCTGTCTGGAGCAGGGACTTGGCCTGAACGACGAACCAGAAACTGGAACAAACTGCACCAGTTTGCTCAACCTCGAACCAAATCCAAATATTTTTTTATATCACTGAGAACCAAACGAGTTCTGGGGTTTGGTTTGGTTTGTTTTCCCACCAGAGAACATTTAGTGAACAAGGCTGAACCGGAACAGGACTCGTTCGTCTTCTCCAGTGACTGAGAGGCAATGGGAAGGAAACCTCGTGTGAATTTTGGAGCCAGTCAGCTCATGGGCAGAAAAACACTAGAAGGCATGGTTTGGTCTGCAGAGATGGCACTAGAGCGACTCCAGGATGGAGAAGCGACAGTGGCAGGTCTCTGTCCAGCAGACAGGGCAGAGTTGCAAATCCACGTCTCTGGGGAGGGTGCTGTGTGGTATGGTGGCCCAGAAAATGCTTACCAGTCAGCCGTGATGAATAGAGGATGCCAAAGCTGGGCACAGCCACCTATAGAAGGTAGGGACTTTGATAGAATGATGCATCAATTGATTTTTCTGAATTTTTTTCCTGGTCTATTCTGGTCCAGCCAGTAGGCATTTAATTACTACCTGGCGTCATGCTGGGGCAGGTCCAAAAGAAGTAACAAAGGCATGACCCCTGCTCTCTCGCAGCCCCTGGTGTGCTTTGGGGGGGTGTGTAACACTACACTGTACCATAAAGAAGATGTAATGGTTTAAATAATGTACCCCCAAATTCATGTCCACCTGGAAATCCAGACTGTGACTTTATGTGGAAATAGGGTCTTTGCAGATGTACCTAGTTAAGGATCTCGAAATGGAATCATCCTGGATTTAGGATGGGTCCTAAATCCAATGACTGGTGTCCTTATTATAAGAGGGGAGGACACAGAGACACACAAGGAGAAGGGGGCCACATGAAGACAGAGGCAGAGATGGGAGTGAAGCAGCCACAAGCCAAGGAATGCCTGGGCCACCAGAAGCTAGAAGAGGCAAGGAAGGAATCTCCCATGGTCCCTTTGGAGGGAGCACAGCCTTGCTGATGCCTTAATTTCAGACTCCAACCTCCTGAACCGTGGGGGAGAATAAATACCAACTTGTGATGATTTGTGATGGCAGCCACGAAAAGCTGATACAGAAGTCCCTGGGACCCCACGGGCCCACCACACCCATACCTCCTTTCTGAAGAACAGTGGTATCTTCTGTATGATTAACCACATTTGTGTCACGTGACCTTGCTACCCTGAGCACACGTGATGGGGCCAAGGATTAGCTGGTCATGTGAGGATGTCCATCCATGAGGTGCCTGGCCTCTTACCAATTGTCCTTTGAAAAAGGGAGACACACACACTGAGTAGGGTGTTGGTGGGAACTGAGATATGCAGCCATGTGGCAGAAATCATGAGACAAGCAGAGCAGGAGAGACAGAGGGAGAGAGAGAGAGAGAGAATATGTTGAGCGGGGCAGCGTCACTAGAATCAGCAGCTACATTGCTCCCGCTGAGAGGATGGGTCTCTGTTTCATTCTCCAAGAAGCCTGAGTCCGGCTACTAATATGATCGCGTTTGTTTCCTGGGCTCCTTCACTTCCTCTGGATTCTTACGATTCATCTCCCAAGTTCCAAGAGAACGAGAACCCAGACACCTTTCTGCTCCCTACAATTTGAAAACAGCCCAACCAACACACAGCACAAGTGAGACCACTGTAGAAAAACAGGAGCTTACATATGGTTGTATTTAATCCGAGGGCCACCCAGATAAACTACTTCCTGGCTGTGTTACCCTGTGCAGGTTGCTTAACCTCTCTGAATCCCGATGTCCTCATCTATCAAATGGGGTTAATGCCATCCTTCAGAGGGTTTTGTGAGGGCTAAATAAGCTATAGAGAGTGAAACATCCACAACCATGCCTGGCACAAAACAGACCCTTGACCATTTCCTTCCCTTCGAGTGACAGCAATTCAGAGGCTGGACTGCGGTCTGGGTCTACAGTGCTGGAAACTTCTAGTGTGAACCAGTCTGGCAAATGGGGTTTTGAAAACACTTTGGTTGGATTCAGTTCAGGGTTCACTAACAAAATTTAAATTTAGTTTGGTTGGAAATTTAGCAAGTAAGTATGGTTTGGGGTCTCCCTGCTTTTGTTTGTTTTTATCTTGATTCAGTTGATGAGCCTGAAAGAACCCATCCATAGAGCCTTAACTCAGTCAGCGGAGATCTTGCAGAAATAGATTTTTGGAACCCACTAGCCTGCCCAAACATCCCCTAGCCTATCAAACATGTTTTAGAAGTCTGATAACACTTACTACGTCTTTGGACCTTAACAGTGTCATGTAGCCGGATCAATGCTGACCTCACCCACGTTTCCCAATGCCCTGCCCTGCCCTGCCCTGCTCCTCCAGCTCTGAGTCTCCTCCTCCCTCAGTTCTTAAGAGAATGAAGAACATAAGATTTTTTTTTAATGTTGGCATGTGAAATCATTTTCATCACGGGCACAGTGACTGTAGAAAAACAAAGGAGAGTTTAGGCAAAACAGATAATATTATCTGATGCAGCCTGTTTTGCCTTCAGGAGGTTGAAATGTGTTTCAAGTTCTACACCGTATTTTTTGTCCATTCTCTCCTCAAGGCCCCATCTCCTCTTCCTGACGGTTGCGCTCAGCAGTCCCGTTCTTTAGCTGAGCAGTTATGATAGGTGAGTCCCCCCAGTGCACACTTCCTGATGCATTTACCTAGCACTGCGCTCCTGACCAAGTGGACAGGTTGTGAGTGGCAGGAGAGAAGAGTCTGGTGTGAATGGCAGAGAATACCAGCTTTAGCTAAGGGCAGGTGAGGGGCAGTGGGACAAGAAATGGGGATGTACACAGAGACTGCAAGGGCTTCTACAATGTTTTCTTTCTTTAAAAAATAAAGATCTGTGCAAATATAGCACAATGTTAAGACGATAAACTTGGTTAAAAGCTAAAAGCTACGTGTATTCTCGAGACTTGCTTATATGTTTGGAATACCTTATAATACAGCTTTTTTTCTTTTCCAATATAGTTTATGACAAGATATTGAATACTGAATATAGTTCCCTGTGCTATACAGTAGGTCCCTGTTGATTATCTGTTTTATATATAGTAGTGTGTATATGTTAATCCCAAACTCCTAATTTTTCCCTCCCCTGCCTTTCCCCTTTGGTAACCATAAGTTTTGTTTCTAAGTCTGTGAGTCTGTTTGTGTTTTGCAAATAAGTTCACTTGTATCATCTTTTAAGATTCCACATATAAGTGATATCATGTGATATTTGTCTTTCTCTGTCTGACTTACTTCACTTAATATGATAATCTCTAGGTCCATCCATTTTGCTGCAAATGGCATTATTTCATTTTTTATGGCTGAGTAATATTCCATTATATATATTTACCACATCTTTATCCATTCATCTGTCGATCGACATTTAGTTTGCTTCCATGTCTTGGCTATTGTAAATAGTGCCCCTATGAACATTGGGGTGCATGTATCTTTTCAAATTAGAGTTTTCTCCAGATATATGCCCAGGAGTGGGATTGCTGGATCATATGGTAACTCTATATTTAGTTTTTGAAGGAACCCCTATATTGTTCTTTATAGCGGCTGCACCAATTTACATTCCCAACAGTGTAGGAGGGTTCCTTTTTCTCCACACCCTCTTTAACATTTATTATTTGTAAACTTTTTGGTGATGGCCATTCTGACTGGTGTGAGGTGGTACCTCACTGTAGTTTTGATTTGCATTTCCCTAGTAATTAGTGATGATGAGCATCTTTTCATGTGCCTGTTGGCCATTACAGCTTTGTTTTAAAAAATACTGGCAAAGAGAGGTGTTGGATTTAAAAGCATTTTCTGTGTTAGGTAAGTTTTTAATAGCAGTCTATACAGGATTTGCTCTATGTGGATAGGAACTTGGGTATTGAAATACGCCTCACCTTTGAATGACTTCCTGAACACATCATTGAGATCAAGGTTGAAATAGCCTTTTCCTCCAAACACAGCCACATGTCTGAGCCGCAGACACAATGTAGACCCTTGAAGGGTATGAACGTTTCTTCAAATGAGACCTTCTTTATGGTGGTATTTTTATACTTTCCATCCAGAGCCAGTTTATTTCTCAAGATTGTTCCCTGCTGGATACAAAGAGAAGTATTTGTGCAATCATTGCCCATGGCCAGGGCACTCATGCCTGGGGGTGGGTAGCCCATGTGGAGACGGTTTGTGGGGTTCCAGATCAACTATATGTCGAGAGGGGGCCACTGCATGCTCAACTCCTGTATGTCGGGCTTGTGTAAGTGTTCTCAGATCTCGGTCCATTGTTCATGGATGGTGCTCCTGGTGAAGACCCGTGTAGACCCGGGGGTGGGGCAGGGCAACAAGTTCATGCCAAGCACCAAGGCAAGCTTTAATTTGCTTCAGAGATGGTTGAGGACTAGGGCAGCACTATTTATGGAGCCTTGAACCGCTTCATTATGACCCAGTGCTGTTCAGATGGTTTTTTTGTTTCTCTGTTGAGGTATATAATTACCCTTCCCTTGGCTATGAACTTTCAGACTGTGGAGAGGCCACACACACAAGGACCTCCTACAACTAGCGGTAACCTGCTTGACTTTCTAGGAGGAGCTTCCTGGTGATCTCAGCCAGTCCTTTGGGCAACAGCAAAGGGCCCTGGTGGGCTGAGTAGGTACAATGGAGATTTGGAAGTCAGAGGTGGGTTGCCATGTCTTGGGCTTGTCTCATCACTTGGATGAACTGCCTTTTTCTCATCTTTCTCCTGGCAATGATGATATCCAAAACAAAATGTTGCTGAATAAATGAAAGAGCCACTGGCGGCTAATTTGAGCAACAAAATAAAGTAAGTATTGCATTATAATCCAAAGTATAAAATAAATATCCATGAGTTGGTACTGACATAAACAAATGATTGATAAATTAATAAATAAGGGAGAAGAGACAAATCTCCCTTGCAGATGAGTTCCAGATAATTTATGCAGATACTTCATCTTAAAGGAGGGAAGCGTATGGGCTGCACACAGCAACTTCCTTCCAAGTAAGAGGAACTTTACAATGGAGAGACCTGACAAACATACCTCTGCTAGGCGATCAAGGTCAACACCAGCAATCATAAATCATGTTGATAGCATGTACCCTTGAAATGCTGTGATGAAAATAGCACTTTACCTCTGTGATCTTCCTTCCCCCAAACCATAACCTCAATCTAACCATGAGAAAACCACTGGTGTTTTTCCCATGGTTAGATTTCCCACAAATCCCAATAATAGGGCATCCTACACTGTACCTTACCAGTGCTCCTCCAAACTGTCAAGGTCATCAAAAACAAGGAAAGTCTGAGAAACTGTCACAGCCCAGAGGAAACTAAAGCGCTGTGAACAGCTAAATGTAATGTGGCATCCTAGATGCGATCCTGGAACAGAAAAAAAAAACAACGTAAAACCACGGAACTCTGAATAAATGATGAAATTCAATAATAAGATGTGAATATTAGTTCATTAGTGGCCACAAATGTACCATACTAACGTAAGATGCCAATAACAGGGGAACTGTGAGTGTGGAGTGGAGGATTAAATGAGGACTCTGTAGAATCTTTGCAATTTTTCCTGTAAATCTGAAACTGTTCTAAAAAGTAAAGCCTACTAATTTAAAATTTTAAAGAAAACAGAAAAAGTATGCAGAGATGATGATAGCAAACATTTGTGTTCCACGCATGCATATACAGTTAAGATTGTGTCATATTTATTTCAAGCTTATTAAATAAATAAATTATTCAAGATGAAAAAATGTTGCTGGGTGGATCAACTAAAAATATGGATGTGTATATAAAATAGATAATAAGGATTTACTGTATGGCACAGGGAACTATATTGAATATCTTATAGTAACCTATAATGGAAAAGAATCTGAAAAAAATGTATAATTGAATCACTTTGCTGTACACTTGAAAGTGACACAATATTGTAAATCAACCACACTTCAATAAAAAAAAAGATTTAAAAAATTCTCTTAAACCACCTCCCACCACCTCCCAAAAAATATGGATGTGAAAGGACTAACAGCATCTATGTTGGATCGAAGATAGTCACAAGTTCTTTGTCTACACTGAGAAGTGGGCTGTATTTCTCCACCCTCAAAAATGATGCTGTGCAAGTGCAAGGTCTAGCTTTGACAAGACTGGCTTCTTCTGCTCTCTCCCTTCTGGAACCCAGGTGCCATGCCGTGGGGCAGCCCAAGCAGCCACGTGGAGAAGCCCACGATTCTTCACTTGTGGATAGCCCAGGTGAACTCCCAGTCACGTGAGTGAATCATCTGGAAAATGCATCTTCCAGCTCCTGCCAAACTGACCCTGCTGATGCCACTTGGAGTAGTTATGAATTGTCCCCACCAGGCTCCACCCAACTGCAAAATCATGAGCAAATAAATAAATGATCGTTGTTGTTCTAAACCACTAAGTTTGGGGATGATTTATTAACATAGCAAAAGATAACTAAAACAGCATTGTACAAAAAGAAAGATTTGACTCCATGTCCTGTCATTATTTGCTTTTTATTCTTCCACAGGTTGAGATGTTTCCCAAAATGCTTCACACATTTTCTGGGATGACCCCTTTTAAACTGTTCTGTAGAAGCTTATTGAGACAGGAGATAGGTGGGCTCCAGGCTAAGCATTTACAACTGGCCTCCTACTTACATTTATTGGGGCGAGAAAAAGATGGGCTTCAGCCTGGACACTTGCAACTAGCCTCCTGTTTGCATTTCCTGAGACAGGAGCTAGGTGGGCTCCAGTTTAGGCATTTACAATCAGCCACCTCTTTGCTCTCCGAAATGGAAGTCACAACAGAAACAGGGTAAATAGCCAGGCTTTGTCTCCTGTGGACACCTTAAGATAACAGTCATGGCAGGAACAGAGAGGGGCTAAACCCTGTTTGAGGAAAGGATCAAGAGGTCACATATTTCCCATCCTTGGGGCAAGGAAGACACTGCACATGCACAGAAAGGCTCCTTGGGGGTCAAAAAGGAGGGGGCACCACCCCATAATATGTGATGCTAAGGCGGCCCCATAGGCCTCTGGGCTGGAATCCATCTTGGAAAAAAGTTGCGCACGCATGTTGCGGAGGGCCCTAGGGCAGGTCAGGTGTGGAAAAAGAACCAGATAATTGGCCAAAGGTAAACAAAGACCCGGAAGAACTGACCTACATAAATGATTTAACTGCCTCTTTACTGTGTTCCTCCTCATTAAGGAGGATGCCCACACTCTTTCTCTCCAGGTGTGCATCTCTGCCTTGCTTCTGTCTTCACTAAACAAACTGGTTCTCTGTGTGCTCTCCCACTTCTTCTTGTGCTATGTCTCTAATAATAAGCTTTGTATCTGTTTTTACAATTTTTCCCTCCGTGAGAAATGCATTTTTCAGTGGGAGCAAGAGCCAGGGAAAAATAGCTTCTAGCCTCTAGCCCTTGCTGGTCTGGTGGCTAAGATTCCTGGTTTTCATCCAGGCTACCCAGGTTCAATTCCTGGGCAGGGAATTAAGATCTAGCTTCACACCACCGCTCACTGCTGCCTCTCCAAGATCATTATGTCCTAGCTCTTTGCCGTGGGGATAGGTTCTAGCCACGGGTTCCTCTTCAGGGAAGGGTTTCCTGAAGAGTGCCCTGCAAAACAGAAGATCCACGCAATTCTCTAGAGCTGCACTGTCCAATAGGGTAGCTCTATATGGCTACCAAGCACTTGAAATGTGACTAGATTTGAATTGAGATGTGCTGGAAGCATAAAAAACTCACCAGATTTTAAAGCCTTAGTATTAGTCTTCACAAAAGAATGGAAGATATCTCATTAATAATTTTATATTATGTGTTGAATTGATAATATTTGGATATATTGTATTAAATAAGCTATATCATCAAAATTATTTTTACCACTTTCTTTTTATTTATTTTAATGTGGCTACTAAAAGTTTTTAAATTACACTGGTGGCTCACATTAGATTTCTATTGGACAGCGCTGCTTTAGAGAAAAAGGATCTGGGTCAAAGGTGTGGTTTGGGAAATGCTTCTTAGTTACACCTTCCTGGAGAATTATAGCGCATGCACATTCAAGGCTTTAAGTCCTGCAGTGAAGTGTTTAACCCTGGGGTACGATCAGGATATCAAAAGAAATAGACCTATTTAATTGGCTCTTCTCATGACTAGCTTCTCTTTGTCGTTCAGCTCCCAATCCAAATGTCTCCATTCCCAGCGAGGCCTTCCCTGACCACTCTATCTAGAGTCACCCCCTCCTACCTGCTGCTTTTCATCACCTCATTTTGCTTTATTTTCCTTCATCTTCTTTCTCCTTGGCTGAAATTTATCTTGTGCATCCATCAGTGTCCTGATAGGAAACAGGGAGCAGTCAAAGCGGGTCATTTGAGGAGTTTAATAAGGGGCTATTTATAAAGGTGGGGGCAGAATTTTGAGAAACACGGGATGCTGTAGGGTCCTGATGCTGGTCTCAGCTGGCAGCTGATGCCAACTGTATGAGGCAGTCATCAGTACCCCAGGAGGGAGGCTGGGTGGAGAGGGCTGCCTGGCAGGCGGGAGCTGGGTCCTTCGGTCGGGGGACACACTTTATTTAATCTTCCATTGATTGACTTGTTCCCATGCCTCGGCTGTTGTAAACAATGCTGCAATGAACGTAGGGGATGCAGATATCTTTTTGAGTTAGTGTTTTCATTTCCTTTGAATAAATACCCAGAAGTGGAATTGCTGGATCAGATGGTAGTTCCATTTTTTTTTAAAATTTTTATTTATTTATTTATTTATTTATGGCTGTGTTGGGTCTTCGTTTCTGTGCGAGGGCTTTCTCTAGTTGCGGCAAGTGGGGGCCACTCTTCATCGCGGTGCGCGGGCCTCTCATTATCGCGGCCTCTCTTGTTGCGGAGTGCAGGCTCCAGACGCACAGGCTCAGTAATTGTGGCTCACGGGCTTAGTTGCTCCGCGGCACGTGGGATCTTCCCAGACCAGGGCTCGAACCCGTGCCCCCTGCATTGGCAGGCAAATTCTCAACCACTGCGCCACCAGGGAAGCCCGGTAGTTCCATTTTTAATTTTTTGAGGAACCTCATACCGTTTTCTATAGTGGCTGCACCAATTTACATTCCCACCAACAGTGCACAAGAGTTCCCTTTTCTTTACATCCTTGCCAACACTTGTTATCTCTTGTCTTTTTGGTAGTAGCCAACATACTGTCTTGTTATTTGATGGTTGAATACCCCCAGCTTTGTTCTCCCTCCTCAAGATTGTCTTGGCATTTTGCCCTTTGCATTTCCACATAGATTTAACTCATCAAGTTCCACAAAAAACTTTTAAGAATTTGATATTAATTGCATTAGATCTGTAGTTAAATTTGAGGTTAACTTGAGGTCTTTACAATATCGAGTCTTCTGACGCATGAATATGGTATGTCCCTGTATTTATTTAGTCTTCCTTAATTTCTATCATTAATGTTGATATTTTTATGCTGATATAAATAGTATTCTTTTGAAGTTTTATTTGCCACATGCTTTTGGCTGTTACATAGAAATAAAATTGATTTTTACATACAATTGTCTTTATACCCAGGGACTCTGTTAAATTCACTTATTAATGATGAACTTTCTAAATTCATTTATTCATGTTGATAGTTTGTCTGTAGATCCTTTTGTATTTACCGGGTTCAAAGTCATATTTTTTGCAAATAATGATGGTTTTACTTTTTTCTTCTGAATTGTATACTTTTTCTTTTTCTTGCCCTTTTGCACTGACTAGAACCTCGGGTTCAATATTTAATAAAAATGGAAAAACAGGCATCCTTTCTCATTTTCATTCTCAGGCATAAAGCTTTCAGTAGTATCATTAAGAATGACACTTGCTGTAGGTTTTTCTGTAAACACACTTTATTGGATGAAAGAGTCTTAATTTCTCTTCCTTCTATTCCTGTGCAAGGAGGATTTTTCAGTTAGTCGTGAATGGGTGTTGAAATTCATCAAAAGCGATTTATACATCTACTGAGATGATCATATTTTTTTCCTTTATTCAGTCAATATGGTGAATTATAGTAATTTATTTTCATATGAAATTGTCCTTTCATTCCTGAAACAAATCCAATATGATCATGATTTATTATCATTTTTATCTTTCGTTGAATCTAATTTGCTAGTTTGGTATTTTTGTATCTCTGTTCATAAGACTCACTGACCTGTAAATTTTTTCCATTTCAGGTCAGTTTTTGGTGTCCAGGTTACAATGGCCTCATTAGACAAGTTAGGAAATATTTTCTTTTTTTTTTTAGTCTCTTCAACTGTTTACATAAGATTGGTGCCATTTCCTCCATAAATATTTAGAAGAATTTACTTACAGGAAAGCCATTTGTGCCTGGAGGTTTCTTTGTATAGATGTTGTTGATTACAGCTTCAATATCTTTAATATATATAGGACTATTCCAGGTTTTTTATTTCTTCTTGTGTCAGTTTTTTGTTAGTTTTGTTTTTCTGAGGATTTTTCTTTTTATCTAAAATTTTAAATTTATTAATAAAAAATTGTTCATAACATATTGTCATTATCTTTTAAATATCTGTAGGCTTTGGACTGATGTCCTCTTTTTCATTCAAGTTGGTAATTTGTGCTTTCTCTATTTCTTTCTTATCAGAAACCTAACATTTTAATCATTCTTTTCTAAGTGCCAGCTTTTGGGCATGTTGCTTTTTTCTTCTGAATGTTTGTTTTATATTTCATTAATTTCTTCTCTTAGTTTTTATTATTTCCTTCCTTCTCATTTCTTTAGATATAATTTACAGTTCTTTTCTTTTTGAGATAGGTAACTAGATTTTTTTATTTTCATCCTTTCTTCTTTTTAAATATATGCATTTAAGACTATAATTTTTCTCATAGCAGGGCTTTAGTCATATTCCCCATGTTTTGATATATTTTCATTATCATTTAGTTAAAGATATTTTCCAACTGCCATTGAAAAGTTTTTCTGTGACCTATTTAAAAGTATATTGCTAGATTTCCAAGCATTTGAGGAATTTCTACTTTTTTTTTTTTTTTATTGATTTCCAGCTTAATTTTCTGTGGTCAGAGAACATATTCTGAGTGATTTCAATCTTTTGAAACTTGTTGAAACTTCTTTTATGGCCAGCATAAATGTTCCATGTACACTTGAAAAGAATGGACATTCTTTTGGGCACAATGTTCTGCACATGCTAATATATCAAGTTTGTTAATTGTGTTATTTAGATTTTATATATCCTTACTGATTTTTTTCTGCCTATTATATCTTTTATGGAGAGAAGTATTTCTCATTGTTAAAGTTTTTAAATTCCCAGTGTTACAGGGAGATCAGCTCAGTGCTTTGTGACCACCTAGAGGGGTGGGATAGGGAGAGTGGGAGGGAGACGCAAGAGGGAGGCGATATAGGGATATAAGTATACGTATAGCTGATTCACTTTGTTATACAGCAGAAACTAACACAACAATGTAAAGCAACTATACTCCAATAAAGATGTTAAAAAAAAAAATTCCCAGTGTTAAAGTTTCCCACTATGAGTGTGGATTTGCCTATATTTCCTTATAATTCTGTCAATTTTTGTTCTGTGTATTTTGAAGCTATGTTTTTAGTGTACATATGAATTGAGAAATTTAATGTTTTCTTGGAGAGTTAATCCTTTTAATCATTATGAAACTTTAATTTTTATCCTAATTATGCTTCTTGCCTTGAGTCTACTTTGCTGTTGGTATAGTATACCAGCTTTCTTTTGGAAAATTCTTGCAGAGTATATCCTTTATGATCTTTAATTTTTAATTACTCTATGTCCTATATTTAAGGTGTATCTCTAGTAAGAAGCACAAAATTAAATTTTGTTTTTTAGTTTTTTTATAATTATAGACTTTTAATTAAACTACTTAATCCACTTACACTTAATGTAATTACTGATATATTCTGGTTTATATCTACCATCATGATACTCATCCAAGCTACGGGATAATAAATGGAAATGATAGCCCCTCCTTCCTTACCCATTTTCTTCACTTCTCTCTCTCTCGTTCCTCTTTCTACCTCATTGTCTGCTTCTTATTTTTGTTTTCCTTTGCCATGCCTCTCTCTCTTCCCAGACTTCTAAATATTGGAGTTTCCTTTTCACAGACCTCAGAATTGTTTCCTCTCTACATATTCCTTAGGTTATCTTATCCATTCTTAAGGCTTTGTATAGGCTACCAACTCCCAAATTTATAGTTCCACCCTACACTTCTTCCCTGAACTCCAAATATGTATGTATTAGACATCTGGATGTCTAATAGGCATCTCAAAACTAATGTTTCCAAAACTGAGGTCCTAGTACACTGAGACCTTCCATGTTATTCTGTCTGCAGTCTTCCTCATCTCAATAAGTAACAACTCCATTTTCTCACTTCTTAGGCACCAAACTGGGGATCATTCTTGACTCCTCTCTTTTCTCTTACAGTTGATATCCAATCCATCAGGAAGGCTTGTTGATGCTACCTTCAAAATATACCCACAATCTGACCACTTTTCCCCACCTCCTCTGCTATCAGCTTGATCCAAGCCTCTGTCAGTTCTCACTTGCTTTATTGCAATAGCCTCCTACCTGGTCTCCTTGCTTCCAATCTAGCTCCCATGAAGCGTGTTCTCATAGCTGCTGGAATGATCTTTACAAAGCACACATCACCTCACACCATTCTATGCCTTCTATCTTAATCAGAGTAAAAGCCAACATCTTTACCATGGCCTAGAGCCCTGAGTTGATTGATTTAGCTCCATGTTACCTGTCTGACCTCACCATCTACCACCCTTCCCTCATTCACTCTGCTTCAGCCAAACTGACCTCCCTGCTATTCCTCATAAATACCAATCATCCCATCACCTCAGGGCCTTTGCATGTGCTGTACCTTCTTTTCCCTAATATCTTTGCATGGCTCACTCATTCATTTCCTTCATATCTCTGTTCCAATAGTCACTCATGGACCATCTTATATAAAATATCAAAGAAGCCCTCATTTCCTTTACCCTGTGTCATTTTTCTCCAAAGCCCTCATTACCACCTGATATATTATATATTCATTTTTTGATTAATTTACAGTCTGTTTTCCTCTACCATAAGCTTTGAGACAGAGGAACTTTGTTTTATTCACTGATGTATCTTTAGAATCTAGCTCAATGTCTGGCATAGAGTGGGCTACCAGTAAATAGTTATTGAATGAATGGATGAATGAAATGCATTTTTACAACAATCTTGTGAAGTTGACAAGGGTAGATATTGTTATCTGCTTACCAAAGAGGAAGCTGAAGCTCAGAGCTTTGAGGTGATTTATAGAAACCACAGAGCTGTGAAGTGGCTTAGCTGGAACTCAAACAAGTCTCTTTCTGCTCAGTTCTGGGCTGATTCCACAGCCACACATATCTCAGCCATGGCAGATTCCATACTGACAGCCAATGATGACAAAAAATAGAAAGCAAGGGTCAGCCAGACTCTGAAGTCTCCTTTGCTTCAGTTTCCACACAGATCAGCAATACCAAAAAGGGGGGGGGGGCGGGGGTGGAGGCCTTTTGATGTATGTGGTTTCTTCAAAGTTTGCCATGGGTGGAAAAAAATTGGGTGCTGAGTGAGTTCTAAGTGTCCTCACTACCAAGAAGGATGCTTCTCTCAATTTAGACATATTAAGAAAGCATGTAGGTCCCAGAAATCATCTTGCAACCAAGAGGAGAGATAGTTTTAGTTACAAGAGAAAGACTGCTGGATGAATAGAGTTAGAAAGAAAGAAAGAGAGAAAGAGAGAGAGAGAGAGAAAGAAAGAAAGAAAGAAAGAAAGAAAGAAAGAAAGAAAGAAAGAAAGAAAGAAAGAAAGGAAGAAAGAAAGAAAAAGGAAAGAAAGAAAGAAATTGGCTTGTTGGTTTGAGATGCTGGATCAAACCATACCTGAAGTAAGACCTACCTCTGGGCTTAATAGTAATATGAACCAAAAATTCCTTTTGTTGTTTAAGCTAGTTTGAGCTAAGGTCTCTATCAATTGACACAACACACACATGGGAAAAGGAACATGGACCATTTTATTCAACACTCTGTTCCCAATGCCTAGCATGTTACCTGGCATGTAGTAGGTGCTCAAAATATATGTTGAAATGATAATGAATGACCAAATGTCCATTTTTCACTGTTTTTGACATAGTCTGACTAAAACCCCAAATCTAGTTCTAGGTTTCACAATATTCATAGGAATAATTAAATTGTTTATAGTGTGTGATTTTTAAAGAAATATGTAAAAAACTTTGGAGCCAGACAATTCTCAATCTGTGACCTTGTAAGCATGTAATCTCTCTGGAACTCAGTTCTCCGATTCACCAAACAGGGGTGATAGTCCCCAACTCACAGGTGTATGGTGGGACTGAATGAGGTAACCTCGGTAAAGAATATAGCTCTGTCTGCCACCAAGTAGGACTCTGGTAGATCTTGGCTTATGCATGGTGCCAACAACACGTGTCATGGGATGCTTCGGGCAAATCCAGCCTGTAAGAGGATTCCTCACTATCATCCAAGGAGATATGAGACAATCTGGAGCTGTGAAAGAAGTTGGCTTTGGAGCCAGATCTGAGTTTGAATCTTGTTCATTTAATACTCAACCAATCTCTGTGTACTTTGTGCCAGCAACTGTTCTAGACGCCTGGGGTCCAGCAGTGAAAAAGACAAAAATCTAACTTTGTGGTGCTTTCATTTCAGTGTGGGAGGTCTACAATAAACAGCGGAATAAGTAAGATCACATCTGTGCTATAAAGAAGAATAACAGTTTATTAACTCTGTGATCTAGGAAAGGTTATTTTTAACTTTGGCTTCTTTCACTTAGCGCAATGCATTTGAGATTCATCCACGTTGTTGAGTTTAACTGTAGTCTACCATTTTTATTAGGAGGAGAATTCCATTATTGGATGCATCACAGTTTATCCATTTGCCAGTTGAAATACTTTTGGGTTGTGTGTTAGTCAGAATTCTCCAGAGAAACAGAACCAATAGGATGTGAATATGTAGAGAGAAAGATATATTTTAAGGAATTGGTTCCTGCAATTGTGGAGGCTGACAAGTCCAAAATCTGCAGGATGGGTCAGCAGGCTGGAGACCCAGGAAAGAGCTCAGGTTACAGTTTAAGTCTGAAGGCCATATGCTGGCAGAATTTCCTCTTGCTTTCTGAGATTTTGTCAGGAATAGATATTGGTTGGATTTTTTTCAAATGCTGTTTCTACATTTATTGAGATGATCATATTGATTTTCTTTTGATATTATGGTGAATTACATTGATTCTATTTATATATAATGCTAAATTCAATTTCCTAATATTTTATTGAGGATTATTTTATCTATACTCATGAGAGATATTGGTCTCTAGTTTTCTTTTCTTGTAATGTCTCTGGTTTTGTTGTCAGGGCAATGCCGGCTTCATATAATGAGTTGGGAAGTGTTCCCTCATCTTTAATTTTTGGAAGAGATTGTGTAGAACTGGTATAAATTCTTTCTTAAATGTTGGTAGAACTCACTAGTGAAGCTACTTGGGCCTGGGGCTTGCTTGTGTGAAGGTTTTAAACTAAAATTTTAATTTCTTTTTTAGGCATAGGGCTATCAGGGTATCTATTTATTATTAAATAAGTTTTAGTAGTTTGTATCTTTCAATGAATTTGTTCATTTCCTCTTAGTTGTAGAAAGTATTGGCATAATGTTCAAAATTCTCTTGTTATCTTTTTAATATCTGTAGAATCTGTACTGATGCTACCCCTCTCATTCCTAATATTGGTAATTTGTGTCTTTTCTCTTTTCCTGATGAGTCTGGCTAGATGTTTATTACTATTTTTATTTTCTCAAGGAACAAGGAAAGCTGTTGGTTTCATTGATTTTATATTTTCTGTTTCATTTGTTTAGGTAATGATCTTCATTATTTTTTTCTTCCACTTACTTTAGGTTTCATTTACTCTTTTTTATTTTCTAGTTTCTTAAGATCAAAACTGGTGTCACTGATTTGAGACATTTCTTCTTGGGCATTTGGTGCTATAAATTTCCCTCTAAGTCCTGCATCCTACAAATTGTGGTTTGTTGTATTTTTGCTTTTCAATTAGTTCAAATGCTTTATAATTTCTCAATTGATTTATTCTTTAACTCCTGAGTTATTTAGGAGTGTATCACTTTGTTTCCAAGTATTTGGATATATTTCTGTTATTCATTTCTAATTTAATCCCACTGCTGTCAGAGAATATACATTATATAACTTGAATTCTTTTAAATTCATTAAGGTTTGGTTCATGGCTAAGAATACGGTCTATCTTGGTAAATGTTTTATGTGCACTTGAAAAGAATGTGTATGCCACTGCTGTCAGATGAGCTTTATTGTCTCTGGTATTATCCTTTGCTCTGAAATGTACTTTGTCTGATATTAATATAGCCACTCCAGCTTTTTTTAAGAATTAGTTTTAGCATGGTATAACTTTTTCCATCCATTTACTTTTAACCTCTTTGGGTCTTTATATTTAAAGTGGGTTTCTTGTGGACAACATATAATTGTCTTGCTTTAAAAAATATCCTATCTGACAATTCCTACCTTTTAAAGGGTGATATTTTTATCATTTCCATTTAATGTGATTACTGATAGGGTTAGGTTTAAATCTACAAGTTTGCCATTTATTTTCTTGTCTGCTGTATTCTCTTTGTTCCTTTTTTTCTCTTTTTCTGATTTCTTTTTTTTTTTTTTAATTTTTATTTATTTACTTATGGCTGTGTTGGGTCTTCATTTCTGTGCGAGGGCTTTCTCTAGTTGTGGCAAGCGGGGGCCACTCTTCATCGCGGTGCGTGGGCCTCTCACTATCGCGGCCTCTCTTGTTGCGGAGCACAGGCTCCAGACGCACAAGCTCAGTAACTGTGGCTCACAGGCCCAGCTGCTCCGTGGCATGTGGGATCTTCCCAGACCAGGGCTCGAACCCGTGTCCCCTGCATTGGCAGGCAGATTCTCAACCACTGCACCACCAGGGAAGCCCTTCTGATTTCTTTTTGATTGAGTACTTTTTATTATCAATTGTATGTCTTTTGTTTGCTATTAGCTATTATTTTTGTTGTTATTTTAGTGGTTGCTTTAGGCTTTATAGTATTCATCTGTGTCTTATCATAGTCTATCTTCAAGTGATATTACATTGCTCCATTCTTATAAGAATCTCACAATAGTATATTTTTGTTTCTCCTCTCCAGCCTTTACAATATTGCTTTCATACATTTTACTTGTACATTTTATAAACCCATCAATACAATGTTATTATTTCTGCTTAAATAATCAATTAAAAGACTTTAAGTATTAAGAAAAAAAACTCATATTTATCAACAGAGTTACCAAATCTCATATTTATCAACAGAGTTATCAGTGGTTTCTTTTTTTTATTTCTTTGTATAGATCCATATTCCCATCTGTTATTGTTTTCCTTCTGTCTGAAAGTATTCCTTTAACTTTTCTCATAGCATGGAACTTCTGGTGATAAATCCTTTCAGTTTTTGAATGAAGTTTTCATTTCTCCTTGAATTTTGAAAGATATTTTCACTAGGTATAGAATTTTAGGTTGACAGGTTTGTTTTTTTATTCTCTCAGTATTTTAACAATGTTCCTCCCCTATCTTCTAGCTTGCATAATTTCTAATGAGAAATGTACTGTCATGCTTATCTTTGTTCCTCTGTATATAATGTATCTCATTTCCTCTGGCTGCTGTAAGATTTTATCCTTATCACTAGTTTTGAGCAGTTGAATTATGATGTATTTTGAAGCAGTTTTCTTCATATTTCTTGTTCTTGGAGTTTGTTGAGCTTTTTAGATATGTGGGTTTTTATTTTTCACCAAATTTGGAAAATGTTTTACCATTATTTACTCAAGTACTTTTTTTCTGGTATCATTCTCCTCCTTTGGAATTCAATTTACACATTTACAACTCCAAGCCTGCTTGGGGTTGTCACACAATTCAAAAATGCTTCATTCACTTTTTAAAGTATTTTTTCTGTCCATGTTTTACTTTGCATGGTTTCTATTGCTATGTCTTAAGTTCGCTGATCTTCTCTGCAATGTCTGATTTGTTATTAATCCCATTCAGTGTAGTTTTTCATCTCAAGATTTTTTTTAAAAAATTAATTAATTAATTAATTTTTATTTTGGGCTGTGTTGGGTCTTCATTTCTGTGCGAGGGCTTTCTCCAGTTGCGGCAAGCGGGGGCCACTCTTCATCACAGTGCGCGGGCCTCTCACCATCGCGGCCTCTCTTGTTGCGGAGCACAGGCTCCAGACGCGCAGGCTCAGTAGCTGTGGCTCACGGGCCCAGCTGCTCCACGGCATGTGGGATCTTCCCAGACCAGGGCTCGAACCTGTGTCCCCTGCATTAGCAGGCAGACCCCCAACCACTGCACCACCAGGGAAGCCCCTCAAGATTTTTTTTATTTGTGTCTCTTTGTCTGTGTTTTCCATGTTTCTACTTAACACATTCGATGTTAAACTTTTGAACATATGGAGTACAGTTATAATAACTGTTCTCATGTTCTTATCTGCTAATTCTAACACTGTGACGTTTCTGGTTCAGTTTCAACTGATTTCTCGACTCCCTATGGGCCATATTTTCCTGCCTCTTTGAATGCCTGGTAATTTTTGATTGGATGCTAGACATTATGAACTTTAATTTCTTGGCTGCTGGATATTTTTGTATTTCTATAAATAGTTTTCAACTTTATTTTGGGATGAGGTTAAGTCACTTGGACACAGTTTGATCCTTTCAGGTCTTGCTTTTAAACTTCTTTTAGGCTGACCAGAGCAGAATTGTGTCTAGGGCTCATTATTCTCCACTGTTCAGTCAGGACTGTTCTTATTGCTTGACCCAGTACCCCTTGAACTATGAGGTTTTCCAGTCTGGCTGATTGTAACAGGCACTCTTCCCTCCAATTCTTTTGGTGTTCTTTCCCCAGCTTTGTGTAGTTTCTTCACTTTCATACACTGATCAGTATTCTGCTGAATACTCATGGACACCCTTTGCAGATTTCTGGGGTTCTCTCTATACAGCTCTCTCCTCTCCAAATTCTAGCTTCCTATACTCTTAGCTTTATCTCCTAAACTCAGGGTCCTCTGGGCTCTGCTTTGTTCTCCCTCCCTATGCCATATCTTGTAATACCCTCAAGGTAGTAAGCTGGGACAATCATAAGGCTCATCTCATTTGTTTCCAGTCTTGCTGGGGGTCACTATCTTTTTTGCATGATGTCCAATGTCTTGAAAATCATTGTTTCATGTATTTTGTCCAATTTCATAGTTGTTTCAGGCAGGAAGGTAGATCTGGTCCCCTTTACTCCATCATGGCCAGAAGTGAAGTCTCCACTTGTATAGTTTTAATTTTTTGGGACTATCTGGATTACTCTTCAACTCTGGGGTCATGTTGATTTGCAAAGGCTACAATGTTCAAAATTAAGGTTTACAATGTTCACAAATACTTCCAAAATGAGCAAAGAGAACACACCAGGTCACCTCTTTTTGCCTTAGCTACTTGTTATAATCATTTTGCCATTTTAAAAAACATTTCCAAAGTATAATTATTGTATGGGGCCCTGAGAGAGATGCAGTTCCAGGCCAGTGAATCTTCTAATGAAGTTTTATCACGAGAAAGAGACATATCTGATCATACCACTTGCTTTAATAATAAAAGCTAAACTAGCTTATAAATTTTTAAGATAACCAAAGGAATACAGAATCATTGTAAAAAACATTTAAACAAGTAAACGTATATAAAATGAAAAGTAAAAGCTCTTTCTCTCTTGGATCCCCCAAATCTTACTCTCCAAAAGTCATTACGGTGACATCCTTGAAATTTTTTCTATCACTGAATTGTATATGTGAGAATTTAAAGGTTCATTCTGTTTCTTAAGGCCATTGACTATTCAGTCAACTTGGTATCCTCTATTCCCTTCACTGCCTTGCTGTCTGTCTCTTGCATGAAGCTTCTGTTTTCCTGAACAGTGAGTACTCAGATACCAGTTCCTTCATCCAGGGAAGAAAGGATCTCTTGAATGTCAGTTTCTCAGGTCAGGTACTGCATCACAAAAGGTGCCAGGGATCTTGTAGATGGAATACTAGATTGATTCAGTGTCATTCCATGCCTCAGTTTATCTCATATGCCCTGCAGATAGGCTGAGAACTAACTAGAAAAAGCTTGAAAAGTTCTTTGGAAGTGAAAAATGTACCAGCAGGCTTGAAGTCTTTCTCACCATGCTAATCTGCAGATCCAGTCATTCTATCAGAATCCCAGCAGTTCTACCTCACTGCTGCATGCTGTTTCCATTACTAAGGGCTCCTGGGGGTCCTGATTCATCAAGACCTCATTGCTCTCACTGAGTGTGTTTCTTTACCCAGGATGTGATCACAGCAACCAGAACTAAATTAAACTTGTCAAAGTAATAAAGAAGAGTCCTTTAGAAGGATGGATTATCCTGACCTTTTCTTTCAAATTGAGACATCTTCCTGTTTCATGAGAATGTTAAAACGGAGAGGGGTTCCCTTGACCTTTATTTTTTATGCATGGCAAAAAAAAGATTCAAAAAGATGAGATCTTATTAGCATTTCCATTTAAATATTTATCCATCAAATTCAGTGAGTGGCAAGTAAACTTTTTTTTTTAACATCTTTATTGGAGTATAATTGCTTTACAATGTTGTGTTAGTTTCTGCTTTATATCAAAGTGAACCAGCTATACATATACATCTCTCTCTCTCTCTCTCTATATATATATATCCCCATATCTCCTCCCTCTTGCATCTCCCTCCCACCCTCCCTATCCCACCCCTCTAGGTGGTCACAAAGCACCGAACTGATCTCCCTGTGCTATGTGGCTGCTTCCCACTAGCTATCTATTTTACGTTTGGTAGTGTATATATGTCCATGCCACTCTTTCACTTTGTCCCAGCTTACCCTTCCCCCTCCCCATATCCTCAAGTCCATTCTCTAGTAGGTCTGTGTCTTTATTCCCGTCTTACCCCTAGGTTCTTCATGACCTTTTTTTTTTTCTTAGATTCCATATATATGTGTTAGCACACGGTATTTGTTTTTCTCTTTCTGACTTACTTCACTCTGTATGACAGACTCTAGGTCCATCCATCTCACTACAAATAACTCAATTTCGTTTCTTTTTATGGCTGAGTAATATTCCATTGTATATATGTGCAACATCTTCTTTACCCATTCATCTGTTGATGGACACTAAGGTTGCTTCCATGTCCTGGCTATTGTAAATAGAGCTGCAATGAACATTTTGGTACATGACTCTTTTTGAATTATGGTTTTCTCAGGGTATATGACCAGTAGTGGGATTGCTGGGTCGTATGGTAGTTCTATTTGTAGTTTTTTAAGGAACCTCCATACTGTTCTCCATAGTGGCTGTATCAATTTACATTCCCACCAACAGTGCAAGAGGGTTCCCTTTTCGCCACACCCTCTCCAGCATTTATTGTTTATAGATTTTTTGATGATGGCCATTCTGACTGGTGTGAGATGATATCTCATTGCAGTTTTGATTTGCATTTCTCTAATGATTAATGATGTTGAGCATTCTTTCATGTGTTTGTTGGCAATCTGTATATCTTCTTTGGAGAAATGTCTATTTAGGTCTTCTGCCCATTTATGGATTGGGTTGTTTGTTTTTTTGATATTGAGCTGCATGAGCTGCTTGCAAATCTTGGAGATTAATCCTTTGTCAGTTGCTTCATTTGCAAATATTTTCTCCCATTCTGAGGGTTGTCTTTTGGTCTTGTTTATGGTTTCCTTGGCTGTGCAAAAGCTTTTAAGTTTCATTAGGTCTCATTTGTTTATTTTTGGTTTTATTTCCATTTCTCTAGGAGGTGGGTCAAAAAGGATCTTGCCGTGATTTATGTCATAGAGTGTTCTGCCTATGTTTTGCTCTAAGAGTTTGATAGTGTCTGGCCTTACATTTAGGTCTTTAATCCATTTTGAGTTTATTTTTGTGTATGGTGTTAGGGAGTGTTCTAATTTCATACTTTTACATGTAGCTGTCCAGTTTTCCCAGCACCATTTATTGAAGAGGCTGTCTTTTCTCCACTGTATATTCTTGCCTCCTTTATCAAAGATAAGGTGACCATATGTGTGTGGATTTATCTCTGGGCTTTCTATCCTGTTCCATTGATCTATATTTCTGTTTTTGTGCCAGTACCATACTGTCTTGATTACTGTAGCTTTGTAGTATAGTCTGAAGTCAGGGAGCCTGATCCCTCCAGCTCCATTTTTCGTTCTCAAGATTGCTTTGGCTATTCGGGGTCTTTTGCCTTTCCATACAAATTGTGAAATTTTTTGTTCTAGTTCTGTGAAAAATGCCATTGGTAGTTTGATAGGGATTGCACTGAATCTGTAGATTGCTTTGGGTATTATAGTCATTTTCACAATGTTGATTCTTCCAATCCAAGAACATGGTATATCTCTCCATCTGTTTGTATCCTCTTTAATTTCTTTCATCAGTGTCTTATAGTTTTCTGCCTACAGGCCTTTTGTCTCTTTAGGTAGGTTTACTCCTAGGTATTTTATTCTTTCTGTTGCAGTGATAAATGGGAGTATTTCCTTAATTTCTCTTCCAGATTTTTAATCATTAGTGTATAGGAATGACAGAGATTTCTGTGCCTTAATTTTGTATCTTGCTACTTTACCAACTTCATTGATTAGCTCTAGTATTTTTCTGGTAGCATCTTTAGGATTCTCTATGTATAGTATCATGTCATCTGCAAACAGCAACAGTTTTACTTCTTCTTTTCCAATTTGGATTCCTTTTATTTCTTTTTCTTCTCTGATTGCAGTGGCTAAAAGTTCCAAAACTATGCTGAATAATAGTGATGAGAGTGGACAACCTTGTTTTGTCCCGATCATAGAGGAAATGGTTTCAGTTTCTCCGTCGAATCTGAATGAGATCCTTGATGTAGAGTAATCTTGGTTGTAGGTTTTTCCCTTCATCACTTTAAATATGTCCTGCCACTCTCTTCTGGCTTGCAGAGTTTCTGCTGAAAGATCAGCTGTTAACCTTATGTGAATTCCCTCGTATGTTATTTGTTGTTTTTCCCTTGCTGCTTTTAATATTTTTTCTTTGTTTTTAATTTTTGATAGTTTGATTAATATCTGTCTTGGCATGTTTCTCCTTGGAATTATCCTGTATGGGACTCTCTGTGCTTCCTGGACTTGATTGACTATTTCCTTTCCCATATTAGGGAAGTTTTCAACTATAATGTCTTCAAATATTTTCTCAATCCCTTTCTCTTTCTCTTCCTCTGGGAGCCCTATAATTCGAATGTTGGTGCTTTTAATGTTGTCCCAGAGGTCTCTGAGACTGTCCTCATTTCTTTTCATTCTTTTTTCTTTATTCTGCTCTGCAGTAGTTATTTCCACTATTTTATCTTCCAGGTCACTTATCCATTCTTCTGACTCAGTTATTCTGCTATTGATTCCTTCTAGAGAATTTTTAATTTCATTTATTGTGTTGTTCATCATTGTTTGTTTGCTCTTTAGTTCTTCTAGATCCTTGTTAAACGTTTCTTGTATTTTCTCCATTCTATTTCCAAGATTTTGGATCATCTTTACTATCTTTACTCTGAATTCCTTTTCAGGTAGACTGCCTATTTCCTCTTCATTTGCTTGGTCTGGTGAGTTTTTACCTTGCTCCTTCATCTGCTGTGCGTTTCTCTGTCTTCTCATTTTGCTTAACTTATTGTGTTTGGGGTCTCCTTTTTGCAGCCTGCTGGTTCATAGTTCCCATTGTTTTTGGTGTCTACCCCCAGTGGCTAACATTGGTTCAGTGGGTTGTGTAGGCTTCCTGGTGGAGGGGTCTGGTGCCTGTGTTCTGGTGGATGAGGCTGGATCTTATCGTTCTGGTGGGCAGGACCACGTCCGGTGGTGTGTTTTGGGGTGTCTGTGACCTTATTATGATTTTAGGCATCCTCTCTGCTAATGAGTGGGGTTGTGTTCCTGTCTTGCTAGTTGTTTGACATAGGGTTCCAGCACTGTAGCTTGCTGGTTGTTGAGTGGAGCTGGGTCTTAGCATTGAGATGGAGATTTCTGGGAGAGCTTTTGCAGTTTGATATTACGTGGGGCCGGGAAGTCTCTGGTGGAACAATGTCCTGAACTCGGCTCTCTCACCTCAGAGGCACAGGCCTGACACCCGGCCAGAGCACCAAGATCCTGTCAGCCACACAGCTCAGAAGAAAAGGGAGGAAAAAGAAAGAAAGAAAGAACAAAATAAAATAAAGTAAAAGTTATTAAAGTAAAAAAATTATTAAAAATAGGAAAAAATTAAAAAGTAATAAAAAGAAAGAAAGAAGAGAGCAACCAAACCAAAAATCAAATCCACCAATGATAACAAGCACTAAAAACTGTACTAAAAAAACAAAAAAAACCAAGAAAAAACCAGACAGAACAAATGGTAAAAGCAAAGCTATACAGACAAAATGACACAAAGAAGCATACACACACACACTCACAAAGAGAGAAAAAGGAAAAAAAATATATCTATATATTTTTAAAAAAGGAAGAGAGCAACCAAATCAATAAATAAATCTACCAATGATAATAAACTCTAAACACTAAACTAAGATAAACATAAAACCAGAAACAAATTAGATGCAGAAAGCAAACCCCAAGTCTACGTTTGCTCCTAAAGTCCACCGCCTCAATTTGGGATGATTCGTTGTCTATTCAGGTATTCCACAGATGCAGGGTACATCAAGTTGATTGCAGAGATTTAATCCCCTGCTCCTGAGGCTGCTGGGAGAAATTTCCCTTTCTCTTCCTTGTTTGCACAGCTCCTGGGGTTCAGCTTTGGATTTGGCCCTGCCTCTGCATGTAGGTTGCCTGAGGGCATCTGTTCTTCACTCAGACAGGATGAGGTTAAAGTAGCAGCTGATTAGGGGGCTCTGGCTCACTCAGGCTGGAGGGAGGGAGGGGTATGGAATGCGGGGCGAGCCTGCGGCTTCAGAGGCTGGCATGATGTTGCAACAGCCTGAGACGTGCCCTGTGTTCTCCCAGGGAAGTTGTCCCTGGATCACGGGACCCTGGCAGTGGCGGGCTGCACAGGCTCCCGGGAGGGGAGGTGTGGATAATGACCTGTGCTTGCACACAGGCTTATTGATGGCTGCAGCAGCAGCCTTAGCATCTCATGCCCGTCTCTGGGGTCCACGCTGATAGCCGTGGCTCACGTCCATCTCTGGAGCTCGTTTAGGTGGTGCTCTGAATCCCCTCTCCTCACGCACCCTGAAACAATGGTCTCTTGCCTCTTAGGCAGCTCCAGACTTTTCCCGGACACCCTCCCGGCTAGTTGTGGTGCACTAGCCCCCTTCAGGCTGTGTTCACGCAGCCAACCCCAGTACTCTCCCTGGGGTCTGACCTCCAAAGCCAAAGCCTCAGCTCCCAGCCCCCACCCACCCCGGCGGGTGAGTAGACAAGCCTCTCGGGCTGATGAGTGCTGGTCGGTACCGATCCTCTGTGTGGGAATCTCTCCTCTTTGCCCTCTGCACCCCTGTTGCTGCGCTTTCCTCCGTGGCTCCAAAGCTTCCCCCCTGCTACCCCCGTCTCCACCAGTGAAGGGGCTTCCTAGTGTGTGGAAACTTTTCCTCCTTCACAGCTCCCTCCCAGAGGTGCAGGTCCCGTCCCTATTCTTTTGTCTCTGTTTTTTCTTTTTTCTTTTGCCCTACCCAGGTATGTGGGGAGTTTCTTGCCTTTTGGGAAGTCTGAGGTCTTCTGCCAGCGTTCAGTAGGTGTTCTGTAGGAGTTTTTCCACGGGTAGATGTATTTCTGATGTATTTGTGGGGAGGAAGGTGATCTCCACATCTTACTCCTCTGCCATCTTGAAGCCCTCCCTCTAAACTTCTTGACATTTAAATTGTTTGGTGTTTTGCCATTCACAATTTGCCTTTGCAAATAAAGGGCTGTCACAATTCTGAGTTGGAGGGACATGAGAGCATCTAAAGTGCCATATCATGATTCAAATGTATAGAAAAAAAACAAGGTGATTGTAAGAAAAGAAAACCCATTTGACTTTAATGTTTGTGGCATCTTCCTTCTGCTGTTCCAAGTGTTGTGATATAAGGTGGTTAAATCAACAGCTATTGGATGACTTGTTCCTTCACTCCACCCAGTTCTCTGTTCAGAAACTATGACTACTCAGTCTAAAGTATCCCTCACTTGTTACTGTGTAAATTCCTATTCCACTTTATTTTCCTTTGTAATACTTATCTCCATCTGGAATTGTATTATTTGTTCACTTGTTTATTGCCTGCTTCCTTACTGGAATGTCAGCTTCATAGGGCAAGGAATTCATCTGTCTTCTTCATCATGCTATCTCTAGTGGCTAGAACAGTGCCTGGAAGGTAGCAGGCACTCAGTGAATAATTGTTGAATAAATAAATATAGGTATAAATGGATAAATGACTTCTAGAGAAGGTAATTTAATTTTAACATACCACTTAGCCCAACAGGAGTAATACTAATATAGACATGTTAATGCTATACATTTAACCAATTTGATTCAATCTATAAACAGTTATTACTAATCAAACTTGGAATGAGAAGGAGGAAAGAAAAGATTGGGGAAAGGGAAGAGTGCTGATAATCTCAACTCACAAAGTGAGTGGTTGAGAAACATGAAAAGTGACAGAGCAAGAAATGGAGGTTTAGGTTATTTAAAGTTGCAAAGGTAATCAATGGATAAAGCGCACACACACACAAACTTTGGAAGGCAGAGAAGGAAAACAAGGAGATACAATTGAACCATATATTTATCTTTTATATTAGAGACAAGAGTTATTATCTAGAGTTGATAAAGTAAGGGAAAAGGACTAAGCATATATCTCAGAGTAGTAGAGTTAATGAACTAAATAACTTTAAATAAAAACAGTAAAAATTCTCAGCAGCATGCAAACATGCTACTTTTCTCCCATCTGAAAACAAATTACCTTTCATTCCCCATTTAGCTTCTGTCCCATTTCTCTGCTCCTCTATAAAACAAAACTCAAAGGAGATTTATACTCCTAATTTTCACTTTTTCTCCTCCCGTTCTCTCTTGAGCCACTCCAATCAGGCTTTTGTCCCTCACAATGCCACTAAGATAGCTCATCAAGTTCACCAGTAACCTCTATGTTGCTAACTCCAAGTCAATGTTCAGTCTTTATCTGTCAACCCATGAGCAGCATTTGACCCAAAAGTCACCTCATTAACAGAATAAGAGACAGCTTTGTCACTCTCACCACTTAGGAAATTCCAAGGGTTTAGGAGCTCTATACCAGAAACTGGTTGAAGACCAAACATATACTTTATATTATAAATCACAGTCTCACAGTCTGTATCTCTGGAGAGTCAGAAGCTACTCAGGGTAAGATAGGAGGTAGAGGATACTATTCTACTATCTCTATTACCACTCCCTTCTCCTGACATGAGTGAAAAATGAAAGACAACATATGAAAATTTGTGGGAAGCAGCTGAAGCAGTATTTGGAGGAAAATTTATAGCACTAAATGCCTGTCTTAAAAAATAAGAAAGGGCTACAATCCTGCAGCCTGTGGACCAAAAACCACAGTTACAGAAAGACAGAGAAGATGAAAAGGCAGAGGGCTATGTACCAGATGAAGGAACAAGAAAAAACCCCAGAAAAACAACTAAATGAAGTGGAGATAGGCAACCTTCCAGAAAAAGAATTCAGAATAATGATGGTGAAGATGATCCAGGACCTCGGAATAAGAATGGAGGCAAAGATTGAGAAGATGCAAGAAATGATTAACAAAGACCTAGAAGAATTAAAGAACAAACAAACAGAGATGACCAATACAATAACTGAAATGAAAACTACACTAGAAGGAATCAATAGCAGAATAACTGAGGCAGAAGAACGGATAAGTGACCTGGAAGACAGAATGGTGGAATTCACTGCTGCGGAACAGACTAAAGAAAAAAGAATAAAAAGAAATGAAGACAGCCTAAGAGACCTCTGGGACAACATTAAACGCAACAACATTCGCATTATAGGGGTCCCAGAAGGAGAAGAGAGAGAGAAAGGACCAGAGAAAATATTTGAAGAGATTATAATCGAAAACTTCCCTAACATGGGAAAGGAAATAGCCACCCAAGTCCAGGAAGCGCAGAGAGTCCCATACAGAATAAACCCAAGGAGAAACACGCCGAGACACATAGTAATCAAAGTGGCAAAAATTAAAGACAAAGAAAAATTATTGAAAGCAGCAAGGGAAAAACGACAAATAACATACAAGGGAACCCCCATAAGGTTAACAGCTGATTTCTCAGCAGAAACTCTGCAAGCCAGAAGGGAGTGGCATGAAATACTGAAAGTGATGAAAGGGAAGAACCTACAACCAAGATTACTCTACCCAGCAAGGATCTCATTTAGATTTGATGGAGAAATCAAAAGCTTTACAGACAAGCAAAAGCTAAGAGAATTCAGCACCACCAAACCAGCTCTACAACAAATGCTAAAGGAACTTCTCTAAGTGGGAAACACAAGAGAAGAAAAGGACCTACAAAAACAAACCCAAAACAATTAAGAAAATGGTCATAGGAACATACATATCGATAATTACCTTAAACGTGAATGGATTAAATGCCCCAACCAAAAGACATAGACTGGCTGAATGGATACAAAAACAAGACCCATATATATGCTGTCTACAAGAGACCCACTTCAGACCTAGGGACACATACAGACTGAAAGTGAGGGGATGGAAAAAGATATTCCATGCAAATGGAAATCAAAAGAAAGCTGGAGTAGCTATACTCATATCAGATAAAATAGACTTTAAAATAAAGAATGTTACAAGAGACAAGGAAGGACACTACATAATGATCCAGGGATCAATCCAAGAAGAAGATATAACAATTATAAATATATATGCACCCAACATAGGAGCACCTCAATACATAAGGCAACTGCTAACAGCTATAAAAGAGGAAATCGACAGTAACACAATAATAGTGGGGGACTTTAACACCTCACTTACACCAATGGACAGATCATCCAAAATGAAAATAAATAAGGAAACAGAAGCTTTAAATGACACAATAGACCAGATAGATTTAATTGATATATATAGGACATTCCATCCAAAAACGGCAGATTACACGTTCTTCTCAAGTGCACACGGAACATTCTCCAGGATAGATCACATCTTGGGTCACAAATCAAGCCTCAGTAAATTTAAGAAAATTGAAATCATATCAAGCATCTTTTCTGACCACAACGCTATGAGATTAGAAATGAATCACAGGGAAAAAAACGTAAAAAAGACAAACACATGGAGGCTAAACAATACGTTACTAAATAACCAAGAGATCACTGAAGGAATCAAACAGGAAATAAAAAAATACCTAGAGACAAATGACAATGAAAACACGACGACCCAAAACCTATGGGATGCAGCAAAAGCGGTTCTAAGAGGGAAGTTTATAGCTATACAAGCCTACCTAAAGAAACAAGAAAAATCTCAAGTAAACAATCTAACTTTACACCTAAAGAAACTAGAGAAAGAAGAACAAACAAAACCCAAAGTTAGCAGAAGGAAAGAAATCATAAAGATCAGAGCAGAAATAAATGAAATAGAAACAAAGAAAACAATAGCAAAGATCAATAAAACTAAAAGTTGGTTCTTTGAGAAGATAAACAAAATTGATAAGCCATTAGCCAGACTCATCAAGAAAAAGAGGGAGAGGACTCAAATCAATAAAATCAGAAATGAAAAAGGAGAAGTTACAACAGACACCGCAGAAATACAAAACATCCTAAGAGACTACTACAAGCAACTTTATGCCAATAAAATGGACAACCTGGAAGAAATGGACAAATTCTTAGAAAGGTATAAGCTTCCAAGACTGAATCAGGAAGAAACAGAAAATATCAACAGACCAATCACAAGTAATGAAATTGAAACTGTGATTAAAAATCTTCCAACAAACAAAAGTCCAGGACCAGATGGCTTCACAGGTGAATTCTATCAAACATTTAGAGAAGAGCTAACACCCATCCTTCTCAAACTCTTCCAAAAAATTGCAGAGGAAGGAACTCTCCCAAACTCATTCTATGAGGCCACAATCACCCTGATACCAAAACCAGACAAAGACACTACAAAAAAAGAAAATTACAGACCAATATCACTGATGAATATAGATGCAAAAATCCTCAACAAAATACTAGCAAACAGAATCCAACAACACATTAAAAGGATCATACACCACGATCAAGTGGGATTTATCCCAGGGATGCAAGGATTCTTCAATATACGCAAATCAATCAATGTGATACACCATATTAACAAATTGAAGAATAAAAACCATATGATCATCTCAATAGATGCAGAAAAAGCTTTTGACAAAATTCAACACCCATTTATGATAAAAACTCTCCAGAAAGTGGGCATAGAGGGAACCTACCTCAACATAATAAAGGCCATATATGACAAACCCACAGCAAACATCATTCTCAATGGTGAAAAACTGAAAGCATTTCCTCTAAGATCAGGAACGAGACAAGGATGTCCACTCTCACCACTATTATTCAACATAGTTCTGGAAGTCCTAGCCACGGCAATCAGAGAAGAAAAAGAAATAAAAGGAATACAAATTGGAAAAGAAGAAGTAAAACTGTCACTGTTTGCGGATGACATGATACTATACATAGAGAATCCTAAAACTGCCACCAGAAAACTGCTAGAGCTAATTAATGAATATGGTAAAGTTGCAGGTTACAAAATTAATGCACAGAAATCTCTTGCATTCCTATACACTAATGATGAAAAATCTGAAAGAGAAATTATGGAAACACTCCCATTTACCATTGCAACAAAAAGAATAAAATACCTAGGAATAAACCTACCTAGGGAGACAAAAGACCTGTATGCAGAAAACTATAAGACACTGATGAAAGAAATTAAAGATGATACCAACGGATGGAGAGATATACCATGTTCTTGGATTGGAAGAATCAACATTGTGAAAATGAGTATACTACCCAAAGCAATCTACAGATTCAATGCAATCCCTATCAAATTACCAATGGCATTTTTTACGGAGCTAGAACAAATCATCTTAAAATTTGTATGGAGACACAAAAGACCCCGAATAGCCAAAGCAGTCTTGAGGCAAAAAAATGGAGCTGGAGGAATCAGACTCCCTGACTTCAGACTATACTACAAAGCTACAGTAATCAAGACAATATGGTACTGGCACAAAAACAGAAACATAGATCAATGGAACAAGATAGAAAGCCCAGAGATTAACCCACGCACCTATGGTCAACTAATCTATGACAAAGGAGGCAAAGATATACAATGGAGAAAAGACAGTCTCTTCAATAAGTGGTGCTGGGAAAACTGGACAGCCACATGTAAAAGAATGAAATTAGAATACTCCCTAACACCATACACAAAAATAAACTCAAAATGGATTAGAGACCTAAATATAAGACTGGACACTATAAAACTCTTAGAGGAAAACATAGGAAGAACACTCTTTGACATAAATCACAGCAAGATCTTTTTCGATCCACCTCCTAGAGTAATGGAAATAAAAACAAAAATAAACAAGTGGGACCTAATGAAACTTCAAAGCTTTTGCACAGCAAAGGAAACCATAAACAAGACGAAAAGACAACCCTCAGAATGGGAGAAAATATTTGCAAATGAATCAACGGACAAAGGATTAATCTCCAAAATATATAAACAGCTCATTCAGCTCAATATCAAAGAAACAAACACCCCAATCCAAAAATGGGCAGAAGACCTAAATAGACATTTCTCCAAAGAAGACATACAGACGGCCACGAAGCACATGAAAAGATGCTCAACATCACTAATTATTAGAGAAATGCAAATCAAAACTACAATGAGGTATCACCTCACTCCTGTTAGAATGGGCATCATCAGAAAATCTACAAACAACAAATGCTGGAGAGGGTGTGGAGAAAAGGGAACCCTCTTGCACTGTTGGTGGGAATGTAAATTGATACAGCCACTATGGAGAACAATATGGAGGTTCCTTAAAAAACTAAAAATAGAATTACCATATGACCCAGCAATCCCACTACTGGGCATATACCCAGAGAAAACCGTAATTCAAAAAGACACGTGCACCCGAATGTTCATTGCAGCACTATTTACAATAGCCAGGACATGGAAGCAACCTAAATGCCCATCAACAGACGAATGGATAAAGAAGTTGTGGTACATATATACGATGGAATATTATTCAGCCATAAAAAGGAACGAAATTGAGTCATTTGTTGAGAAGTGGATGGATCTAGAGACTGTCATACAGAGTGAAGTAAGTCAGAAAGAGAAAAACAAATATCGTATGTTAATGCATGTATGTGGAACGTAGAAAAATGGTACAGATGAGCCAGTTTGCAGGGCAGAAGTTGAGACACAGATGTAGAGAATGGACATATGGACACCAAGGGGGGAAAACTGCGATGAGGTGGGGATGGTGATGTGCTGAATTGGGCGATTGGGATTGACATGTATACACTGATGTGTATAAAACTGATGCCTAATAAGAACCTGCAGTATAAAAAAACAAACAAAACAACTAATACTAAACTTTCATTGGGTTATTTGTATGGAAATATGTTAATATAAATGTTTCAGACATTACATGAAATTTCTAAAAATCTTATATTTGTATTTGTATGGAAATATGTATGGAAATATGTTAATATAAATGTTTCAGACATTACATGAAATTTCTAAAAATCTTGTATTTGTATGGAAATATGTATGAAAATATGTTAATATAAATGTTTCAGACATTACATGAAATTTCTAAAAATCTTATATTTGTATTTGTATGGAAATATGTATGGAAATATGTTAATATAAATGTTTCAGACATTACATGAAATTTCTAAAAATCTTATATTTGTATTTGTATGGAAATATGTTAATATAAATGTTTCAGACATTACAGGAAACTTCTAAAAATCTTATATGTTCTGGTATAATGTTATAAGTAATAATCCTAGTTATTACTTTAAAATGTATATCTCAGAAATAACTAATTTTCTTGTCAACTGCATTATTATGAACTTTCATCAAATCTTTAACCATGGTCATTTTTAAGTCCTTTGTCATTTACAGACAGTTCTGGGTGTACTCTGATGATTTTGCAAATATGTTCCTATAAAAGAGTTTCATCTTCAAGAAATTCATGGAAAAGACTCTGACAAGTACAGGTTTCTGGTAACTGACTGTACTGCTGAACTGAATGAATAAGCATTTTCAGAACTCTAATGAAAAACTGATGAACTCATAAAACTGCTAACAAAAGATCAAGATGAAAAAAAAGAAATTAATTACATGGGACTGAGTGAACTGATGAGGATGAGTATAATTTTTGTGACTTTCTGTCTGAATTAAAAAAAAAAAAATCCCACAAGGACTCAGAGGAAAAGAATATACAAATCAATTTTCACTGCAAAGTAAAGGAGCTGTTACAGTGGAGGATTACTGGACTGAATGTCAATATTATGACATAGTATAAGTGTGTTTCATGTTTGGTAATTGCAATCATTGTTGCTTTTGTTGTGGTCATCCATGTACAATGCTTGGTGTCAGTCTATCTATCTCTTGTAAAAATAAAATACAGTGTGTGTGTGTGGAAAAAAAAAAAAAAAAAATAAGAAAGGTTGCAAATCAGTGACCTTTGTTTCCACCTTAAGAAACTAGTCACCCCTCCCCCGCAAAAAAGAGCAAATGAAACCCCAAAAAGCAGAAGACAGGAAATAATAATGATCAGATTAGAAATCAATGGAGCAGATAACTGAAAACAAAATCCAACATTTGTTCTCCCTTAAAACTCTCACAAAACCCAGAAGAGAAGGGAATGCCCTCAATTTGATAAAGGGAATCAATGAAAAACCCCCAGCTAATATCATGTTTAATGATGAGAGACTAAATGCTTTCTCCTTAAGATTAGGAGCAAGGCAAGGATGTTCACTCTCACCATTTCTGTTCAAGATTATGCCTAAGATTCTAGGCAGTGCAGTAAGGCAAGAAAAGGAAATAAAAGGCATACAGATCAGAAAGCAAGAAGTACAACTGTCTTTGCTTGAAGATAACATTACCATCTATGTTGAATATCCTATGGAATCTACCAACAAAAACAAATCTTGAACTAGTAGGTGAGTTTAGCAAGTTTGCAGGATAAAAAATCAATATATGAAAATCAGTTATATTTCTGTATAGTAGCAATACACAATGGGAAATTGAAATTTATATACTTATACCATTTACCAAAGCTTCAAAGATATGAACTACTTAGAGATAAATCTGACAAAAAATATGCAAGACCTGCATGTGTAAACTTTAAAATTGCTAAATTATGGAAAGATATTATGTGTTTATGGATCAGAGACTCAATATTGTCAAGAAGTCTATTTTCCCCAAATTGATCTGTTGATTCACACAATTAAAATCAAAATCCTTTTGACAGAAATTGAGAAGCTGATTCTAAAACTCATAGGGAAATGTAAATGACCAAAAGACCCAGATGTTTGGAAAAGAACAAAGTTGAAAGACTTACGTTATCTGACTTTAAGACTTATTAGAAAGCTACAGTAATCAAGATAGTGTTAGCATCAAAACAAGGAAATAAATCAATGGAACAAGTTTGTAAAAACTTGATTGTTTATGTAAAAAAATCAAATTTGAGCCATACTTTGCATCATATATAAAAGTTACATAAAAATGGGTTATATATCTAAATGTAAAACCTGAACCCAGGAAATTTCTTGAGGAAAACACAGGAGACCAGGACTCAGCTGGGTTCATCCATTTCCTTGCATACTTCCCAGAGCTAACCATGTAACAGAAGCCTCCAGGGTGATTTTTTAAATGCAGTTTTTAAAAATGGGTCTCTCAGCCTCATCCCAGACCCGGTGAGACAAAATCTCCAAGAGAAGGACCTAGGAATCTGTATACGAACAGTTCTCTGTGGTTAAGATGAGGCAAGTTTAGGAAACTCTGCTTCTAGTGTCTCCAGGGTTTACCATCACTTATCGCCTCTATTTCCCTGACCTCAGTTCACTTCCTTCTTCCTAACCTTCTCTTCCACACCATAGACCACTTACAAAGAATAACAGTAAAGTTTCTTTCTCATCCTGAAAATATCTGTGAGTTCAGATTAATGTTTAATTTGTTCATTATTATTATCATTACTATGCTATTACTGCTTCTAGAAGGCACTGTTGACTGGTGACTATGCAGCCCTACACTATAAGAACCCTACAAGTTTGGCACTACCTTCCCCATTTTACAAAGAATAAAACTGAGACCCAAATGCATTTAATAGCTTGCCCAAGCACACCCAGCTCGCAAATCATTAGACCAATGATGTGAACCCAGGTTTTACCTGATTCTAAAACCCATGTTCTTACCCATCACATCTGCATTGATTTAGAGGCACAAGGAACTCCTTCCCATAAGCTTGGTTCACGTACTCATAACTATTACAGCTAGATATTGATACTCACTGAATTCCAAGCACTCCATAGGTAACAAAGATGAGTGTAATCTTCTCATCTTGCCCTGAGTAGCTTCTGACTCTCTGGAGATACAGATCGTGATATTGTGATTCATAATAAAAAGCATATATTTGGTTTTCAACCAGATTCTGGTACAGAACTCCTAAAACCTTTGGCATTTCCTAAATGGTGAGGAACAAAGGTGTCTCTTGTTATGTTAATGAGGTGACTTTTGGACCTGACCTAAGGATGGGAGCTGGTTGCCAGGAGAACCAACCACGTGATTAGAGGTTGATCTCCAGGAAGGGGAGAGGAGCTGGAGGTTGAACCAATTGACAGTGGCTCATGATTTAATCCATCATGCCTGTGTAATGAAACCTCTGTAAAAACCCCAAAGGAGGGAGTTTGGAGAGCTTCTGGGTTGGTGAACCAGAACACTCCATGCACCAACGTGCCCTGGCCTCAGACTCCATGGGGAGAGAAGCTCCTTTGTACAGGACCTCACCCTATGTACCTCTTCATCTGACTGTTGATTCATATCCCTTGACATCCTTTGAAATAAACTGATAATCTAGTAAGTAAACAGGTTTCCTGAGTTCTGTGAGCTGCTCTAGTAAATTTAATGGAACCCAAGGAGGGGGTCGTGGGAATCTGCTTTGTAGCCAGTCATCAGAAGCACAGGTGGCAACCTGGACTTGGGATTGACATCTGAAGTTGGGGGCAGTCCTGTGGGACTGAGCCCTCAACCTGTGGGATCCCACTCTACCTCCAGGTAGATGGTGTCAGAACTGAGTTGAATCGTAGGACACCCAGCTGGTGTTGGAGAATTGCTTGCTGGTGTGGGGGAACCCCTTCCCCCTACACATTGGAATTGGGTCCAGAATCCTTCCAGATAATAAACAGAAAACTAAAGAAGAACACCAGGACCTGGTTATTAAGTGCAATGAGAGAAATTACAGAAAAGAAATGGAGAGGAAATGGACAAGGCCACAAAGAAAGGGCGGGAGAAAGAAGGCAAGGGAGGTGGAGAAGGCATTTGGGATGAGCTCTGAGCCCAGAGTTTGCCCCCGTGGAGGACGGGGACTGTTTATCATGGCTTTGCAAACACTGACAAGGAGACCACCTAAATAGCCACCTGGGGGGCAAGTTGAGCAAATGAATTGTGACACATCAAACCTATGGAAATACATACCAAAATGTGTTTGGTTTTATTTATGGATGAGGAAAGCTATGACGCCTTGTCAAGAGAGAAAGGCAAGCCGCAGATAAGTATGTATTATAGGATTCCAGTTTTGCCAAAGCTACCAGCCCCGAGCCAAAAGGCTACCTGTACACATATTTTATGTGAGCAGGAGAGGAGAAAGGTTACACTTCAACATGTTTTAAGCGTGGGAAGCACAGATGAAAAGGGGATGGGGAGAGATGCTGATTTTTTTCTTTTGACATCTTCTTACGGAGTAGAGTGGACACGTGTTACTTTCGTAAATTTTGAAGAGAAATTGATGAAGAGTGAAAAAAAAAAGTTTGTCCAGCATAAAGGATGAACAGAAACAGAGTCATAATCCATGACACTGGGAACAAGACGAAAGACTTTCTGCCGTTCTGAGTGACGAATCGGGTGGTGAGACTCGGGATGAAGCAGGCCCCATTGGTGAGGTGACACTTTAACAGAAGAGACTTGTGGCTTCTAAGTGGGGAGGCTGTGTGTCCTGGGGTCAAGGCTCCAGGCCTCCTTTGTCAGCCATGAGGACAGGACAGGCGGAGCGCCAGCAGCCCTCTGGGGAAGGCAGGGCTGCGGGATGGCAGGTGAGGCTGAGCCTTGGTGATGGGGCGGGGGAGGAAGAGTGAGACGCTGCCTGGACAGAGGCTGGGCGAGCTGCCCATCGGGGCTGCTGCAGGGATGCAGGGAGGGGGCACCAGGAGGGCTGGGGGAGGCCGGCAAGCAGCTGTTAACCCCGGGCCATTCCAGGGTCTGGGCAGGGCGGCAGGTGGCGGCGCTGACACAGACCCCCTAGAACAGTAAATCCTCCAGGCGTGGGGGTTTGGAGAGAAAGGCTGCCAGCAAAATGGAACTCTAGTTCACAGGGCGCTGCACAGAACTCATTCTGTTTGCAGCTTGCTAAAACTCCCTTCCTCTTCGCCCTGGCAGGCAGATGCCTCTGTCACTCCAGTACTAGGCATGTATGGCAAAGGGAGAAGGGCCTGCCTTAGCCTTCTCACCAAGAAGCCCATACGTGGCGCAGACTCGATGACTCTGATGCCCAGGGCAGGCACCTCAGGAGAAGCACCTGCACCCCATTTACCTTGCTCCCTGGCTCACAGGGATGCAGGCTTTTCCCGGGACCACCCCCCTTGCATCACTGCGGAGGGCCACCTTGCCCCTGTGAACTTCTCTCGTCTCCTCAAGGTCCCTTGAAGCCCTTTGCTCTCCTCTCTGGCATCCCTGGAATCAATGTCCTCTTGCATGGAGCTGGGGTGAAGGGGGGTGGGATGGGGTAGAGGTTGTCTATGGGCCTGACTTCATCTTAGCCCGCCTCCTGCTGACTCCCTCTTCCTGGACCCTGAGTACTTCCCACTTAGATCCCCCTAGCTAGCCTTGGTGTGTGCATGGCCTGGGACCTGGAGGTGAAGAAGATCCCCACTGTCTCTCCAAAGGAAATAGATACAGAATCCTGGACACAGAACCACATTCAGGAAAGGAAGCTCTTGGTGAGCTTGGAGACTTGGTTTTCCCTCCACGTCCCCACACCAACTCCCTGCCTCTTTCCTGTTGGCTCCAAAAGACAACGTATTAGATCAGGACCTGAGGACTCCCATGTGGGGTTGCCCCAAGTTGGCATATGCCCAGCTGGACATTTGAGAGCTCCCCAAAAGCTGGGCTGCCTCTAGTATGCCCTCGACCACAGATCCCCAGAAGCTTTCGGGTAGGGAAGGGACCCCCAGCCACGAATGGCCTTGGTGCCCACAGCATCATGCTCTTTCTCTGTCCGTCTCATGGCTCCTGTAAAAGAAAATCTTCTCAGACCCAAAGCTGTTCCTTCCGCTCTTCTCCCTCTGCCTCTGCTTCCCTACAGGGTTTATTTTTCAACATGGGTTTAACTTGTACCCTAACACCTTCTGCTTGGATACTCCCCCCGCTCTGTGCAGGACCTTCCATCATCTACAAGGGCATCTCCCCCTCATGTCTGTCCCTCGGCCCTTCAGGTTCTGAGCTCATTCCTTTCTGAAGGCACATTCTCATAGTTGTTGGCAGATTCCCTGCTCTCATTCTCTCCCCACCTGCCCCTCCATTAAGAGCCCCGATTTTGTTCATGAGGAATCAAAGCCAGTTGTGGCAGTTCCATTCTCTTCTGTCAGCGACTGGCCCAGGAGTAAGCATACTCTTGAGTCTGAGCAAGGGGATGTAAGGGGGAGTCTGCTAGGGGACTTGCAGGGAACATCTGTCCTCTTTAATAGAAAGATAAAGTTAAGGCCTGATAGTCCCGCCTGTTTCCTTCACACTTAGGGTGCTGTCCAGTGGGCAAAGGGTGTCTGCATATGGAGGCTGCAACAGCCATTTTGCAACCATGAAAGACGACCTGCCACCAGATGGGAAGACCCGAAACCTTGGTGAACGGCCGTGCCTTCCTCTGGGCTTCTTGCAAAGTAAGGACTGTATTGTTTCAGCCACCCTTCATTTGATAATCCATTACTTGCGGCTGAGAGTATTCCAAGTGCTACCCACGGTACCCAGACACCATTGATCTGCCGCCATCCCTTTAAAATCCATCCCGTTCATGGTAGCAACATTCTCTTTCTGCAACGAGGCTTCAGTCATGTCACTTTCCTTACCTAGAGTCGGTGGGCGTTCCTGATGACCTAGCAATTTGAGCCACAACTTCCTGGCAGGTCTGGCTTGAATGGAGAACCTCTCAGGGGAAGCTTGCAGCTAATGAAGCCACCACGAAGGCTACTACATCTTTAAAAGTCCACGTTGATGTTTGTTACACTGGCCATAAGGGGCTCTCACTGGGACCCGGAGAAGTGATTTTCAACCATGCATTAGAATCCTCTGAAGTCTTGTTAAAAACACATTGTTGGGGGGACTTCCCTGGAGGTCCAGCAGTTAATACTCTGCACTCCCAATGCAGGGGGCCCGAATTCGATCCCTGGTCGGGGAACTAAGATCCTACATACTGCAACTACTGAGCCTGAGTGCTGCAACAATTAGCCTGCGTGCTGCAACGAAGATCCAGTGCAGCCACAATAAATTTAAAAAAAAAAAAGAAAAAGAAAGAAAAAAGTAGAACCAGAAATGCGTCTTAAGAAAAAAGGTTCTACTTTAAAAAAACAAAACAAACAAAAACACATTGTTGGGTCTCATCTCAGAGGTTCTGATTCAGATCTGGGGGAGTGTCAATTCACAGCCATATCTTGAAGTCATGGGCAGGCTTTGGGCAGTGGGGACTTGTTGGAGGGCTTTAAACAGCAGGGTGTTATCGGCCCCCGGGGTTGGCTTTGTGATGCATCCTGGCTTCCTCCACTCGCTCAGGAAATCACAGAGGGTGTCTCCCCAGTGCTTTAAATGGGGCTAAGTGCCCTCTTAGAACCTGTTTTCCCTTATAACTACACCAAATTCATTCTTTCATTCAAGAGCTTTAGGTGGGGACCTCCTGTGTGCTGGGCCCTTTATAGATAAGAGCCTGCATACATGTCTCCTCATTTGACCAACCCTATGAGATGGCAGAAAGGGTATTATAAACACATTCTCCAAATGGGGACAGGGGACTTGGTTGAGGCCACAAAGGAGGTAAGTGAGAAAACCAGGACTTGGACCTACATCTTCTTTTCCAAACCTGCTGCTCTGCCTGCCACAGTCCATTGCTTTTTCCCCACATCCTTGGTGGGTCCAGGCTACCCCTTTGAGCCTATGATTGGCACTTCTGGTATCTGATTTCCAGGAGGAGGGAACCTCACATTGACGGTGGGAACCCCGGGCACGCAGCCCCAGTGGCAGAGAATTCTCCTCTTTGTGCACACAAATGGGGCTTTACAAAACTTACCACAAAGCCTGGCTAAACCCTTTGTTGGAGTGTCAGTGTTCAGAGCACCAAAGAGCTACGCTGACCATGTCTGGCCCCCATGTCTTTTGCCCAGTGGACCCTGGCAGCCGCCTCCGAAGGCAGTGCCCTTGTCATCTGTTTCTAATGAAAACTTCACAACCAAACCATTTCGGCCACCTTGCACCTACTGTTTGCATTTACGTGCAATACGCGCTGTGCTTTTCTGGTGCCCAAAGGGGTAAACAAAAACAAAACAAAACAAAACAAAAAAACCCCTTGGCTTATTTGAAGAGGGAGGGGCACTTGGGAGAAGTCTCCTGGAAGCATGTTTGAGCTGGTGTGAGAGAATGTCTCTGAGTGTTTTCCGATGGAGGTCTTGGAGGCCAAAATTCTATAGCCTTGAACAGGAATAGTCAGTGGCAGGCCCATGTGTCTTGTTGTTTCTGAACCTTGGACAAAATTAGGAGCAGCTGCTCTGGGCCAAGCAGGAATGCTTTATGATGTGCTGACATCTCCAGCAGATATTATAGCGAGCGCTGATGCCATCTGGGGAGGATGCGAGTTTATGACTTTCCCCTCTGCAGCCCCCGGAATGCAGGCTTCCCATGTGCCTGCTGCTGACAGTAAAAAGCGAATCTGTTAAGAGTCACCTTTGCCCAGAGTCTGGCCATGTCCCACTCCATTCCTCGAGGTTTTGGCCTTCAAAGGAAAGAGCAAATCCTCCCCTGGCAGCACACGCTGCTTCCTTCTGATGTTGCTACCGCTCTGATAGAGGAACTCCCACTGAAAGATGCATCATGGATCAAGAGTAGAGCCAGCTCAGACCTGGGCTCCATTCCGGCTCTGCCCCTTTCTAGTTATGGGACCTGGGCAGGCCACCTTGGTCTCTTCGCCCTCAAAAGAGGGCTAATAGAGTAGCAATCAGATAGTAGCTGTTATTGATCAAGAGCTTAGTTGCACTAGGCGTGGTGCTAAGCTATTCCTGTGGATTATTTAGTTTCGTATTTACAAGATTCTCATGATAGGCACCATTTTACAGAAGAGGAAATGAGGCTCAGAGAGGCTAGGAAGCTTGCCCAAGGTCACACAGCTGGCAGGATTCAAATCTACCAGACTGCAGGGCAGACCACTACAATTGACAGTCTCCTAGATTTTCTTTTGAACTGTTGTGAGGGTCAAATGCTACTCAAATCGGTGTTACTCAAGACCTGGCTTGAGCTGCAGCTCCGTTTGTATTAGTTCCCTTGCCCCGTGCCCACCTCCAGAGTTAAGAAAGCAGATAAGCAGACCGTGGCACTGTGGCTCAGAGCTGGCAGGGAGCTCAGTGCTAGGCTCAAGGGCTGGCTGCCCCTAGGCATGGGCCACCACCAAGGTCTTCAACACTGCTCTGAGTTAAAGAGCCATTTTAGTTTTGCTAGGCTTGAACAATAGCCTGCAGGAATGGTATGCCTGAATGGTATGATGGTTAGAATTTGGCATCTGATATGCGATAGCCCTGGGCATATTAATTTGCTGCTCTGAGCCTCAGTTTCCTTATCTGCAGAGTGGGATGATGATAGTTTTTATTCTTCAGGGCCGTGTGAGGCCTAATAAGATGGAGCATATAAAGCATTTAGTATTATATCTGGTATAGAATAAGCATTCCATGGAGAGTAGTCACTATTATCCTACTCTAAAGACTTCAGATTAAAGGCAGAATAAGAATAGGGAACTGAGCCTTCATGATGAAAATATTTTAGGAAACAGAAAGACAAAAATCAAAGAAAGACACAACTGTAATTTTACACCCAGCAGACCTCCCCTACCTTTCTGTCCTTCATTCTCTGTGTATCTATTTTGAACCTTCCTTTTAAATATCTCTAACCTTTTCTCAAATGAAGCAAGAAGTCTCATCCCTGCCCCACCTCAAGGGAAATATGAGATTCTAAAGATGCTGCTGATGTCCAGCTTCTGCTGAGAAAGGCAGAGCATTACATCGCCAAGAGCACAGGCTGTCCTGTACTCTAAGTACCCTGGTCAGTTTTCTGTGTGTTATGCTTGAGGCACATAATTAGTTGTTCCTTTTTCTTGAGGTCTTTTAAAGAAACCCTTAAATTCCCACAGAGTCCATTTGAATCATATAAACAGTAAAATTCTTTTTGCATTAACCCTAAGGGGGGAATGAGTGGTTTACAGAAATGTCCAAGAAGCAATCATTTTATGGGAGCTGAATGCTGTCATGGGGCCCACACCAAGAATTCCACCCAAAAAGGCAGAAGAATAATATTGCCCATGGAAGGCAGGCATTGATTATGACTGACTCAGTATCCACCTCCCTCTGCCTTGCTGACAACATTGTGATTTTGTTTAGAGCAGCAATGAACTCAGTTCCCAATGAAATACTCACTTTCTCAGACATCCTTGTATCTAGGGGAAGTCATGTAACATGTTCTTGGCAATGAGACATGTGCACGTGGGAGAGGTTCGGGAGCTCTGTGGAAGGTGTGTACTTACTTTCTCCCTTCTTCCTTATCTCTACCTTGTGCACAGTCATGTCAAGTAGAGCCATACCTGACATTTTAAAAACAAGTTGAAAAGGTGAAGAGAATTGCAGAAACAGTGGTCCTGACACCACTGAGCTGATGAATTCTACCTCCAGCTGTATTATGTGAGAAAAATCCCTCCTGGTGGAGGAGAGGGCTATGGTGGCAGCTGGGTCTACCAGATGACTGAACTGCTTTGAGGCAGATACCTGAAAGAGGGCACTGTGGGGTAGGAGAAACCCCCAGATACCAGAAATCCCACCCACGCTGACCCTTCCCATCCCACAAAGAAAAAAAATTATCTAAGTCACTTTAGTTGAATTTTCTGTTACTTGCA
This sequence comes from Balaenoptera acutorostrata, assembly GCF_949987535.1. Lineage (NCBI taxonomy): Eukaryota > Metazoa > Chordata > Mammalia > Artiodactyla > Balaenopteridae > Balaenoptera > Balaenoptera acutorostrata. The sequence continues at coordinate 158,721,830 of NC_080065.1, forward strand.
ATCTAAAATATTCCTAACTGATAAGCAGGGCTCCAGATAACCTTTGGAAACCCAGATAAGGAAAACTGGGAGGTAAATTTGGGGTTGGATTTTACTCTCTGACCATGGTGTCTCAACCCTTTGTGGTTAGAGCTTGGCTGAATCCTTGTGGATGAACTCTTGGAGAGCAACAGGGTGTTGTCAGAAAATCTAGATCAGGAATTCTAGCTGTGTCACAGATAAGAGAGGCAGTGAGGGTCCCTGGGTCATAAACTCATAGGATTTCAAAGAAGGATGTTCTCTCAGAGAGCACCCTGAGCCTCACACCACCCCCACCTCTTTTCCCCAACACCCACTGCTAGGTTCCTAATTCAGCTTTGCCAAATTACTCACCATTTCATAAACATTCCATGCCTTGGTTGATCCATCTCCTTGGCTGTAAAGTTCCCATTATCTTTTCTTCCACTCCCTGTTTTGGATTATCTTTCAAGGTTCCACTTGGTGACCTCTTCTGTCTGGTCGTTCTGACCATCCCCATGCCTCTCCACCCACACAGGATGCACTGCTCCTTCTGCTAGGTCATCTCAGTACCCCACTCTGACTTCTTTTCCAGCCCTTGCTCATCCAGTAAGTGCCTGTCCCTTGGTATCAGGCTAGGCACTTAGCACAGGACACTGCAATTCACTGTAGACATATTTATGTCACCCGCGAGAGTTGGATTTCTTTGAGGGCAGGATCCATTTATCCTGACCATTTATATTTTTTTCCAGAGCCTAGAATTTTACATGGAAGACAGCATCCAGTGTTTGGGTGTTCAAGTCTGGAGCTTCTTAAAGTGTGTGCTTTGGAACATCCATTTCCAGGATGATCTTAGGAATTTCACACCATGGGTAAATAGGTGTGGAGAATGCCAGACTGTATGAGATTTCTCAAAGCTTTAACCACACGTGAATCACCAAGAGGGAGATTAAGTATGCAAGGTTTCTCCAGTGGATTTGACCATGGGATCTCTTTCTCAAAGAGAACCTTGAGGGACTAAAATGTTGAGGAATATGTTTTGGAAACCCTAAATCAGACAACTCCTTTGTTTTAAAAGGGAAGGGTAATCCAGTGCCTTTCTTAAGGTCTACCAGCTGGTTAGAGGCATAGAGGAGACCTAAGACTGAAAGCCTCTGAAGGCATACCTCAGGGGTCACCTGATGGACAGGCAGTGAACTGTGGTTGAAAAGGCAGCCGTCTGAGGGGTCAGAAAGACCTGGGCTCCAATCTGGGTTTTCCACTTCCTACCTGAGTCACCATAAGCAAACACTCCAAACTCTCTCTGTCTCAGATTTCTCATCTTTAAAATGTAGCTTATCATCTCCCGTGGCACTTGTGATGTCTGAAGGGTCTACCCAGTAATAAAGGCTCAATCAATGTTTGCTATGGAAGCCAGAAACATTTTCCAGACTTCTTGGGGTTTGAGGAAAGAGCCTGCAGATAATTGGAGGTAAACATTGAAGAAGCGTCAACAGCACCTTGGGTACATGTGCAAATGATACATAGAGATGCAGCCAGGAAAGTCTCCCTAGGTGAGAGGCATGAACTCTCTAGCTCAATATTACCAGTAGGACAAGAGTCTGGTTCATTCTAGAATCTTCCTCCCTGAACCTGTGGACTGATGCATAAACAACATCCTAACATCCCTCAGTCCTCAAAAGCAGCTTCCTTCCCCATCCTGGTGGCCATCTTCCCATGATCCTTCACACCCTGGAGTGGGCAGCAGTGCAGCTGGACCTGCATATTCCTCCTCAGTCCTCCATGACCTGACCTCTGTGCATCTCTTTGCCTCTTTCCTTCACTCTCTCTGTCACTCTCTGCTTTAGTGACACGGCCCCTCTGTCACTTCCTGGCATCCTCAGGCTCCTCCCTCTCACCCCAGGGCCTTTGCTCATGATCTTTCCTCTGTCTGGAAGCCTTCCCTTCTCTCTGCTCGTCTAACTCTTCCTTCTGATCTCTTCTCAAATGTCACTACCTTAAGAGAAGCCTTCCTCCAAATGCTGCCATGACTAGTCCCTTCACTGTCACACATACACACCATTTCTTCTGGTTTTTCTTCATACTAAATACTATTAGCAGTTATATGTTTATGTGATTAAAAAAATAATGTCTATCTCCCATTCTAGAAGGCAAGCTTCATGAAGTTTGCTTTGCTGACCATTGTGCCCCTGGGGCCTAAGCAGAGTGGGCCACAGGTGCCCATCAAATATTAGGTGAAATGACTGATGAATGATATACGGTCTAGGCAACATTTCTGGTTTATTTGGGGGTGGTCCATGGGTCCCACACTTCTCTGAATGGGATTGTTTCCTTTATGGATCTGGGAGGGATGGGCAGGGAGGTTTGCCAAGCCTGCTTCTTTCAGGAAAAGACTAGTGTTTGAACCTTGGTGTATGAATGGCCAGGCAGAGAAGCACTGCAGGAGACCTGTCACCAGTGGGAGCCCAGCTCTGACACTCTACAAATGACCCATTGGGGAATCCTGGGAGAAAATTCTTCCAACTTTCAATAGAGCAATTTCTGAATATCTGACTGCAAATTTTGGAAGAACTCATGTCTTTCATTTTGCTTCAGCCACTGGGAAGCTCAAGTTGAAATTGTGGCCACCTCTTACAATCCAATGACAGCTCAAGGCTTGCAGTTTGCATGGCAAGCACACTCAGAATTCATTTTCCTTTCCTACCTCCATTTCCTTTGGTTCTGATTTCTTACTGCATTCATTTTGTATCCTGAAGCACATATGCAACAGTCAGCACGTCGAATCCTTTCTGCAGTGATTCGGGTATTTTTTTTTGTTTTAATTGAGATGACATTTGTTTAACCAAAAATTAGCCATTTTGAAGTATACAGTTCAGTGGCATTTTTAGTACATTTACAACATTATGCAGCTACCACCTCTATCTAATTTCAAAACATTTTCATCACTCCCAAAGAAAACTCCATAGACTTTAAGCAGTCACTCCTCACCCCCTCATCCCCCCATCCCTTGGTAGTCACCAATCTGCTTTATGTCTTTATGGGTTTGCCTATTCTGGGTATTTCATATAAATGGAATCATCCAATACGTGACAGTCTGTGTTTGGCTTCTCCCACTTTGTATAGTGTTTCGAGGTTCATCCATGCTGTTGAACTTATCAGTACTTCATTCCTTTTTATGGTCTGTTTCGGTAGTTTGATTAGAAATGTGAGTCAGCAGAGGTTGGGAGCATTTATTTGCCTCTAACATGTGAGAGGAGGAAAAAAATCTCTCTAGAGGGCTCTTTAGAGTTCACAATAGGGATTCCCACCCAGAAAACCAAAGTACCATGGACAGTCCAATAGTACATTCCAGAGGTCTTGGGACCTGGGCACGAGCTGCTTCTCTCCAGAGATATTCTCCCGGAATAGACAGAGGTGTCAGTCAGCATTAAAATAACCTTGGCAGAAATCCTCATGCCAGAAAGATAGCCACAAACATAAGCGCCAAGGTACATGGTGGCAGGGAAGGGGGTTCTAAATTAAGTCTTGGGCTATGAGTTATATTGACTTGGGTCTGGTGGGGCTGACCGGTCAGTTCTGCCCCTTTTGGGTACATGTCCCTGGTTTGGCAAGTGGTGGGTGAGAAGGGCCTTGCGAAGACCAAGGTGGAAACGCTGCCAAGAAGTGTGGTATGGTTTCCAACACCAAGGCGCTCCATCCAGGCCAGAAATGAATTGAGGGGAGGGAGAAATAAAGGGAGGCGAATGGATTTCAGCTTCTTGACTGGGACTTAGAAGAGCAAATTAATGGCCGCTTAGCTCATGGAAACGGGCTCCATTGTTGCGTTGATTGATTATTGACATTAGAGATGATCAGAGAGATGTTAGGGGACTCAGACAAAAATGACTGCAGAAAACACTGTGAGCCCAACCTAATTTCCTTCTATGATATATCATGAGATTCTTCCTCTTTTTGAATCTCATAACAATATGAAATGATGGTTTGGGCATTTGGGGAAGTCTTAGGGCTAAGATGAACCTCAGAACAGATTCCAGCCATGTCATCTCTAGTTATGTCAACTTGGGTACGTTTCCCCTCTGACCCTTAGTTTTTTCATCCTTAAAATAGGAGTGATATAGCATGGTAATCCAAAGAACTACTGTATGGATTAAAACTGATAAGGCAGGGGAGACGCCTGGCATCGTAGAAGGTGTTCCTCAACGGCTTGCTCTCTTCTTCTTTCTTTGTCTTCTAAATGTTAAAGAAAAAACCAGATCTTTAGGTGAGCACAGCTATGAGTGATGTAATGTTAGACCCCAGGGTGGGATACAATGAGAAAGCAGAGGGATAAGACAGGTGAACGCCTTATGGATGAGAAGACTCCAAGACCTCAAGTTGCAAGAGACAAAGTAAATCTACGTGAGAAGCAATTTCAGAATAACCTCAAACAGTGTCTAACAAATGTGAGGGGGCCTGTGCCATCCTTAACAGTCCGTTGGTGGCCTCTCCTCTGGAGAGCCTCATCCGAAGCCTCAGTGGGTGGATGCCATCCCACAACGGTCTCCATCCCAGCACTGACACATCACATCAAAATGATCTGTTTGTGGGTCTGGGCTTCCCTCCTCCAACCTACTGTGAAAACTGCCTGGCACATTTTTTAGTGCTGTAAGTTAGAATTTAATGGGTATTTACTTTGTGAGAGGGCCCGTGCTAAGCTCTTTGTAATGAGCATCTCCTTTTTTCATTACAGCCCCCCTAGAAAGTAGACACTGTATTCTCCCAGACTAACGGAGGAGGGACAGAGGACTCAGAGGCAGAATATACTTGCCCAAGGTCACGAGGGTAGCAAGTGGCAGAACTGCTCTTGGACTTAGGAAACTGGATCTCAGAGTTCCTGCTTGGCATCCCAGACCCACTGGCACTTTGGCCCTCGTCATTCCCGCCTGCTGGGTACAGCAGGAAGGGAAGCAGGAGCAGTGTGGGCCTGATTGGTTGCTGAGGAAGGCTCCAAGGAGTCGCTGTGACATTGCTGGACATGTTTGCCCTGAAGGTCTGGGTAATCACAGGAGACAAGGAGACCAAAAGCTTCCCAGTGGCAGCAAGTTGTCATAAGCATTAAGGGCAGTGGAAGTGGGCAGCAGAAGTAGGAAGACCGGGGAAGGTTCTGTGGATGAGAAACAGCCGCCCCAGAGAAACTGTCACCCCATCACACGAGCTGGGGAGCACTGGCTGTGTGCAAGCTCAGTGGCTAAGTTGTGGGCGTGACGGGGAGCAGGAAATTCATCACCTGTTACTTAGAAAGAAAGCTTGAGAGCAGGGTGCTTGGGAGGGGAGGTCATCCCTTGGAGCCACTCCTGGATTTGAGAGCTGGGTCAGCCACTTAGGAGATGCGTAACTTAGAAAGTCGTCTTTCCTCTCTGGGCTGCAGATTTCTCACCTATAACCTAAGTGTAATAATAGTAGCTATGCACTAGAATTATCCCCAGGATTAGAGAGAACGCATGCAACGTAATAAGCACTATGCTTCCCCCATAGATAGAAATGGGAGGTAGCAATGAGTGGTATTAATACGCGTGTCATTCTTGACGTAGTGTTAGTGTAAACATAGGTTTCCTTCCTATGGCCTTGCCAATTTTGGCAAAAATCAAGAGTACCCACCTGTTTAGTTAAACTTTGGAATCAGCCTTAGAATGGAGAGTGAAGAAAGTTGGGGTGTGAGTGTGTGTGTTTATGTGTGTGTATAGTTGGTCATTTCAAACTGGTAGAAGAATATGATAATGCTATAAAGCAGGTCTGTACCAAGTGCAGTGCAGGCACAAATGATGGGATTATTCTCCCTGTTAAGGCAGGGAGAAGGATGTGACATCAGTATGGGCTCTTGGCAGATGGTATGAAGTCAGCGGGTAAAGACGAGAGAGAGAAGCAGAGTGTTGGCAGAGCTCACCTTGTTCAAGGAGCAAGGTCAGAGGGAGCAGAGGCAGGGAACTTGGGGGAGGTGGCAGGATGTGCGGCTGTAAACATGGCCCCTTTCCCAACTCCAGCACAAACCAGGGTCTGGCTTCCCACCCCAAGGCCCCCTGGATACTCGGCCACAGTTGGCCCCATCCCCCACCCTTCCCACCACGCCACGTAGGCAACTCTGCACTCAAACATCCACGTATTCCTGGCTGTGGGTCTGTCCCAAGGCCCTGGGAAGAGAGGAGCCCACAGGTGAATGAAGTGGGAAGGGAGCCAGAAGCTGGGCAAGGACCCAGGGGAGGGAGCCTGGAAGACAGTACTCTTTGAGCTCCCAGACCTTGGAGGACCCATGTAACCTCTGCTGTGAGCCCTGCCAGGGTGACCTCTGGCTGTCTGCAATGTCTCCGTGGCACTGAGCCACGGAAATCGAGGGTGGAGATTGTTCTTGGCAAGGCCCGCCAGGGTCTGGTGCATCTCATTATTTCCCTTGGAGGCCTCCCTGGGTGTGCTGTCTATCACAGGCAAAGAGGTCCACGGGGGCCCCCATTGACTCTGACTTGTTTTCCCAAAATTGCGGCTGGATTTGCTCAGTACCATCTGCACTATCTCACCGGCCACCCCGCCCGCCCATCTGTTTACAGGCTGTCAGGCGGCTGGCTGGGGTGAGGGGGACACTGCGTGACCACGGAATGTACAGCGTCGGCAGCTTCCAACAGGAGGACACTGGGGTCTTTACCTTGCTCGCCCCGGGATCCCGGCTGAGAGATGGACCTCATCCACCGCAACCTTAGCCTCTGTTAACGACAACAACAACCATAATAATACCAGTGATTGAGGGTTTATTAGGTGCCAGGTACTGTACAAACATCTCATGAATCCTTAGAGCAATCCTGCAAGACGATGGGGTGGCAGGGGTAGTTGTTAGTCTGTTCTTCTTGATGAGGAAGCTGAGGCTCAGAGAAGTTGTGTCAATTGCACTAGGGGCCACAGCCAAGTGACAGAGCCAGAAGTAAGCCCCTGGAAGCACAGGACCCTCTAAGCAGGAAAAAGCCCCCTCCTCCTGGCCTTCTGGTTCAAGGCCCTTTGGATCGTGTACTGATCTACCCTGCTGTGCCCTCAGACCCACAGCCCACCCACAGTTCCCTGCTGGCCGTGCCTGATGCCCCATCTGCTTTCCAGCCTCCCTGTCTTTGTCCCCAGGGTTTTTCCCGCGAGTGTCCCTGGCAGTATCTCAGAGGAACCAGCCTGGTCTACACAGGGAAGATTATCTCTTCCTGGCATTTCCTGTGTCCAGCGCCACAGAGTTGATGATAACACTTGATTCTCAGGATACCAGCTCATTGTGAAAGATGCCAAGAATACAAAAGCGCATAGAATCAAATTCTCCTTTCCCTCTCACATCTCCTCCACCCCCAACTTCCCCAGAGAGAGCCACCATGCTTGCTGTGTGTCCTCAGATGTTTTTAAGTATGTGAAAAGATAGATATAATTTACACAAATGGGATCAAACCACACTCCGTTTGCCTCTCCCTCCTCCGCCCCCAGCCCCGCAACTCTTCTCTGTCTTTCGCCACTGTGTTCTGTGTCTGGGAGGTCGCCCTCACAGATGGCAGTGCCCTGGCTCCCATGGGCTCCGGCGTCAGGGACAGCTGGCCAGTGGGAGGCCCTGGCGGCAGGAAATGGAAGGGTGGGAGGGGAAGGAGGCCGAGGTATTTACTCCCTCCTTCTCCCCTCCTGCTTCTGCCCTACCCCGCTGTGGTTCTCCAAGTGGCCGGACTCCCTGAGGCCACAGGCCATGTTGGGCCCTTCTTCACAGCCCAGCTCTGTAACTTTGGGCCTCCCCTTGTCCCCTGAGGCCGAGGCAGGGCAGTGACTTCCTGCTGTCTCTGCCCCTGGGTGCTTCACAACCCCTGCTGGTTCCCTTACCCTTGCCCAGCACCATACCTGTCCCCTTCATGACATCATCTTCACACCTTTGCACACTTTGCACCGTGGCCTCTGCTTGCTAACGGAGTCCTGTGACACGCATTCCATTCTGGAACTTCTCTGCCCCTTAGCACTGCATCATGAGCATCTTTTCAGAAGTCCTAGCTGCATATCTATTCTTTTATATATATATATATAAGTTCATTTATTTATTTTTGGCTGCGTTGGGTCTTCGTTGCTGTGCGCAGGCTTTCTCTAGCTACGGTGAGCAGGGGCTACTCTTCGTTGCGGTGCGTGGGCTTCTCATTGCAGTGGCTTCTCTTGTGGCGGAGCACGGGCTCTAGGTGCGTGGGCTTCAGTAGTCGTGGCTCCCGGGCTCTAGAGCACAGGCTCAGTAGTTGTGGTGCACGGGCTTAATTGCTCCACGGCATGTGGGATCTTCCCGGACCAGGGCTCGAATCCGTGTCCCCTGCACTGGCAGGTGGATTCTTAAGCACTGTGCCACCAGGGAAGCCCTGCATATCTATTCTTAAAGCATGCATGCTGCTTCTTCCTGGGAAGATTATAATCTAGAACTTGAGACCAAAAATGAACAGTGACCAGGTAAAGAGATGCATGTGTTGGTAAAGGCAAGTGGTGGAGAGGGCTGTGGAGGGCATGAGTGAGCTCTCATGACAGAGACCTACAGGGCGACCTGCTGACTGGTCTCTCGTCATCCCTACGGACCGTAGTCAATTTCCTCCATGGCCCATTGATGGACACTTAGGTCTTGTCCACAAGTTCGCTCCTCCAAACAATGCTGCAACATTCTGGTACCTACGTCTTTGGGCCTTTGTCCTAACAGAGCTGGAAAGGCACTTCCCAGATGTGAGACTGCTGCAAAGAGGTGGGGGTGAATTTAAAAGTTGCTAGGTTTAATAAATGATGATGAAGGAGCACCTCTTCCCAGGGAGGCCCATACAAGACAAAACCACAACTTGTTTGCACCCTAGGGAGCTTGTCCAGGGGAGGGCCCCGTGAGAGCTGAGCCCCTCCGGCCCCCGGGACTGAAGCCCCATCATGGACTTTCTCCTTTTACTTAAAGTGGCAATAACATGACTTGCCCACCATCCCCTCCCCTGCCTTCTATGACCATCTTTCTTCCAAGGAACTTTGACGTTGATAAAAGAATGTTACAACCAAATACAACAGAGATTTAAAAAAAAAAAAAAAGATCCAAGAGAAAAGCCTGGAAGCAATTACACTTCAACTTTTCTGGGGCCTCAGTTTGAAGAGATGGTTAAAGAGCACCTAGTCTGTGCTTGCTGGGAAAACATTAATGGATACGCTGCGGCCCCTCCGCCCCCTGAGGCGCTCAGAGTCTGGGGAGGGGAGGGGAGGAGTTAAGGACAGTGGTTTCCAACCTGTCAAGGGACCTGTGACATCAGCATTATCTCAGAGCTTTCCAAAAACTCAGATCCCAGAGGCCTACCCGGGGGCTTTCCATTCAGCATGTCTGAGGTGAGGTCTGGGACTCTGTCTGGGACTCCTACGGAGACTCTGATGTTCAGGGAGGGTTGTGAGTTACGGCTACGACACATCTACATGGGTACGCAACGTGGTCGCTTGTGTAATGTAGAGATGACAGAGCTGCGTGGCCCAAGGGTCAAACTTGGTATTTTGTGTGGCCTAGAGTTTGGGTTTGTGCATGTCAAAAAAAAAAAATTGGGCTTCCCTGGTGGCGCAGTGGTTGAGAATCCGCCTGCCAATGCAGGGGACACGGGTTCGAGCCCTGGTCTGGGAGGATCCCACATGCCACGGAGCAACTAGGCCCGTGAGCCACAATTACTGAGCCTGCGCATCTGGAGCCTGTGCTCCGCAACAAGAGAGGCCACGATAGTGAGAGGCCCGCGCACCGCGATGAAGAGTGGCCCCTGCTTGCCACAACTAGAGAGAGCCCTCGCACAGAAACGAAGACCCAACACAGCCATAAATAAATAAATAAATAAATAAATAAATATTAAAAAAAAAAATTAAATTAGTTTCCAACCTCTAAAACTCAGGAGATCTCTCCTTAAAATCTGGATTTCAACTATTTGAAAAATTCTAACAACTTGGCTACCACATTTGGCCTCTTAGATGGGGCATCCATCCTCCAGTGTCACAGTCCCCAGCCCTCCCTAGTGCCTCCCTCTTAACTTCATCAGTTGCCATGCTGTCATTGGATGAATGACATATAGTAGAACTGAAGGAAAATGAAATACTTCTGTTCTCTTAGCTAAATCAAAAGTTGAAAGATATCAGACTCAGATGTCTGTGTGTGTGTGTGTGTGTGTGTGTGTGTGTGTGTGAGCAGGAGCATATTTCTTTATGAAATTGTTCAATAGGCACATCAAATGTGTCAAAGGAATATGAGGCCAGTTCATTTCTCTCACCGTTACTCCCAGCCAGATCCCTGTGTACTAGCACCAAGAACCCTGGATGGGGGGATGGAAGGCAAGAGCATGGATTCCTCCAGCCCCTTTGGCCATGAACTCACTGTGTCACCTTGGGCACAGTATCTAATTCCTCTTGGCCGCCCTATGGAACAGTGGCTGTTAACTGGGGGAAATTTTGCTCTCCCTCCCAAGGGACATTCGATGTCTTGAGGCACTTTTTGTTGTCACAGTTGGAGGGAGAAGTTGCCATTGACTTCTAGGCAAAGCTCAAAGATGCTACTAAACATAATCCAACGTGCAGGACCGTCCCCCGCCGGAGAGAATTATTCTGCCCAAAATGTGAACAGTGTTGGGCTTGAAAAACTCTGCTATAAATGAAGGGGTCCATCCCTTCTAGCTCTGAAAATCTATACTCTATGAGAGCGCACACACAGTTATGGCTTTGGTGGGCTGACAAAGCCTCAGAATCAGGTAGACTCTTGAAGAGTGAGTAGGACGGGAGGCAGGGAGAAAGTATTCCAGTCAGTGGGAGCCTTGAGCAGAGGTAGGGGAAGGCGAGTCCAGAGCACGGTCATGGTCGTGGCATGGTGAGTGGTCTGGTTTACCTGACTGTCATGGGCCGGGTAGAGAAAACCATGCCTGGAGAGGCTGGGGTGCAGCTGTTTGGGGCAATGTTCTCAGTGCACGGGTGGGGTGCAAGTCCGTATGGCTGTTCACAAATATGCCAGCTCTCTCTCCTTCTGGGACATGGTAGGATTGTACTTCCTGCCCAGGTGAAGTCAAGGCTGGCCATGTGACTTGAATTAGCCATTGAAGAGTGAGCACAAGTGGTGAGTATTCACTGCTGGGGGGAAGTATTAAAAGCCAGTGCATGCTTCCTATCACTCTCTCCTTTCTCTCCGGCATAATGACCCTCAACGGTCAAGATGACGGCTGCTTCATCAGCCTGGAATCCGGAGCAGCAAGAAGGAGTGGGGACCCTGCCAGCCCACAGTAGACAAGGGCAAGAAATAACCTTTGTATTTTAAGCCGCTGCGGTTTGAGCATTATTTGTTACTGCTACAGAATGTGCCTTTCCTGACTGACTTAGATGGAAATCACTCGTGGTACCTGAGATTACTGAAGATGCTACACAGAGATGGCATGAAATTGCGTGACATCCCTCAGTGAAAATACGCCTCCCTTTTTAACTCTTTGGATCACACCAAGGAGTGAGTCTCCGTGTGGGGCTAGACCGTCTCTAACACCTGTCCAATACATCCTATGCTCTCTTTTTAACAGAGAGAGCGCACGGGCTCAAGTTTCTGTATTTAGCTAAAGTTTCATAGCATAGTTTTAAAATTGAACTTAATTTGAGGGTTGCCTTCTATTTATGGTAAAGGATTATAGTTTTCCCTTTATGGTAGTGATATAAAATTTTTTTCAATGGTAAGTAAAGAAAGTGAGTCACTTAAAAGACATATAAAGCCAATAAAACACAGGTCGTACACACTTATGGCTGAAATCATGAGGATGGTTTACAAATGACTGAAGTCGGGGGAGTAGAGCTACTAGTACATGGCAAGGTGTCTTGCAGAGGTGAGAGAGGTCTGTCAAGGCAAAAGGTGTAAATGTAACAACAGATACACCACTAATGATAACATTTCCAGGCATTATCCTAACAACAAGGTGAAAGCAGCTGTCACACACCATAATTCAGAGGGGCACAGAATATAGTCCCATGTCCTCGATACCACCCAGGGCCTGGCGCACAGTAGCTGCCTGACCAACATTTATTGAATGAGTGATGAGTGAGCATTATTAGGTGAGTGGGTGGCAGTCTTGGGAAGGCCCCTCGCTCTGCTCAGCGTGTAGAAAAGCTTCTGGGTGCACATCCGGGAGCTGCGGCAGAGTGCTAACTAGCTCTGCAAACAGAGGGTAGAAGAGAGAGGATCCCTGGATGTGGGGATTGGTGGGTGGGAAGAGGAGCCACAGAGGCTGCGGCTGCTGACCAGGAGGAAAGGGGGGGACATCTCAGTGATGTGTGTGTGTGTGGGTAGGGGAGGGGTTTGCTGAAAGGACTACGGAGAACAGACGTTCCTGATATGAGTTTGTAAGCCGTTTGCATGAGATATGCAATGTAAATCCCTTCTCCCTGCTGCCCCAACACAATAGATGAGTTCCACACCTGCATGTGCACAGCCCAGCTCCCACTCTGCATGGGAGAAGGGGGGATTGCAGAAGTGCTGGGGAGGCTTGGGCTTTCCAAAGCCATGGAACTATTGGGTAAGAGGTAACTCCACCGTGATCTCAAGAACCGACGAGGCTGCAGCTGCCTTCTGGGCTACACATGAGTGAGTGAGTAAATGAATGATGATGACTCGTGTACATGAGGATGGGACATGCAGAGACACTGTGTCCACCATCAAGAGTGAGTGGCAAATCATCTCCCAAAGGTGGGTGTAACAGAGTATCCCATCACACACGCTCTTCTAAATACAATGTGACTGGACACCTCCTCCTGCTGGAGAGGTGGTATCTGTGTCCCCTCCCCTTACATATATGTGGGTTTGTGATGGCTTTGACCCACAGAATAGGGTAAAGGATGCTATGTAACTTCCAAGGCTGCATCCTAAAGGGTCCTGTGGCTTCTTCCTTGTTGCCTGGGACACTTGTGCTTTGAGCCCTATGCTACCATGTAAAGGGTATGACCCCTCTAAAGCTGCCATGTGTGAGAAAGCCAAGCCATATGGAGTGGCCACATTCAGGTGCTCCGGTCTGCAGGCTTAGTCTTCAAGTCATCCAAGTCCAGACCTTTAGACAATTTCATTCCCCAGCTGCAAGTCACCTCTGGGCTTTGTGTCTCCCCAGCTGAGGTGCCAGACATCAAGAAGCTAACCCTGCAATGCCCCGATTGAATTCCTGACCAAAGAATACAGGAGCATAATCAAACAGCAGTTTTAATCTGCTAAACACTGGGGTAGTTTGTTACTCAGCAGATGCTGACTGAAACACAGTGACTGAGTGCTCCCTATCTCTGAATCCTCAACCCAGAGCACCAGGCCTGGAACCAAGCAGGGGTGACATAGGATTAGTTGAGTAAATGAGTGAGGGAATAACTGAATAAATGAGCATGTGCTTTTAGAGCTCTGCTCATGAGTAAGCTTTCCTTCGGGAGCCCCTCTTCATCATCTGTGTGTTCACACGAGTAGGCTGAGTACTGAGGCTTTAGTGGGTACTGGATGTTCCAGAACCAGGAAACAGCACCTCTTTTTCAAAGAAAATCTGCCATTATTTGCTGTCTGACAAATCAGCTTTTCTGGTTGATTGACAACTTTGGTAGGAATGAGAAGCTCACAGGCCAGTGCAAGTGGGGAAAGGCAGGCGTATGCAGAAAGGAAATAGGCAAGAGATGGATTTTACTATTATCAAGTGTGTCATTTTCCACCAAAGCAAGCAAAGGCCTGCACTGCATCTTTTAGAGGCAGGCCACTGACCAAAGTGCATGAAAAAGGCTATCAGCTAACTTTCCCCTCTAACTCATTCCAGCCCCACGTCCCCACCCAGCTGTAAAGGTTGGGGAAGAAATTGCTCTTGGTAAAGTCCACCTTCATTTAAGTCCCAGTCCTGGATGGAGGCAGTATGTTGGCCTAGACTGTTTTTCAAATGCTGTCCAATGTGGTTCCTTTGATTTGCCCCCAAGGCACTTTATGTTAGCTGTTAGAAATTATAACTGTGAGGGAGGAATTATAAAGAGCCAGGGGTTTGCCTACCTGGAAAACATTGGTGGGCAGCGTCCAGCTGAGGCTGTTGTCTCTTGGCTGAGAAGGCATCACATTGCATTCAGAGGCAGGAGGCCAGCTCCTTTCGACAGAGGGCTACGCCTGTGTCTTAATAGTAAAATCATTGCATCCTGGGGTCTCGCTGCCCTTGACATGTGACCTAAGAGATGTTGGGAACACTTGCTGGCTACAACCTGGCAGGGATCACTGAAAGAGGCAAAATTGTGCTGTGGGGAGAGCATCTCTCTCTGAGAAATCCACATGGCGAGTCAACTGAAAAAGCCCTCTGTCAACTAGAGCCTTGTTAAAAGAGTCCAGTTCAGGTACTCCCTTTTACTAAAAGGATAGTCAGTATGTTTTGAGTTTCTTAAAGCACAGAAGTAGGCAGCTAGTTCATTTCGCATAACCTGAACCCTCAATCTCAAGATGTACTTAATGCTAAAAAGTGTGTGAGCAGGTGCCCCCTACAGGCAAGTTGTGATGCTGCAGCCTAGCTCTATTAGACGCTGTACCAGACAAAAAGCACCATAAAGTCAATAGATAAAAAGTACAAGGGAATTTTAAAAATATACATATATAAATATTTGTTGGCATAATTTGTGTTATAAAGAGGTAAAAGCTCTTTCGAAGTGGAGACAGCAATCATTAAATTGTACGCAAGAAGATGGAGAAAACTGTATTCGAGGAATTCCTCTCGGAAAAAATTCTGTGTGTCAAGGAAAGGAATTCTCTGATAAGTCTCTTTGGTTGTGGAGTAACACTCTAGAGGCCATGCTCCAGGAAGAGTAGATCATCTTTAAACTGCCTGCTAAGGAGGGTCGCTCCTGTTAGCCGGCCGTAGTTGATCTGGCGGGAGTAGACATGTTTGAGGGCAAAGCTGCATTGCTTGACCCAATAGAAAGGAGACAGAGCATTTGCAGAGGAGTTTAGAAGAGGAAGATTACCAGGGGCAACACGAGAGAATGGACACTTGGGGGATAGTCATGTCTGATGAGGAATGGAGGAAGTGTGTTGTGAGGGGTGCGGGGTACCATCTCTCCTGCATTTCCCCCATAGGAAATCTGGTGGGATTCTTTGTGGAAAATGGATAAGCGGTGAGAGCCTGGGTTGTTCTGGGTTCTAAATAGAAGCTTGAATCGAAAGGGGTTTTAGGAGGTCACCAAGCCCATTCCCACACAAAGCAGAAGCCCCTTCCCTGGCTCTCCTGGGAGGCATAAGCAGTCTGGTTCAAACACTTCCAGGACAGCAAGCTCACTTCTTCAGGAGGCAGACAGGGCCAGTGAGGAGCTGCCTGTCTTTGGTTTGCTGTCTTCGTTTGATTCAAAGGAATTGCAAATAAGGAAGTGGCTACACTTTTGTGGTGGGGAGGCGAGGGCATGACTGTAAAGTCACAATAGCTCCTGGGTAGAGCATTCCTACTGGTGCCAAGTACTCCACTTACATTATCTTCTTAGAGCCTTACGGGAAAGTCATTTCTTCTGCTTTGAGGTAAAGAAATGCAGATCTTGCAGACCCAGCTTATCTGCCTGAAGTCACACAGCTAGTATGAGGAGAAGCAAGGATTTAAACTTAGGGGTCTTTGAGCTTTACACCCCATCACCATGCCTTCCCTGTTGATTTTACTGGGAAGTCACCCTCTGACAACATCTGTGAGAGAACGCTTGTCCTGCAAAGTGATGGACTCCACATCAGGTCGGATTGTAGTCTCTGCACCTTCAGAGGAGCAGAGAGAACTTCCAAAAGGGTCAAGTAATTTGCAGGGGAAACTTGGAGAACAAATAATCTCTGAGAAACATTGAAAAGAACTGGGATGATTTCACTTGGAGAAGGCTAGTTATATAATGGGCTTTCAGGTTTATGAAAGATTCTTAGAGACGGTGGCCACCAGCTGTTCTTCATTTCCATCCTGGACCAGAGAGGAGGAAATAGGCTTAAGCAGCAGCCTGAAGGTGTCGATATGGAAGAACTTCCTGACCCTGCAATGGGTCAGTGTAGAAAAAAAAAAAAAAAAAAAAAAGAGCAGGCCCTTTTTCTGAGGACACCAAATGGAGAGCAGAGCTATCTTGGTGTGTGGGGGCTTTTTAGAAGCCAACGTCTGCTTTATTAATCGGGTTCACTGGGTGTATACCTCAGGATTTTGTCTCTAGAAGCACTCAGGGTCAGAGGGCAATATTGTGGGATCCCTTGAGGATCTTCTCTGACAGTAGAGCTACACCCCCATTTATAGCCAGTACCCCTTAATAATGACTGATCTTGCCAAGGTCCAGGGCATTATGCATAAATAAGTGCCAGGGGCTCTGGGCCATTGGTTCTGCCCCTGGCAGTTTCCTGGTCCCTAAAACTGGGGCTCAGGGCATCTCATGGGATTCTGGGGAGTGGGGAATGAAATCATCTATGTGTAGGTCTAGCAGAGAGCCTGGCATGTAGGTGGTACTCAATAAATGATAGTCTAGTATATGTATAACTGAACCACTTTGCTGTACACCTGAAACTAACACAACATTGTAAATCAACTATACCCCAATGTAAAGTAAAAATTAAATTTTAAAAATTAAGCAAAAAAAAAAAAAAAGCCTTCTGCTTTTACTACCCAAGTCTTAGAACTTATGTGAATTCTAAATAAACTCTGCTTTTTAATAGTAAAATTATTTGACTTTGAGTTGATGAGTTCTACAAGATTACTCTGTTGGACCTAGTCAAAGATTCAAGGGACACAACTTAAATTTTTGGTATGGGGATTTGGTGATGGAGCTCATATTCACTCTCTCCACAACACTCATAATATTACAGACCCTGGATCTCTGCTCTTAGCCCAGATCTTTCCAGACCAAAGTGCCTTGGGTTCATTACAGGTCACCCTTGCCCACCTCTCCCTTCAGTCCATCCAGCCAACGTGGCCTGGTCCCTTGCATGTCTCTAGTCCTCTTTAGATACAGAATCCAGGGGGGCTTCAAATTATTTTAGGTCAGGCTGGGTTCCAACCCCAGCTCTTCCACTGACTTGATCCGTGGCCTGGAACAAGTCACTCAATATTCCCGAACCTCCGTTTCCTCATCTGTAAAGTAGGAATAAAAAATCTTGCATCCTGTTGCATGGATGAAATCAGATAGGGTATGCAAAGCACGTGGCACGAGGTTTCGTATGCAATTGCCAAATGAATGTTGAGACTAGGGCCATATTTTGAGAATGGTTTCTAACTCTTGGCCATACCTGAAGCTCTCCAGAGCACTTCCTGGGTCCATCAGACTCTGGAACTTTATTAGACAACCTGAATCGGCCTATGGAGGGACCCTTTTTTCTCCTCCCCCCAAGGTTCCTTCTTGGCTCACACAGGAAGAACGTCCTCCCTTCTGGCAGAAGGGCTAGGAAGGGAGCTTCTACAATGTTCTCTGTGGCCTTAGTATCCCTGGAGCAGCTAATCTGAGTGGCCGGAGTGGTTGCCAGGCCACTGACGCATGCGTGCAGCTCGGCCTCTGGCTGGTGCCTTCAGACTTCCACACAACCTCCAGGAGGCCAGCCTTTTGGAGGGCAGGGCGATGGTGGTGGAGATCAGATGCTTGCTTAGCTGTTAATCGAGCCACGCTTTCCCAGCTTTGGCACTGCTGGCATCCTGGACGGGATAATTCTTCCTTGCGTACACTGTAGGGTGTTGAGCAGTATCCTTTATACCCATTGGGTGCTGGTAGCATGCCCCACCTTATTTGTGACAGCCAAAAATGTCTCCAGACGTTGCCAGACATCTTTCTGGGGGGCAAGCTCGCCCCAGGCTGAGAGCCACTGAATGAAGGTGAGGCTTTGATTCAGGTTTAGGTAAAGAGCCTCTATCAGAGGTTTGGGCAGTGAGTCTGTATCAGAACTCAAAAGAGGGAGAGGGGAATTTTATTCCCACTAACCCTTAAACTCTTCAGCGGTGCTCCAGGTGGCTAAGCGAGAGGCCTTCTTTAGTTTCTTCATAGAGAGATAGACATAGAGCAACAGATCGAGAGAAAGGGAGAAACGACAAAACGGGAAACTGAGGCAGGAGCCAGAAGCGAGTGACTTCCATGAAATTCCCGTGGGTGCTGGGTGTGCAGGAGCAGAGGAAACGGTGGGGCGGGGCTGTGAGGGCCTCCCTGTGTCTTGGTAAATATGCTTTTTGGGGTGAAAGGGCTGGCAGGTAAATATTAGTGACCATCTCCACAACAGCTACTGGAGAGGCTGAAGTGCGGGGAAGGACACACAGTCCCTTGTACAGAAACCACATATTTTTCTCCCTCTGTCTCCCTAGCCAGCCAATCACCGCAAACTGCCCCGTCGCTTCCTCCCCTGCCCAGACCCTCTGCCCTGGGTCATCCACCGCTGCCAACCGACCTAGTCCGCTCCAGGTCCTCCGCGCCGGTGCTGGAAGCCAGGCGCATGGAGACAGGGGGGCAAAGGAAATGAAACTCCCCAGCACTGAGCCATTGAAAATAATCCCTGCCTTTTCAAAGGCCGCCTTCGCCCGGTGCCAAGGCAAGAACTGTCTGTCTCGCCACCTTTCAGTTCTTGTTAAAAAGCAGAAGGCATGTCAGGGCTGGGCCGGGTCACAGGACAGAGAGGGCTTTCTTTGCAGTGCTGGATGAAACTCAGTGCTTTTATGAAAGCTCTTATTAGCCCAGCTGGCGTCCCATTTTCCTGAGCTGGAATAAAAAATTGCCTCGGTCATCCTTTCCCAGGCTAATTTCAAAAGCATAATTACCATCATCATAATTGATTACTATTTATTTTGGTCATTAATAGTCACGCACGCCCTTGTTCCATGTAGATTAAATGGTCCAAGAATATTTATGGCACGTGGCAGCTGTATTCGTTTTTCTTCATTCCACACGCCCCCCCCCCAGTCCCTTTTCAGGGTAACCCCTTGATTTCATGACACCCAGAGAATCATTCTCTGGCTTTCATGTTCAAACTCCTAAGCTCTGGTGACTGATGAGAGTTGGGGTGAAAAGTTGGGGGTTCAAAAAAGACAGAGAGAGAGTACTATCGGGGTAATAATAGTAAAGGGCAAGAGGCCGGGTCACACCTTCCAAACTTGTGTTGGAGGTGGGAGGCTAAGGAGGGAGTGGAAGGGAGATGAACTGAACAATTATGAGATTACCATTTCTTCTCTCTGCTGTCTTGAAGGAGGCAGTTACCAAGCTTCCGTGGGCAGTGAGTTTGGGAAGAGAATTGGTGTTTTCTGCCTTCAAGACAGAGAGCTTGAGAGCTGCCTGCATGTGACTGCACAAGGATCATAACGTTCCCCCCAAATATTCAAACTATGAATATAGCTCCCATGTTGCCAAACTCTTAAGATTCCATCAACTGAAAGTCCCAGAGGACGTTAGTCTAGTTCACACCCACCCTTAAGTTGGAATAGTTTTACTTCCACATCGTCCTACCTACTGTTAGAGCTCCTAAAAGGCTCTGGAGATTACCAAAAAAAAAAAAAAAGACAAATAAGCAGAGGTTAAAAGCTTTAAATTCCCCCAAAGGGAATGCTCAGATACCTCCTGCCTCCCACTGAACAGACATGCTGGGTCCACGTGGGCGTCTGACTCAGGCTAAGGCAAAGGTAATGCCCACCTCCAGCCATCCTGCTCCTTCATTAGTGGAAGGATGAATGCCAAGCTCAAATACATCAATCAGAGGCCTTCTGTAGAAGTTTTGAAGCTGGGACAAATAACAGCACAAGTCGGTGCCTCCTTGATGTTGGAAGTAAAGAACCATTCACCATTGTGGAGGACAATTCTTCATCCACCACATGTATGAAATCAGCCCATGGTGGGAAGGATTTAGTCAGTGCTCAGAGAGAAGCCCATTTCAGAAATGCAGAGAGAGTCCTGGTGGCATTTGAGACCCTGCTTCCAGTTATTCCTGAAACCTGGACAAGGGACACTGAGAAGAGCTAGACAAGTTGTGCCAGGAAGTGTCATTCATATAACCACCTTGTGATAGTGGCCCCGGGGTTGTGCAGTGTGCGACTTGTGCAACTGTACATGGTGACCCATCTGGCAGCCTCCCTACCCTTTCTTCAGCTTACTTGGAGATACTCCAATACCCTGTTATTAAACTCCCCTTTTTGCCAAATCCAGTTGGAATTGGATTTATGCCACTTAAGCCAAATGAGATCTAAATAATGATAATAGTTATCTACAACCACAAAGGAAAAAAAAGATGTAACATCCCCTGTCCACCCCAACTTATTCTAGATAGCAGGAAGGAAGTACCTGTTTTTGTTAGCTATGAACTCTCAATTTACTGGCCCTTCAGGGAGTCACAGAAGGGGTAAAGAAGAGTAGAAGCAAATCAGCACCCCTACCCCAGCGCAGTCCTGGGTTGCCAGGCCTGGCAGAGCTGCCAGGAGTACAGAAGGCACGTGAATGCAAACAATTTCCGGAAGGCCTTTGGTCTGGCTGCATGGGAACAGCTGCACAGCTCCCTAATGGGTGTCAATGTCAACTCAGACTCAACATTTTCCAGGGGGAATGGGGCTGAGACAATGCTGTGCTCCGGCCAGATGGAGCTCTGGAGGGGTGGGGGGATGTGGAGGGAGAAGGAAGGTTGCCAGGCAGAATAGTTGCACGTCCAGACTCGGTGGGGGGGTGGGGTGTTGGGCAGGCAGGGGGAAGAGAATGAGGAAGAGTCTTGAAAAGCTTTCAATTCATAGTTCCTGCATTCCATCCCTCTCAGCTCTTTCTGAGTCTCTAATCAATAATTACAGGATTTTTTAAGGATGGAGGGGAAGAGGAACACTGGCAGAGTTCTTAGTAAGAAGGCTGAGAGAAGAGAATTCAAAAAATCCCAAGGAATGTAAATAAGTATTCTACAAAGAGACATGGGCGGTGCCGTGGGATTAGTGTGGATTTTGAAATCAGCCTGATTTGGGTTCATGTCCTGGCTCCGTGGAACCGTAGAGAAGTCGCATCAATCTGGAAGCATCAGTTTCCTCATTACAATAGGCATAGTTATACCTAATTGCGTGTGGGTATATTATCAGACACAATAAATAAGTTTTCATTAAGACCATAGAGCTAGTGTCACCCAGGAAAACAGTGCAATGACAGAATGTGAGCTATTGGGTTTTGTTTTGTTGTTGTTATTTTCCCCCTTACTACATTTTTGACACTGTGCTAGGTTCGTATATGCATCTTTTCTAATACAATTCAGTTCTCTGCTTTCATCCTCAGGCCAAATATTTTTGGAAATATGTAACATCGTCCTTTTGATCATAGAGAAACTCAGACTCATAGGCCTTCCAGGATCCATGTCACCACTGTTTGAATTTTCTACCTCGTCCCTGCCGTACCCAGCAACATCTTGCCTCCTTGTGTATCCTTTTGGTTTTGCTTTGCTATTGCTGCTTTCATCTTTTCCTCACTGCCCATTTGTATTGGTTATCTATGGCCACATAATAAATTATTCCAAAACTTAGTGGCTTAAAACAAGAAGCACATATTATCTCACAGTCTCTGCCAGTCAGAAATTCTGGAGCATCCGAGTGGTTCTAATTCAGTGTGTTCTGTCAGACTGCAGGCAGATGTCAGCCCAGGTTTCAGGGAACTGAAGGCTTGCCTGGGGCTGCAGAATCTGCTTCCAAGTGGGCTTATTCATGTGGCTATGGGCAGGATGCCTCAGTTCCTCCCTCCATGGACCTCTCCACGGGCTGCTTGAGTGTCCTCACAACGTGGCAGCCACTTATTCCAAAGGTAAGTGATGGAAGGGAGAGTGAGCAAGCAGCAAGTCCCAGGGCCTTCTATGACCTAATCTCCAAAGTCACACACTGTCACCTCCACTTTATTCTGTTTGTTAGAAGTGAGTTACTAAGTCCGACCCATACGCGAGGGGAAGAAAATCAGAATCCACTTCGTGAAAAGAATGTCAAAGAGTCTGTGGACATTTTAAAACCACCGCAACATCCAAGTTAGTCAGCCTTCCCATCATGTCTTCAGTTTCAGGATTTTAAGATTTATTTTCCCAGGGATCTGCACCCTGTTTCCATGGTATAGTGGGCTGAATGGTGGCCCCCTAAGCATATCAGGTTATTCCAGCATATTCCTGGAACATGT
The DNA here is from genome assembly GCF_949987535.1 of Balaenoptera acutorostrata. Lineage (NCBI taxonomy): Eukaryota > Metazoa > Chordata > Mammalia > Artiodactyla > Balaenopteridae > Balaenoptera > Balaenoptera acutorostrata. The sequence goes on from NC_080065.1 coordinate 158,743,934, forward strand.
GACTGTTACCTTAAATGTGAAGTTTTTGTAGATGTGATTAGGTTAAGGATTTTGAGATGAGGAGATTTTCCTAGATTACCTGGGAAGGTCTTAAATGCCATCACAAGTGTCCTTATAAGAGAGAGGCAGAGGGAGATCAGACACAGAGGAGGACAAGTTGATGTGAAGACAGAGATAAAGATGGGAGTGATGCAGCCACAAGCCAAGGAATGCCAGCAACCACCAGAAGCTGGAAGAGGTAAGAAGCAATTCTCTCCTAGATTGTCTCCTGGAGAGAGTATGGCCTTGTTGACACCTTGATTTCAGCCCAGTGAGACTGATTTCAAACTTCTGGGCTGCAGAACAGTGAGAAAGTAAATTTCTGTTGTTTTAAGCTGCCCAGTTTGTGGTCATTTGTTATAGCAGCCACAGAAAACTGGTACACGTGGCTTTCCTTCATTCAGCCAATACGTCTTTAATATGCATCTTTTATTAAGTGTCAGCCACTATGCTAGGTCTTGGGTAAACAGGGGCTTTAAAAGAAACCCTCATGAAACCCTAATTCTAAATGTGGGGACTGCAGACCTCTGTCCTAAACTCCAGAACCCTACTTACTAAGTATCTTCACCTTGACCTCCCATGGCCTCTAAGGAACTCAAACGAAACTTGCCCAACTTAACTATTTTTCTTCTCACCCTACGCCCTTTTCCTGGTTTTGGTTTATGGAATCAACATCCACCCAAATACCCAAGTAGGAAAACTTAGCCTTGATTCCACTGTCACCACCTACATCCAGTCTCAAATCCAATGGAGTCTACCTCAGAACTCTCTTAATTCAGCAGTCTGTGATTTCTTACCTAGAGGATCTCAGCAACTTCCTGTGATATGGTGATTTGTAATAAGAAGTAGACCTTTGGGCTTTATCCTTGTTCCTGGCACAGAGCTCCTAAAACTCTTGGACTTTCCTAGGTGAAAATAGTGATAAAGATGCAAAGAGTGTCTTTTGTTATTCATAACAAGCTCCTTTCTACCACACCTGAATTTATGTTGAGGTGACTTTTGAAAAACCCCTAAGAATGGGAGCTGGTTGATTGGGGAACTGACCAGGATTAGAGGGTTGGAACTTTCAGCCCCACCCCCTGACCTCCTGGGAGGGGAGAAGGACTAGGGGTTGAGTCAATCCCAACCTTTTTGGCACCAGGGACCGGTTTCATGGAAGACAATTTTTCCATGGAGCGGGGGATGGTTGAGGCGGTAACGTGAGCGATGGGGAGCAACAGATGAAGCTTTGCTTGCTCGCCTGCCACTCACCTCCTGCTGTGCGGCCCGGTTCCTAACGGGCCGCGGACTGGTACAGAGGGCTGGGGACCCCTGGTTTAATGCACCATGCCTTTGTAATGAAGCCTCCATAAAACCCTAAAAGGACAGGCTTCAGAGAGCTTCTAGGTTGGTGAAACGTGGAGGTGCTGGGAGGGTGGTGCACCTGAACAGGGCATGGAAACTCCAAATGTCCCCCATTCCCCAAACTTGCCCTGGGCATCTCTTCTATTTGGCTGCTGTATACTTTACAATAAACTGGTAAACATAAGTAAAGTGCATTTCCGAGTTCTGTGAGCCATTCTTGAAAATCACTGAGCCTGTGGAGGGGGTCATGGGAAACCCTGATTTATAGCCACTTGGTCAGAAGTGTGGGAGGCCTGGGACTTGGCTGTTGGCACTTACAGCGGGGACAGTCTCACGGGACTGAGCCCTCAGCCTGTGGAGTCTGACGCTAACTCCAGGCCGATGGTGTCAGAATTGAGTTGAATTGTAGGACACCCAACTGGTGTCCACAGAGAACTGAAGAATTGCTCAGTGTGGGAAAAAAATCACAGATCTGGTGTCAGAGTGTCGTGTGAGTGTAGAGTAACTGAGTTTTCTGAGATTTCCTCACTGGGATTTCTCTTTCCAACTGACTGTGGAGCAAAGGTTTCTCAACCTTGGCACTAGTGACATTTGGGTCCAGATAATTAATTTTGTAAGCTGTTGAACAAATTGTCAGCTTTAAAAAAATGCATGACGTGAGAGTTGCGAGTTAAGTTTTATTTGGGGCAAAATGAGGACTATAGCCTGGGAGACAGCATTTCAGATAACTCTGAGAAAGAGGTAGGGGGAAGGTCAGTATATATGTGATTTTGGTGAAGGGAGAGTACATACAATCAAGCACATATGTTTTTTTAAATTAATTAATTTATTTTTTGGCTGCGTTGGGTCTTCGTTGCTGCACGCGGGCTTTCTCTAGTTGCGGTGAGCGGGGGCTACTCTTCGTTGCCGGGCACAGGCTTCTCATTGTGGTGGCTTCTCTTGTTGCAGAGCACAGGCTCTAGGTGCGCGGGCTTCCGTAGTTGTGGCTCACAGGCTTAGTTGCTCCACGGCATATGGGATCTTCCCAGACCAGGGTTCGAACCCATGTCCCCTGCCTTGGCAGGCAGATTCTTAAACACCAGGGAAGTCCATAAGCACGTATGTGTTGCAGAAGGTCTCATGAGGGTTACTGCGAGTTACAAGGAGCAGACGTCACCATGAAGGAATTTAGTGCTTTTCTAGATATGAGGACATGCAAGAATTGGGCTCATAAAATCAGCTCCTGAAAATATCTAACTATCTGAAGACCTGTTCTGCCAGTTTTTCTCAGAGCACCTAGCGCCTCATTCCTGATCTTCACCCTGAATTCCTTTCAGTGGGTGTTGAAGGTATAATCAGCTGCAGCGGCAACTGATATAATCCTTGCAGAGGTAGATGGCAAGTGCCCGTGGCAAGTGCCAATTTGTAGTTGACAAATTCTGTGTTGTGCACTACCCTCTGTGCATTGCAGGCTGTTTAGCAGCATTCCTGGTCTTTACCCACTAGACGCCAGTAGCACCGTCTCTCTGAGGTGCGAAAATCAAAAATGCCTCCAGACATTGTCAAATGTCCCATGTGGTAGGAATGTGGGGGGCAAAATTGCCCTTAGCTGAGACCACTGTGTTAAGCTGACTCTAGAGTTTCATCATAAAATACGTTAATGATAAGATATACTTATGGTGTAGTGTTCAATGTACAAGGCTGTTGATGATTGGCCCAATTTGTGCCTTTCTCGCTCTTGTTTTGATTTTTCTTTTTCTCGTTGAGGTTATGAGTATGCATAGCTCAACTAGTTCTGCAAGGTTTGTTAGACAAACAACATTCCTCTGTTGTCCTCCCCTCCCATTTTCCCTTCTCTGGGGCAAGTATTTTCAACTCTCTTAATATTTCCTCCATATCTCTCTATATAATTGAATTGCTAACTCTGGCTTTTTCAGTTTTTGGCAGTATCCGTTAATTTATCCATTGACTGTGGAAGATAAGGACTTTATCACTACTTTCTCCCTCCATTTTCACCACTTCCATCCCCTACCCTCTCCATATATTTATGTTGTAATTTTGGCTTGATAAGCATTTATTGTTTCTTTTATATGTTTACATATGCCTTGCAGAACTGGAGCTATGAACTAATCTGTTTTTCCTGGAATTAACGACTGCCTTTTTATTGGTGCTATTATATATTTGTTTAATTTTCTAAGTGTTTATCATTAATTCAATCTCCAAATCTCAATTTCACCTTTCTGATAAAATCTATGAGCATCTAACCTGCTCATTCTGGGCTGGATGCCCTCTACCTTCATACATAGCTGTCAGCCTGGGCTAGTCCTTTGCCATTATCCAGAGAATTCCTCTCATCTGTTTCTGTATGTTATACTAGGTTAACTATTGTCCCTTCCCTCCCAAATTCATATTTTTACTAGAACCTTAGAATGTGACATTATTTAGAAATAGGCTTATTGTAGATGTAATTAGTCAAGATGAGGTCATACTGGAGTAGGGTGGGGCCCTTAACCCAATACGACTGATGTTCTTATAAGAAGAGGAGAAGAGATACAGAGATAGACATGCACAGAGGGAAGACTATGTGATGATCAAGGAAGAGAATTGGAGTTCTGCCACAAGCCAAGGAATGCCTGGGTCCACCAGCAGCTGGCAGAGGCAAGGAAGAATCTTCCTCTCGAGGTTTAAGAGGAAGCTTGGCCCTGCTGACATCATGATTTTGGATGTCTAACCTCTAGGACTGCGTAAATTTCTGTTGTTTTAAACCACCCAGTTTGTGATAAGTTGCTATGGCAGCCCCAGGGAACTATTACATATGGCATGTCTTTTTCTTTTTAACATAAGCCTTCATTTGGTAGAGTATACCTTCCAATGGCTTCCTGGGAAAAAGCATGTGGAAGTTAAATTTTTTTTGAGAATTTGCATGTCTGAATTATTTTTATTCTCTTCTTCCACATGAGTGATAATTGGGTTGGATATAGAATTCTAGGTTGGAAATAATGTTCCTTTAGAATTCTGAAGTCACTGCTCCATTATTTTTTGTTTGTTTGCTTGCTCCCTGTGTGCTGTTGAGAATTCTGAATTCTTTCTAATTCCTGATCTGTTGCATAGGACCTGTTTTTTTCTACCCTTCAGAAGCTTGGCAGGATGTATTCTTTATTTCCAGTGTTCTTGAAATTTCATAATAATGTACCTTGGTGTGAGTATATTTTTTCCATTATGCTGTAAACTTGAAGTTCCCTTTCAATCTGGAGATTCCTGTTCTTCAAGTTTAGGAAATATTCTCATATTACTTTGTTGATGAACATCTGCTCCTCTCAGTTTTCACTGTTCTTTCTTTGCAGTACTCTTCTTTTTGCATGCGAGACTTCTTGTACTGGTCTCTGAATTATTTTCTCTTTTCTTCCCTGTGTTCTGTCTCTGTCTTTCTGACTTACTTTCTGAAACTTTTCCTCAGTTTCATCTTCCTTTTTTTTTTTAAATTTTATTTATTTATTTTATTTCATTTATGGCTGTGTTGGGTCTTCGTTTCTGTGTGCGGGCTTTCTCTAGTTGCGGCAAGTGGGGGCCACTCTTCATCGCGGTGTGCAGGCCTCTCACTATCGTGGCCTCTCCTGCTGCGGAGCACAGGCTCCAGACGCGCAGGCTCAGCAATTGTGGCTCACGGGCTTAGTCGCTCCGCGGCATGTGGGATCTTCCCAGACCAGGGCTGGAACCCCTGTCCCCTGCATTGGCAGGCAGACTCCCAACCACTGCGCCACCAGGGAAGCCCTCATCTTCCATTTTTTTACAAAGTTTTTTACTTCTATTTTTACATTTTTAATTTTCAAGAAATATTTTTTGTTCTGTTAAGTGTTTTTTTTTTTTATAGCATTCTGTTCTTGTCTCATGGATGCAATGTCTTTTCTTATCTTGCAAATGTTATCAATGGTAGTTTTGGGAAGTTTTTTTCTCCTTGCATAATTTCTGTTTCCTCTAAGTTGCTTTTATTTTGTACTCTGATTTACCTTGTGGAGGCTTTCCTCAAAAGTATCTTCATCCGTGGTTGTCAGAATAGTTGGAGCTCCTTGACCGTGAGCTTTATTGTGGACTGCCATGCTGTGCCAGTTGATGGGGGATCCCCTGTGTCAGTATCTTCAGATAGTTCCACCTGAGCTTGTTAGACATAGCAGAGAATATTCTTCCAACCTCCTGTCTGGAGGGCAAAGACCTGGTTGCCAGCATTCTGGAAGCTCAATAGGGGCAGGGGTAGAGGAGAGGGGCATGTCCACAGTCACTGAATCCCCCTGTTTCTTTATGATTCCCTGGGTATCAGATCCCATCAACTGGGTCTGATATCACACAGACCAGAGCCCTTATGTTTTATCCTCCCTGGAAAGCAAATGGTCAGTCTTCTGCCAGAGTCAAGGAGGGGCACGTACCCAGCAGTGTAGAGTGGGGGGGTGGGGTGGGGTCCAGGCATCTAACTGCTACTAAACGGATTTCAACCAATGTCCATTATTTTGTGCTCTCCCTCCCCAAAGCTTTGCTCTGAGTTCCAGAGGTACCTGGTGCTACAGGTTCCTGAGCTTCTTTGTGCATTCTTTTGTATAAATCCAGCTGGTTCATTTTCCTGCTGTGAGCTTGGAACTCATCTCTGTCAGGGCTACCTGACAGTCAGTGACTTCCTATCCATAAGCTTTCCATCTTCCAAAGTTTTGAGATTTTCATCTCTCTCATTTCACTTCTAGGTTTATGTCTTTAAAAACTCCCATCATGATAGTTGTAGTAAGGTTTCATGAGGGACAGCAATCAGATGCTTGTGTTCAATCCAATCTCTTTACTCAGAAGGGCCTAGTTTGCATTTCCAACCTCATCTTGGGTGTTATTTTGGAAGGGAGCTCAGGTATGTCTCAAGTCTGTTCTGAAATGACTTCCTCAGCATTACTTGGTCCAAAGCCGCACTTTGAGCCAATCATGTCCTATCCAGCAAAACCCATAAACTGTATTTATTTATACCATAGTGTCTTCCTATATAACCCAAGGAATCACGGTTCCATCAGATACTTTTGTCCAGCACTTTGCCACTCCTTTCTACCTCTCCTGCACCTGGTCCACATGTGATACTGGGAGGAAATAAAGAAAGCTGGGTTAGGGTGGAGGAGGTTGGTGATTTATTGGTTTGTGACACATGCAGTCAGAAGTCCACTTGGGGACTTGTTTATTTAGGATGGTCAGGGAAACCCACTTTGCTGAGGTGGTGTGTGAGCAGAGACCACAGGAAGTAAAGGAATAAGACATGCAGTTATGGGTGGGGGCGGGAGGGAGTATTCTGCAGTGGGAGAGACGGGGCCAAAAGCTCTAGGAGGGAAAGCAGGAGACCAATGAGGCTGGAGAGGAAGAGGGAGAGGAAACACGGTAGAAGACCAGCTCCGTGGACCCATGATTAGATGCTGACATTTTCTCTGGGTGAGACAGGAGCCTTGAGGAGAGTTACACGATGTATCCTGAGTTGCTATGGCTACAGCAGGAAAACAGAGTCATGGGCAAGAGCAGAAACAAAAAGCCCGGCGAGGAGGCTGCTGGAGGCACCCAGGAGAGAGATGGTGCTGGCCTGGACCAGGTAGCAGTGGAGGTGGTGAGCTATGGAGGGATTCTGGGTCTAGTCTAAAGGTAAAGCTAAAAGGATTTGCAGGTGAGTTAGATGTGAGCTGTGCAGAAAGAAAGGAGTCCAATTTTTTTTTTTTCCAGCTCCTAGATAGACAAAATTGCTGGATGTTGGAGGGGAAAAGAGTGGGAGAAGGGCAAATTTGGGGGGTAGATCAGGAGTTCAGCTTTGGCTCTGACAATTTGAGCTTCCTGTTAGATGTCGAGGTGGAGATGACGAGCGGGCAGTTGACCAGAGGTGGGAAAGCGGACCAAAACACCCAGTGTTTATGGAGCTCTTCCAATGTGCCGAACACTGTCTGTGTGCTTACACATATCTAGTCATCCCATCTCCATGGCGCCCTGATAAGGGATTATTCTTCCTCCGCATGGACGGGAAAACAAAGGTACAGAAAGGCAAAGTACCTTACCCATGACCATACCGTGAATAAGCATTGGAACTGAGTTCACACCTGAGCCATCTGGCCCCAGAGCCTGCCCTTCCACCCACTGTTCTCTCTTTGGGGTTTGGTGTGGGTGGCAGGAAACTGATTGGGGCCTGTGTGGAACAGAGAAGTGTGAAGTTCTCAGGCTGAAGGCAAAGCAGGCAGCAGATTTGTGACTGTTGTCGAAATGAGGCCTGTGGGGCCAGTCAGATCTGGGTTTGAATCTCTGTCACTTAACTAACCTTGAGGAACTTATTTTCCCCCTCTCAGCCTCAGTCCTCTCTTCTGTAAAGTGGGGATAATAGTGAGACCTACTTCATAGGGTCATTGTGAGGATGAAATGAAGCAATGCATATATGGTGCTCAATAAATGTCATTAGTTATCAACATTATTGTTATTAAATGGCAAAGGTTGCAGTGTCTCCTGACCAGACTCACATCCCACCCTCAATCCTCCATACGGTGTTGTGTTGGAAGGGAGGGAGGATTGGTGGAAGGGAGCTTGAGAATCTATTATACAATAGTAGACCTTATAGAATCTTTGGGAACAGCCTCTGTCTCTTTCAGAAGTCAGGTGTGGTTCAGGGCATTACCCAAAACCCATGATGTTACTGAGACTTTGTGGTCAATAAAACCACCTACAATTCTTCTGGCCCAGTGGTCTCTTTCTTTATTTCCATTATTCCAGGATCTCAGAGATTAGGACTATGGGAGAGAAGAGTCCATCCAGGTTGGAGATCAGACTCATAAGGAAGCTTCCTGCTTCCCGAGGCTACCTTGGAGTCCCACTTGGAGGATGCTGGGATGCAGCTTTAGTTGGCCCATCTCACCACACAACATGGCAACAGCCCTGGAAGCTTTCCTGAGATGAGGCCATCTCTGACTTACAGGAATGAAGAGTCACCTTTAATTCTTGGTCCAGAAGGATCCCAAATGAATTTAGAACAACTAAATACTCTCAGTCAGTTCAGAAGGACACTCTAAAAAGCAACCAATAATTACAGTTTGGGAGCCATGAAGTAGCCCGAAGAGACCACGGCCTGTCCAGAAGAGACCAAAGAAAGAATTCTGTTTACCCACTTTTCATTTATGCTCCACCCACTTCCAAAAAGAAGCTGGGGTGACTGACTGGATAAAGCAAACAAGAATCCGAGCTCTAAGACTTTGCCCACTGCTAAAACTCCTGAGATGGATCCACTAAAGTGGGTTAGTTTTCCAAGTGGAAAAAGAAACAGATCGTGGAACCAAATAAATCACACGGACGAACCAGCTACTTATATGCATAATATACGTTGAAAAGAGAAACTATTCCAAATGCTTCTTTTTTTAGCATCATCAGGGAATGGAATTTCTTTTTTTAATAAATTTATTTTCTTTCTTTATTTATTTTTGGCTGCATTGGGTCTTCGTTGCTGCTCGCGGGCTTTCTCTAGTTGCGGTGAACGGGGGCTACTCTTCGTGGTGGTGCACGGGCTTCTCATCGCGGTGGCTCCTCTTGTGGCGGAGCACAGGCTCTAGGTGCGCGGGCTTCAGTAGTTGTGGCACCCGGGCTTCAGTAGTTGTGGCTCGCGGGCTCTAGAGTGCAGGCTCAGTAGCTGTGGTGCACGGGCTAAGTTGCTCTGCGGCGTGTGGGATCTTCCCGGACCAGGGCTCGAACCTGTGTCTCCTGTATTGGCAGGTGGATTCTTAACCACTGCATCACCAGAGAAGCCCAGGGAATGGAATTTTTAAAGCACATGTTGCCATATTTAAATTACTGATTCTTCTCTGTTCTAGGCACTGAAATTCTACCGCTAGAATTCTTTTTTTTCTTTCCCTAATCCCTATTTTATTTAATTAATTAATTTATTTTTATTTTTGTTTTTTTTGGCCTTGCCTCATGGCTTGTGGGATCTTAGTTCCCCGCCCAGGGATTGAACCCGGGCCCTCAGCAGTGAGAGCACGGAGTCCTAACCTCTGGACCACCAGGGAGTTCCCTACTGTTAGGAATCTTATTGCAAATGTTCCAGGAAGTGACAAGCATAAATGTATCAATTTATCAGGTGGTTCCCATTGTGACTGTTGGTCTATGAGTGGATGCTAATTTGGGACTGAAGATTTGAGGGTCTAGACTCTCGGTACTACTGGGGGGAAGACAGCATGGGCTGGGATGGGGCATAGGTAGAGGTGGGCTGACTGCACGGGGTGGGTCTGGTGCTGAGAGTGGAGAGCATAGTGAAAAGAGAAGGTGGGCAAATGTGTGAGAGCACGAAACTGACATTTGTTGAGCATCTATTTTATGTTTAGGCCTTTAAATGTTATCTTTACAACAAGGCTGTGAGATCAGTATTATTATCCGTAATTTTATTAAGGTAGAAACTGAAGCTCAGAGAGGCACAGTGATGGGTCTAAGTCACACAGCTACAAAGGAAGTGAACCCTGCCTTGTTCACAATGTGATCCAGCACTAACCGATACAAAACTGTGGAGAGTGTTGACTCCTTAGCTCCTAGGATTTAGACCTGGGGACATTTTACGAATTCTCCTGTTCAGCTTCTTCCTCTGATGGGGAGGGAAGCAAAAGCCCAGAGACCCAAGGCATCTTGACTGCTGGGTGATAGCAGAGACTCACCCTGAAACTCAGCTCTAAAGCCCAGGGTCCTGCTGTTTGCTGACGACCACACACTTCAGCTGCCTGGACAGCTGCCGTGACACAGCCTTACATGACAGAGCTCCCAAAAATTCTCTAAGCCCATGGACCATTTTCAAAAATGGAAAATTTCAGCAGCCACACCTGCTGGGAAGTGGAGTCTATTTTGCACTGGAAGCCACTTTATTTACCATACCTGACCTTGGTCTGCATCAGAGAACATTCTTAAGGATCTAGAGACATGCAGGTCAAATCCTGTTACAACCAGTACTTGGGGCGGTGGGGAGGAGGGGGGAAAATAGTTGTGTTTCCTCGTGTCAAGTATTTCCAGGCATAAGTGGCCTGGGGCTTGGAAGTATTTTTGACATAGTGTGCTTTTTGTTGCTTATGGGATTTTATTTTATTTTTTAGGTAAATATCAGCATGAATTCCAGTGCAAACACAGACTGCTCTATATCATTCACAGGTAAATTAAAATTAACATCACTTCCATTAGTGTCCTATTGACAAACCCTGGCAAATTTAGGCAATTGGGATATTAGAAATTAAGTTGTTTACTTTTTTTTTTTTTTTAATTTTTTTGGCCACTCCCTGTGGCATGCAGGATCTCAGTTCCCTTAACCAGGGATCAAACCTGCACCCCCTGCAGTGGAAGCACCGATTCTTAACCACTGGACCGCCAGGGAAGTCCCAGAAATCAAGTTGTTTAAAACTCACTATGACATATATGAAAAGGTTGAATATATTAAACCAAAGGCATGTGCCCAGTTCTTATGGTGGGGAGGAGGGTGGAGAATGCAACAATGCATATAGGTGTTCAGAACTATACAGCCAGTGAGCACATCATAGTAGGCAAGAGCTGCCATTTTTTGAGTATCTTTTCCCTGTGCTGGGCACTGTTTTCCCTACAAGTTATTATTCAACAGGAACTAGTCAGACTGCCTGGGTTCGACTCTCACCTTTGCCATTTACCAACTGTGTGACCTAGGGCAGTTTACTTACCCTCTCTGCCCCTCCACTTTTCTCATTTGTAAAATGGGGACAGGATTGGTCCCTATCCAAATAGCAGGGTTGTGAGGTGAAAGGAGATTATCCTGCTAAGGCATTTAGCACAGGAGTTGGGCTGGAATAAACACTCAGTACGTGTTAGCAGCTATTACCTTTTGACTATCACAGATATGCCAAGTAAGTTTTCTTTTCTTCATTTTGTGAACGTATGCTGTGGGCTCATAGAGGGCTAATACACTGCCCAGAGCCATAAAGAGTGTCTGGGGCAGAACTGGGGCTTGAAATCAGACCTTTTTACCTGTGAAACTAAACCCAGTGAAGAACCAGAGTGCACCTCTGCATGGTTTCAGGCAGGTAGATGGTGGTGGGAGGTGAGGTGGCTTTGAGTAGAAAGGCCATGCACACCTTGTTTCTCCTGGGGTTGGTATGGGTCCTTCTATTTCACAAATGTCACGAGAGGAAGCACATTATTGTTACCATAAAATTGGTTGGCTTAAGAGGAATTCCATTTTAGGAAAAAAAAAAACACCTTACTGTTCTTATTTGATTTGAAATGTGAGGTCCCCTGGGCAGAGCCGATCACACTGGTCCTCCCTCTATCAGACACAATGGCTCCTTCTTACAGAAAATGCTTCGTAAAATCCCCTTTGCCATCCTGAAATGAAATGTATCTACACACATAATTCCCCCTCCCAAATTAATTTAATGCCCAAGTTGTAATAGAAAAAAGAAATACAAATAAAGTGATTTATGATAAAATCATATGTGCACCAATATCTAGACACCTGGGCATGACCAGACCAGGGGATATAGTTTAAGTGATCAGATATGTGCTCTGAGCTATAATGACTATGTTTGGATTGAAGAGAAGTAAGACGATTATCGACTGAAGATTGTCGTAAGTTCCTTTATAGTAAATAGTTTGAAAAGGAGTCAACTAAGTATGTGTGCCTATTTCAAACATAGAATCATCTAGAAATGTGGATGGATACAGGTGGGTTATATGGGTAACTCACGTAACTCAAGCAACTTCCCTGTCAGTGGCGTATTTTTTCTGAAATGGCGATTCAAATCTTGGTAAAGTTCCAAATAAAACAAAATATAATCGTCTCTAAATTTACACAGGAGTTACATTCTGGGAAACTCAGTGTATATTAAACTGTACAAAAAAATACTTTGTGTTTATGTGTAAAGCTGAGCTGGGCTCTAGGTCAGATCCTTATAAACAGGTTTTTCACCTTCATGGATGTCTGATGGATCATTCAAAAGTGTGTGGGATTATAAATCAGAATGTGAAAGGTGAAACTATGAAAATTCTAGAAGGAAACAAAGAGGTAGGAAATGATGACTTAGCACAAAAAATTATTAACCTCAAAGGAAAAGTTAATGAATTTTACCCTCTAAAGATTCTGTTTTATCAGATGACACTTTTAGGAGAGTGAAAAGACAAGTCGCAGAATGAGTGAGGATATCTGTAATCCATATATTCATTGAAGAAGTCATACCTGGAATACAAAAGAGCTACAAATCAATAAGAGAAAAGACAAACGACTCAACAGTAAACTGGGCAGAAGACTTGAGCAGACACTTCACAGTAGAGAATATCCAGATGACCAAAAACCACAGTGTGATACCACAGGACACCCTCCAGAATGGCTAACATGAAACAGACAGTACTAAGTGTTGACAAGGAAGCAGGGCAACAGGAATGCTTCTACTGGGCAGGTGGGAATGTCAACTGCTACAATAACTTTGGAAAACTCTTTGGCAGTAGCTACTAAGGCTGCGTATATGTCTGTCCTGTGATCCAGGTATTCACTTCTTGGTGTCTGCCTAGGAGAAATGTGTACATCTATCAATCAAGAAGTGTGTGAGGGAATGTTCGAGGCAGTGCTACTCCTAATGGCTCCAAACTGAAAACAACCCACGTGCCCATCAAGAACTACAAGCAGCAACATGGAGAAATCTCACAAACATGATAGTGAGTGGAAGAAGCCAGACATGGTATGAAGTCATTTCTAGGAGTTCTAAAAAAAAAAAGGAATTCCTTAGAAGTGTTAGGAGTCAGGGTGGTGGTTATCCCTGGTAGATGGTCATGGCTGCAAGGGGATCCAAAGGGATGTGGGGATGCTGATACTCTTCTGGTTTTGGTCTGGGAGCTGGTTACATGGATATGTTCACTTTGTGAAAATGTATTGTGTGTACACTTAAGATATATGTACGCTTCTCTATTCATGCCATAGTTCAATAAGTTTACAGTGACTATTGAAAAAAAAATGTCAACTCTTATCCACTGATATCACTGGCTCCCCGCCAATCATTGGGACAGCTGAAGATGCCACACTCATTTCCAAACGGCCCCAAAGATCCCCCCGTGAGAACCACTGGCCCAAACAAAAGGGGTTAAGACAAAGGAATGGAGAAATTCTCTACACAGGAAAGTAACAGGGATTGAGGGGTATATTGATTCGCAACCAGGAGGAGATGGAAGGAAGAGTCTATGAAGGGAACAGAGAAACAAGGAGGGGGATTGGAGCTTGGAAGGGGTTGCTCTAAAGCCACCTGGGATGCAGCCCCACGTGCTGGGCTGTGAGCTCAGGTGCAGCAGGGGCACCAGCTGGTGGCGCTATGTTGGCCCACACTCCATGCCCACGTGGTGTGAGTGCTGACAGCCAGGTGCTGGGGTGGGGGTGGGGAGCAGGTGGTCCGCCAGGCCAGCAGGCTGAATGGAGGACAAGGTGAGAGGTTGGGGCTTGCATCCAGTGAGCGTCCAGGGGGGACCAAGTCAGTGAGAGGGAGATGGCCAGTGCTCCCTGGGGTGTTTCTGAGCCCAAAGAACAAGCTGTGAGGTCACTGGTCACAGGTGGAGGCATCAGAGTCAGCAGGGCACCAGCAACCAGGTGGGAAGGGTCATGGCTCTGGATGCCAGCAGGTCCCAGCCAGCACCCAGGCCAGGGCCCCTTCCTTCCCACTCGGGGGTGGTGTGTGGCCCCTTCCCCACTCCTGGATGCAGAGGCGTCTTGTGGGTGTCACCCATCAGAACACACACGAGGCAGGTGAGTTAGAGCAAAGCCTCAGACCCTCGCCACCCCAGGCGTTAACCTTTCAAGTTGCTGGATTATGTGAGTCTGAGAGTTATAGGGAGCAACTGGGGACAGAGTAGGGGTACACTAGTGGGGCTTGAAGCAGTCGCTGTTTACAACCTGCGTGGTAGTGTTTATAATTTATCAGCCAGTACAAGTGTGTCTTTATATACTGGCTGAAGGTCAGCCCAGCCTGACCACTCTATCCAGATGAGGATCACGGGGAGGTCATCTGAAAGACATTTTTATCCAAGAGGCACCCAGGCAGCACACACTTCTCTCTTATAAACAATTGTACAAACCACCTGAGAAACAGAACATCCTGGCCCACAAAGTGAGTTAAAGCAGTTCGCTGGGTGTCGATTCTACATGGCAAGGGAGGGGAAGAGGTATCTCAGCTGGCAGTCAGCCCAGGGACAGACGGTCTAATGGGTAAGATTAAGTTCATAGCAGCTGCTATGAAAGCACCGTGCCTAGGACAGCAGTAGTTTATACACAATAATGTTGATTTTTCTCTCATTTCAAGCAGTTCTACAAGTAGTTAGTCCAGGGCTGCTGTGATATTTCCATGGTCAAAAGGGTGCCAGGTTCCTTCACAATTTCTGCTTCCCCATCCTTAGCCTTTGCTTTCATCCTCTAGTTTGCCTCATGGACCAAAGAGGCTGTTGCGTTTCCAGCTACCTATTATGGATTCCAGAAAGAAGGATGGAGGGGAGGGGAAAGGTATACTCCATCTAGCTGGCTTCTTTCTAAGGAGCATCCTTGACGTTGCCTAGTGTGGACTTAAGAGTGATTTCCAGGGTATCACAGGGAAAGTGAGAGAAGCAAGTCCTCAAGAAAACAGAGAATTGGAGAAGCCTTCCAGGCAGTCAGATCTGGAGCAGGCATTTTGCAGGGCATATTGGGGGAAAACGCCTTTTTAGAAATCAGTAGTTGAGTACTCTGTGATTTGTGAGCATTGGGAGATGCAAATAGCAACAAGAGCTCTGGGCCCACAAAGCAACCTGGGAGAACGTGGAGGACAGAGGGCAGAAGGTTAGGTTCAGTTGAGTCTAGATGCTGGAAGAAAAAAAGGATCCAACCAGATCAGAACAGACAGTTGCCTCCGATGTACCTGTCCAGTGGGCTTCCTGATCCTTGGTGATGAGGGCCTGGTATTGCTGTTCACCACCATGTGACACATGCATCTGTATCCGACCCATCCCACATAGGTAACCAGCTTTCTGGAGTCCTTCCTGAGTCCTTCCTTTCTCAAGACACTCGGGACTCTCAGACTCAGGGTAGTAGCCTTATCACAAAATTAAATCTCTAAGTTTAACCGATGCAAAAACACGTTCATTCAGTGGTGGGGATGCGAAGCTGAGACACTCTGGAGCCTTGGAGAAGTCCGTCATCTGGCTTCTTCTGATGGCTGAACACGGGGACAACCTTCCCATCCCAATGCCACAGGCACTTGAGTTGGAATCCAGCCCCACTACCGGGCAAGTGTAGGACATTCTGCATTTCATAGTGGACAGCCTCTAACCCCTCCATTGCCCCCACCCCAGGCCCACAAGTTCATCATTTCAAATCAGATCTTTTGAGCATCTACTGAAAACGCCAGTGATGTTCTAGGTGCTGGTGGTCAGGTCTGTCCCTGGAAGTGCAAGGCCCAGGCAGGAGTACCGGGTGGACCCCATATCTTATGCTCAACAGTTAAGAGTTCTAATCAAGCTAACAAGCCATGAAGTACAGTATGCTCTAAAAGTTTCTCTTGACAAATGTACCTTCCTAACTGTCTTCCCCTGGGGGTGAGGCAATAGGGCCTGGTGGGGACTGTGGTGAGCTGGAGTGTATGCCCAGTCCCAAGAAGGTAACTGCCCCATAGCTCCAGAGAGGTTTCCCATGTGAGGATATGGGCCCTTCACCTCATTTTATAAGCAAAGACAGAAATCTGGATTTTATGTGAAATATCTCAACTTAAAAATTTTAAAATAGTGACACACCCCCCCCCCCCCCATTCAGTTTATCAGACACCAGGAAGCTGAACAGAGGACATCTGGGGGCCAAATATGGCCGACGGGCTGCTCTGTTGCCACTTCTGTGTCGCCTACCTCTGTGTATTTCTCAACACCCTGGAGTAGGTGGTCTGCGTTGGTTGATTTAATTGTATTTCCCCCGATCCAGTCTCCAGAATTATTAACTTTTATGCATTTTCAATGTCACCCTTGAGCCGACAGCCAACTATGCAGGAAAAAAAAAAGAAAAAGGGATCAGGGAATTGAGTTGGATTCCAGAGACCCCAGACCCTTTGCCCGGGGGTTCGCAGGTTCACTTCAGCCTACGGCGGGCTGCGGTCCTGCAGCTCAGCGCGTGCATGTCAGGCTCTGCGGAGCCGCGTTGCGGACAAGGAGGAGTTGCGGGCGCCCTCTAGTGGACAGAGGGAGGCACTGCCGAAAGCCGGCGGGCTGGCTAGGGGCGATGGAGAGCTCCCTCGGGCGGGGGTCGAGGTGGGGAAGCCAGAAAACGACCTGGCCCGGGGCCCCAGGGGTCGAAATGACCTGACCTGGCACCAGGGACACACAAAAACAGGCGGCTGTCTGCAATTCAAGAACTCGAAATACTAACAATATCAATAATAACAGTAACAATAATAATGAATAGAATGACAAAGAAATATAATAATTACTATTTAACAGTTTATGACTTACAGTTCACAAGAGGTTTTTATTTACTGTGCTTATTTCACAGCTAAAAACACTTCACACTTTAGTAACATCAATGTTTTCTCATTGAACAAGATTCAAACAATATGGAAGAACATACTACAAACGTTTTTAGGGCCTTCTAGATAATTTTTATTTTGAAATCATTCCAAACTTACTGAAAAGTTGCAGGAATAGTGCAGAAATTCTACACACCTTTTATCCTATTCATCAATTGTTAATATTTTGCCACATTGGCTTTATCATTCACTCTCTTTCTAAATATATATTATTTTATAAATCTGAGGCATTTGAGAGTGAGTTGCAGACATGATGATCCTTCACCCTTAAATAGTTCATGGGTGTTTCCTAAGAACAGGGTATTTCTCTCCCCTGACCCAGTCCAGTTATCAGAATCAGGAACATTAATATGGATGCAATACTATTATGTCATCACAGACCTTATTCAAATTTCACCAATTGTTGCAATAATGCCCTTGCTAGCATTTCTGTTGTTGTTGATCCCTGTTACAAAATAGGAGAGTTCAAAGGTTTTTCCTCACCCTCTCCTCTCCCTTGCCCAGAGGTGCCTCTCCCAACCATGGGGGGTGTTCTCCTATGAAATCCTATTTTCCACTTCTCAATATGCCTTGAGAACTCTTGTTCAATCTCTTCCCCAGCCGTCCAAGGGTGGACTTTCCCGTCCCATTGGACACCAAAGGAAACAGAGTCTCATCTCGATAAGGAGAGTGCCTGTGGTGACAAAGCTGGGATTCCAGTCCTGTCCTGTGACCTCAGGTCTCCAGACTTGCTAAGAAGGCAGGCGAAGATGATTGTCCTCAAGGGTGATTACAGTGCCACCAGCGAAGCCCCTTCCCTAGTCCGTCTTGTGCTGGGTCCTTGACACTCAAATCGTGCCCTTATAACCCTTCTCGGCTCCCATCTCTGTGGACCCCTTGGCAGTATTTGGAACAGCCCATGGTGCCCCCTCCTGTACACATCTTCAGCTGGCTTTTCAGACACGTCTCTCTTCTGGTCTCCCTCCACTGCACTGTTCTGGTTTCTCCTCACAGCCTCGCCTCTCAGCGCTGGAGCCTGGGGCTTAGTCCTGGACCCCTTCTTCGCTGTTCCCATTCTCCCTGCACAGGTGAGCTCATAACCTCCTCACTATAAGATGCACCTAAATGCTGGTCACTCCCAAATTCGTCCAGCCAGCCGGGAGTCTCCCTTGAACTCTGGGCTCATACATCCAACTGTTTATTTGATGTCTCCCCTTAGATTTCCAATAGGTGCCTCGTGCTTAATGAGCCCAAATGGAACTCCTAGTTTCCCATTCCCAGTCTGGTCCCATTCATCCCCAGTTCAGGAGGCAGCTACTCCTTCCTTCTAGTTGTTCAGGTTAAAACCTGGAGCTGCCTGTAATGCTTCTCTCCTCTTTCACACTCCACATGCGATCCAAAAGCAAATCTGATCAGTTCTCCTTTCAAAATACATCCCAAATCCAACCCCTTCTCACACCTCCATGGCTGTCCCCCAGGTCTCCCACCTGGGTGATCACAGAAATCTCACTAGCCTCTCTACTTCTTCTCCACCTCCCTTAGAGTCTGTTTTCTACACAGTAGACAGAATAATGTTTATAAAACATAAATCAGATCATGTCACATCTCTGTTCTAAAGTCCCAAGTGGTTTCCCATATCAGAGTAAATGCCTCCTCTACTCTCTGATCTCTCCCCCTGCCTTCTTGTCCTGTCTGTCTTCCAGCCACACTGGCTTCTTTGCTGTTGCCTAAACACACCAGCAGGCTCCTACCTCAGGGCTTTGCACAGGTCTCCTCTGCTGGGAATGTTCTTTCCCCAGTGATTCCCATTGCTCAACCTCTTCCTGCATGACTTGGTTAACTGTCACCATTCAGTGACGCTTCCCCAATCGTTCATTCAACCAATTCATTCATTCATTTCTTCAACTAATATTTGTTGAGGGCCCACTATGTGACAGCACTATTCTAGGTATGGGAGAAACATCTTTGAACAAAACAGACCAATGTTCCTACCCACATGGAGAAAGACTATAAACAATAAGATAGTAAAGTCAATATTAGAGGATAACTGCTATTTTTTAAAAGGGGGAAAAATGAGCAGGCCAAGGAGATTGGGTATGCCAGAGAGGTTGCAATTTTAAATTGGATAATCAAAATAGGACAATTCAGAAAATGCCATTTGAACAAAGTTTTGGAAAGGTGAGAGCTTAAGTCATGAGGGCCTCTGGGGGAAGAGCATGATAGGCAGAGGGAACAACCAATGCAAAGGCCCTGAGGCAGGGAGCATTCTTGCAGGTTCAAAGAACAGCAAGAAGTCCAGTATGGCTGGAGTGGATAAGCAAGGAGAAGATGTGGGAGAGGAGAGGGCAGAGGATTAATGAGGTTTGAGGGGCAGAGGATGAGGATGTCCACGCCTATATTCTGAGGAAAGCAGTGGCCACTAGAGGGGCTGCCATAGTAAACACCCTCCTTCCCCCCAGTGTCCACACGCCCTGCCCTGCTCTGCTTCCTCACTCAGCAAATGTATGTGCCATTTCTAGGTTTGGGGGACCCAAGAGGAAGTTGCTGTTGGCTGCCCTCAGAAACTCCCCAGGCTAGTGGGAGGGACGGTGGTAGAGGGGTGATGACAGCACAGGGAGTTACGTGGAGAGCTTTGTGGAGTGATGTGGGTGTGATGGGGTCCAGGCCACCTGGTCCTCCAGTGGCCTATGGTTGTGGTGGCCTCACCAGAGGTTCTCAGCAGGTAGCCCAGCAGGCTGCAAGCCCACGCCTGGTGACAGTGTTGACCGGGCTCAGTGGACCTGAGTGCAATGGCCGAAGTAGGGCTTTGTTGCCAGGAGAGCGGGGACAGGAGAGGTTCAGAGAAGGAGGATGGAGAGGACCCAAATCACCCCTGTGATTTTAACCCAAATCCTGGGAATTCCCGGGTGGTCCAGTGGTTAGGACTCGGCGCTTTCAATGCCGAGGGTCCGGTTCAATCCCTGGTCAGAGAACTAAGATCCCGCAAGCCCTGCGGTGTGACCAAAAACAAACACAAATGGCTTGCAACAGCCATGGCCTCTGGCCCCAGGTCCCTTGGTACCAGGGACAGAGGACAGAGCTGAGTGCACAGAGGAGACTGCACACTCCCCAACCCAGCGCAGCTGAGCTGCCCCCTCCTAGGAGTCCCCGGATCTCAGTGGGGAGCGGGGGACAGAAAGGGGTGTCGTGCCCATCTTCTGGGTCCTCCGCTCCTGTCCCCTGCTTTATGGGACACTATTCCCAGATTTTACTCTCCCTGGATCCCAAGAATTCGGGCTATGAAACGCTGCCCTCTGAGGAGTTGGGTCACTGGAGGACCCGGGTCTCAGCCCTGATTTGGTCCCATCGGAGCTGTCGAAGGAAGTTGACGGCTGGTGTCCTGGGGGCCAGCATTGATGTCCAAGGGGTCACGGGGAGGAGCTTCTAGGATCCCTGAAGGCTGTAAGTGAGCATCCCTGCTTCGGAGCGTTTCAGTCCGTAAGTGACATAGCCGGGTGCATAGTTCGTCCTTCAAGTTTTCATTCCCGCCACACCATGTGCCGGCCCCTCAGCGGGTGCTGGGGACACAGGAGTGACAGTGTACAGGCCGAGCCTGGGGTCCTCTGGAGAAGACGGGCAGGTCAGCTGCAGGTCCCCTGCAGCGTGCGAAGTGCCACCAGTCAGCAGTGGGGCTCAGATGGGGCCAGCAGTCCAGCCTGGGGTCCTGGAAGCCCTCTGATTAGTTTCCTGTGGCTTTCACAAATGACCGCAAGCTCAATGGCTTCAAGCAACATAAATTTCTTCCCTTCCAGTTCTGGAGGCCAGAAGTCCGAAATCAGTGTCACTGGCTAAAGCCAAGGTTCCTTGTGGAACCACTGAGGGGAGAATCTGTTCCCTTCCTCCTTCTGTTTCCAGAGCCCGAGGCTGTTCCTCGGCTCAGAGGCCCTGACCCCGTCTTCAGAGCACACCAGCCCAGTCTCTGCTTCCGTCATCAATGGCCTTGTCCCCTGTCGTCAGGTGCCCCTCTGCCTCCCTCTTTAAGGACGCTGGTGATGACATTTAGGGCCCCCCTGGCTAATGCATGATCATCTCCTTGTCTCAGGATCAGTAACTTAATGGCATCTGCAGAGTCTTTGCCATACAAGGTGACACTCCCGAGTTCTGGGGATGAGGCCCTGGACCCCTGGGGGAAACCCCACAGCTTCCTGGAGCAGATGACTGTGGGAGGGGGGTGGCAAGAGGAGTGCGGCTGCTCGGGAGTGGGCGGGGCTAAGGAACAGGGGGCGGGGCAGACCCGGGACTGGGCAGTGATGTGCTCCTCCCCCTTTGGATGGCTGTGACCACCCCAAGGAGGCGGGCAGGGAGGGGTGATCAGAACCCAGAGACGGCGGCGGCATGGAGAAGGCCACGGGAAACGGATGCAGCTGACCATGGTGACCAGGCAGGGAAGGATTCAGGGCTACAAATGCCCCGAACCCACTCTCCTCTCTCCCTCCCATGTCTGCTGCCACCCCCTGGACAGGGCAGTCTCGTGGCAGAGCAGGGAGGAGAAGGACTGGGTTGCGGGGGGGGGGGGGGGGGGGCGGAGAGTGCCAGCACAGCTATCACTTGGGCAGTGGCACAGTCAGGTCATTTTCGAGAAAGTTCATTCTGGCCACACAGGAGAGGATGGATCCGAGTGGGAGAGAGGGAGGAGGCGGGAGGCCAGATCACTCTAAATGGCCCCAAAATCACTTTTTAAATCTGAATGACCCCACTTAGAGGCCTATTTACCCTACAGAGTGTCTGGGTTAGTTTTGGGATCAGCCGTGCCTGATAGGGTAAAAGGCATGCCATGCAGCCGTCACACCGCACACTAAATGCCTCCCTTTCAAAGATGCCGGGCCAACAGCGAGGTCTCAGGCAGGCTTGACTGCAAACCGCAGAAACCACGTGCAGTGAGTTTAAGCTGAAACGGAATTTATTACCGGATGCTGGGGGCTCCCAGCATGTCCTGAGCAGCCCGAGAACCAGGCTGGAGGCTCTGCCCTTGGGAACACGGCCCAAACGTGCCACTGCAGGGCAGCTCCAGGGAGCAGTACTGTGGCCAGCACCTAGCAGAGCCACTACACCAAAGGGCCCGGATGTAACCGTGGACCTTCTGCCCCTGGGCCCTGCCGCCTCCCCACCATCCGTGTGAACCTGCTTCATCTTAGAGCCGCTGACTCTGAATCTGAGTCCACTGCTGGACCGGAGAGCCTGCTCCTGTGCCTGCACCCTAGTTTCTGGGGAAACAGAGTTTCTGGCTTCTCTGGGGAGTCAGTGACCCAGGAGGAGAGGATTCTTCAAAGCTTTGAAGGGTGTTCAAAATGCCAGACAAGCAGAAGGACAAATATGCATTACAAGTAAATAAGGGAAAATCATTTTTATGTTCAGGCCATCATGTACCCCATCATCGGAAAGGAGAGACAGCCTGTGTGCTAGTCGCTTCTGTCATTAGGGAGAATAATATGGGAGGGGCTTCCTCTTTGAGAATCCTACCCAGGGGCCTCCCCCAGCAGGGCAGAAGCACCCCAAGGCACACCCCAGCTCTGGGTCATGTGGCTTTGTCACCATGTGTAAAGTCCCCTGGGCAGGGTGGAGGGCTGAGTCAGTGCTTCCCTGGGGTACCCTTCATTCCCGCCACTTCCTCAGAAGCATACTGACGACCTAATCTCTTCTAGACTCCGGGGGGGACATGAACACAATCTTGTCTCACTCCCAAGCTCTCTGAGACCCACTCTGGGAATCAGCAAGAATCATAACCCTCTCCCTTCCCAATCCATCGACTCCACGGAGACCAGTGGGCACAGCCCATGTTGCTGGATGAGACCCACCCAGAGGCAACCATCAGAGCCGCATGGCCTGAGTCTTTTGACTGTGTAACAAGTAAGAGACCTTCAGTGGAGGCGCCCAATGCCTGGACTTGCCCAGAAAAAAACCGTAGCTAGATCACCCAATTGATAACCTACATCCTCTCCTTTCTGCGTTGCTGCAGTGTTGCTAAATTTTCCCCTCCCCATAACGGAAGTCCCCTTTCTTCCAGTTTCCACAGTGTATCCCTGCACCTCTCCACAGGTTGTTCCTGCATCCTGGCATGTCTTTGGTGGCAGTGAGGGGGGTGGGTATGTGCACACACAATTGCTGGGAGTAGGGAGAGAAATGAGGCAGTATCCGTGGAAATGTGACCCGTGCAGGCTCCACCTCGGCTCTACCCCGCAGAGCCTCAACCACCCCTGTGCAAGTCTCCTCTGCTGCGTCATTTATAATAGTGGAAACCTGGACTCAGCTAAAGGTCCCTCCAAAAGGGCATGCGTATACACGATGGCCGGTCCGTAGCATGGACTGTCATGCCCTGGTTAAAACGAAGCATTCCAGAAGAGTGATTAAGCATGTGTGCTCTGAAGACAGATGGCCCAGGTCTAAATTCCAGCTTGGCTACTTGCTGTGTGATCTCGGGCAAGTCACTTAACCTCTCTGTGCTGTGATTTCTCCATCTGTATAATGGATGATAACAAGGGCCCCTGCCTCATAGGGTCATTGTGAAAATACAAGGAAATTAGTACTATGTATACCATAGCATGACCCTCAAAATGTATTAAATGAAAACAGCAACTTCCAGAAATACGTATGTATAGATACACATACATTCGTTATGGCATTTGTAAAAGAATTTTGCCAGTGAATCCAAATCATTTACATGCACACACATTCACATGCATAGAAAAAGTTCTGGGAAGATCCACAGCAAATATATAACCCTGAAACAAACAAACAAACAAATAAAAACAATAAACCACTGTAAGAGAAACAGCTGCCAATTTGTGAGCTCTTCTACCCTGGGTGTAGCTTACTCTCTGATTTCATCTTGGCTGTTGGCAAGAGGATTTAGTTTCAAAGAGGAAGCCATTTCCCTCTAACCCACTGCTTGAGCATTAATGCTCATTTGGCGGGTGCTTCCTTGCTCCATCCTTGAGCATCGTGGGGGGTCGTGGGGGGGAAGAGGCGGGTCTAGTCCTTGCTGGCTCTCCCAAGCCTCTTCCTCCCGCCCGCTCATAGCGCGCCCTCTGGTGGTCGTAACGTGTAGCGCTGTGGGCCCATAACACTTGGAAAAGCAGAAAAGTGCTCCTGATTCTCACTGGGACTCAGCCCCGGAACCCTCGACTCTGGGTTGGGGGCTGGTGGTCTCTCCAGATCTCCGTGGAGTGGAAGAAGTCTTTCCCTTTATTGCTTTTTAAGTTGTCCCTCCCTATCTGGGGTTTTCAGATTTAGCAACAAAAAACACTGGGTGCCTGGTTAGATTTGAATTTTAGTAAATCACGGGTCATTTTTTTCGTACGAGTGTGTTGCATAGTTGCATAAAACACACTTATCCTAAAAAATTATTCGCCGTTTATCTGAAATTCAAATTCCTGTATTTTATGCGTCCTGCCGTCCTGCCCTTGGGAGAGGCTCCAGTTGGCATGGGGGAGGGGAGGAAAGGAGGGAGTGAGAAAGCACGGGAGAAGAGAAGGTTGGAGGGAAAAGTGTGTGAGGGAAAGGAGTGTGGGTTCAGGTGAGTCTTTTGCTGCGGGAGGCGATAAATGACATCAGTTTTCTGTCGGGCTGGTGTTGGCAGGGTCCCTTGCTCTAGGGCAGCGCTGCGAACTCTGTCTAAGCCGAAAGCACCTGGAAGCTCTGAAAGCCTGATGATTGTGATGTCATTGGTTTGGTGGAAGGGTAGGCTTGGCACGTTTTTTAAAGGCCCCAGGCAATTCAAATTTGCAGCCAATGTGGAGAATCACTGCTCAGGAAGATCTGGTCCTGCACAGGAGTGTGTGTGTGTGTGTGTGTGTGTGTGCTTGCACACGTGTATCCCAGATGCCTTAAGTTTGCATATCCCCAAGTTCACCAGTCTGGGGTCCTCCTTCCTGAGAGCCCACATCTGCATATTATGGAAAAGCCTGGAGCTCTTTCCCAAATGTTCCCAGACCCCCACCCCCTGGGGCTTATACTTTACTGATCACTTCCTGCCTTTGATTTCCTGTTGGCACTGAGCACTCAATCTCATTCCTGTCTTCCCCCTGGGACTGTCTCTTTCTTTCTGTCCCTGTCAACTTAATGCTGGTTTTCAATGACCGCCAGCACACAGCTGTCAAGTTTAGCAGATGTTTCCTGAAATTCTGCAGTTAACAAAGGGTGTCATCCCCAAAGTAAATTACTCTGCCCTCAATTCCCCCATTGACTCCTACAAACCCTGCATGCAGCTGCTAGCCAAGTTCCAAGCTGCTGTTCCCTTTTAATCAGAGCAATTAAACTGTTTTTTTTTTTCTACACATCTCTTGCATGTCTAGGTATTTCCAAAAGAGATGTACTATCCCTGTGAAGAACTGGGTGATGCTCTTCTTAGGCAAGCCAGCTCCAGCTGCAGCCACGGTTTAACAAAATAGCATCGCCCTCTTCCTTCTACATGTGCAAATCTTCAGGGATTGTGGCAAGTTATCTTAACAGCTAGAGGATCCTGCTGACTTCAGCGCAAATATTTTGGCCAGAGAACCAAGGTCCTTGGATGAAACTAAATAGTCAGAGGGGCCAGGGGTTCCCTGGTCCCAGGAGAAGGCAGCTGGTGTCCCCGCAGACATTCCTAAAGACCCGGGTTTGGGCCACATCTGTCCTGTGGGGAGAGCAGGAAAAGAAGAAGGGCAGGAGAGAGTGAGGAAAGGAATGGAAGAGAAAGCAAACGAGGTGAAGATTAAACAAAATGATATAGGAATCTAATTTTTTAAACTGATACAAATGAACTTGCAAAACAGAAACAGACCTACAGATATGAAAAACAAACTTGTGGGGGGCTTCCCTGGTGGTCCAGTGGCTAAGACTCCACGCTCCCAGTGCAGGGGGGCCAGGTTCAATCCCTGGTCAGGGAACTAGATCCCACATGCCACAACTAAGAATTCGCATGCCGCAACTAAATATCCTGCTCACCACAACTAAAAATCCCACATGCCACAACGAAGATCCCATATGCCGCAACTAAGACCTAGGGCAGCCAAATAAATAAATATTTAAAAAAAAAAAACAAACAAACAAAAAACAAAACAAAAAAACAAGCTTATGGCTACCAAAGGGGAAACGTTGGGGGGAGGGATAAATCAGGAACTTGAGATTAACATACACAGTACTATATATAAGATTAGATAACCAACAAGGACCTACTGCATAGCACAGAGAACTCTGCTCAATATTCTGTGATAACCTATATGGGAAAAGAATCTGAAAAAGAATGAATATATGTATATGTATAATTGAATCACTTTGCTGTACACCTGAAACTAACACAACATTGTAAATCAACTATACTCCAATAAAATTTTTTTAAAAATCAAAACGATATAGGTCCCCCTAAGGTAGAGTCTCTAATCCCCAAGAAAGAAGTGAGAGAGAAACAGAAGGAGGAGGCGTCCTGGTGAGAACAAGGCTGGATTCCAGCCTCCCTGAGCTCCCAGGGTCCTCTGGGAGGCAACCACAGCCAGCCTTGGTCATATGGGGTGGACGCCTTCCAGCCAAGCTGCCTGGGAAGCCAGCTTCCCAAAGTCCAACTGCATTTCTTCCTTCTCCCCAAGGTGGCCCGTGACCACTCTGTCTGCCTCTAGGATTGCACAGGGGCCCAAGCAGTCAAGCAAAATTCACTTCCTTGTTCTGCCCACCGAGCCAGCTGCCTCTTTCTTTCCTTCCCCCCTCCCCTTATATTTTCCCAAAAGGAGAAAAAGCTTTAAAAGTTTGTTTCAAAAGTTCAACCTGAAACTTTACTGTGTATACCCATCAGATGAGGGAAAATTAGAAAGTCGGGTAATGCCAAGTGTTAGCCATAGTGTGAGGGGAAAGGG
Organism: Balaenoptera acutorostrata; assembly: GCF_949987535.1. Taxonomy (NCBI): domain Eukaryota; kingdom Metazoa; phylum Chordata; class Mammalia; order Artiodactyla; family Balaenopteridae; genus Balaenoptera; species Balaenoptera acutorostrata. Next base: position 158,770,692 of record NC_080065.1, read on the forward strand.
GAACCCTGGTTCTCTACAAGGATCATGGGCAGGTGCTGGCTAATGAATGAGAAGATATAGTCCCTCTTAGAAGAAAACAAGTGTAAATTTTTGTGACCTTGGATTGGGCAATGGTTTCTTAGATATGACACCAAAAGCACAAGCAACAAAAGAAAAAATAAACTGAACATCGTTAAAATGGAAAACTTTGGGGCTTCAAAGGACATCAATGAAAAAATGAAAAGGCAACTCAGAATGGGAGAAAAATTTTGCAAATCATATATCTCATGAGGAACTTTATAAATGCTTACGACTCAATAATATAAAGACAACCCGATTTTAAAAATGAACCAAGGATCTGAATAGACAGCTTTTTAAAGAAGATATGCAAATGGCCAATAAGCACATGGTAAAATGCTCAACATCATTAGTCATCAGGGAAATGCAAATCAAAACCGCAATGATATATTACTTCATACCCACTAGCATGGCTATAATCGAAGATAGGTAAGAAGAAGCATTGGGAAAAATATGGAAAAACAAAACCCTCATAGACTGCTGGTGGGAATATAAAGTGGTGTAGCATTTTGGCAAACAGTCAAAGCAAAGATGGAAACACAGTGGCAGTTTCTCAAATGGTTAAACATAGAGTTGCCATATGATCCAGCAACTGCACTCCTAGGTGCATATCCAAGAGAAAGGAGAACATATGTCCACACAAAAACTTGTACACTTATGTTCATAGAAGCACTACTCATACTAAAAAAAAGTGGGAAAAACCCAAGACTCCATCGACTGATGAGTAGATAAATAAAATGTGGTGTATCCACACAATGGAATATTATTTGTCAATAAAAAGGAATGAAGTACTGATACGTGTTACAACATGAATGAATCTTGAAAACATTATGCTGGTCACAGAGGACCACATATTGTATGATTCCATTTATACATAATAGGCAAATTAGGCAAATTTGCAATAGGCAGAATAGGCTAACTTATAGAGATAGAAAGTAGATTAGTGTTTACCGAGCACTGGGGGAAAAAGGTTGAAGGGTGATAGCTAAGGGATATGGGATTTCTTTTTGGAGTAATGAAGATGTTCTAAAATTGATTGTGGCGATGGATGCACAGCATATGAATACACTAAAAGCCATTGAACCTTATACTTTAATTGGATAAATTGTATGGTATATGAGATTTTTGTACCACGTTTATCATAAGATTCCAATCAGTTAATTGAGGTGGGCTATAACTTGAACTTTGAGTTTCTTAGTAGTCAAAGCAAAGAAGGAAACGAGATCCAAACATTGTTATCCTCAGCAACAACCTCATAGTAAATAAAAGTGAAGTTCTTACGACATCCTCTCATGGCATCTTTCAGAGCCCAAGGCAAAATACCAAAGCATGATTAAGAAAAAGTAATTCTGTAAGGGTCCAAAGATATTTTTTCATATCTTGTTCTTTTTATTATTGACTTTAATATTTACAGGTGTAACTTTTTATCCAAAGAGGACAAGACTGACTTGGGCAGTAAGAACTGTGGTTCTGTAATGGGTTAGTTTCCCTTTAGAGTTGAGTAGAAATGTGTACGTAATCCAAGGCAGCGAAGCGCATTTGCCTCGCCTACAACTTTGACTGAAGGTAAGTTTATGGATAGGAGTTTAATAAGATGATGACATGGACAGATATTTTGTATGAACCCAGCCTCAAAGATTAACATTAAAAGCTGGGGTTTATTCTTGGTTGGAAGAGGGTAGATGAATGCAGAAGGAACAGGGCCAGGGTAGAGGATGAGCTGAAAAATGATGCCAGGCATGATTAGGCAAAGATTTTCTTAACTGCTGGCAGCTGAATCCCTCTTAGGAAGGGGACTGTCTTTGGGAACATATCTTGGCGAGCTGCTTGGGATATAAGGTGTGACCCAGACTCCAAGGGCACGGACAAGAACCCTAGCAATAAAAATATGTTTATTCTTTTTCCTAAGAGGGGGAGATAGAGAAGAGCCCAGGATGGGGCTGACTTTGGGGATCCTGTGGGGCAAGGGGACCAGTGGAAAGCGCCTTGAGACTCCAGAGCAGGTGGCCATTTACAGATAGCGATGCCCAGTGTCTAGCTGGAAAGTGTTTGAGTTGCTGAGACAAAAAATCCTCCCTCATCTCCCTCCATGCCCTTGAATTTCAAAAACATCTCTTTCTTCTAACGAATGCTTGGAGTCAGCGAGATTTTGTGGAAATCAAGGGAGGGGATGAGTTTCCCGGAGTTTGCGTACACAGGGGCAAGGACGCAGAGGGAGAACTGGGTTGGGGACATTGAGTCTCTTGCTTCCTTGGAGAGCCTGGTAAATCTGAGAGGTCTTTGAACCACCAGGGGCATGGGATTGGGGTGCAGTCCAATTCTTTTGAGGGGCTGGGGGGCTCCTGTATCTTCTTTCAAAACTGTCCGCAGAATATTAGCAGTACACAAGTTATAAATATTCTTTTTCTTCTTCTCCCCCTCCTTCTCCCCCTCCCACTCCTCTCCGGAGAGCCTGAGCTCCCTGTGAAATATCTGATTTAGCCAAGTAGCTATGCAATACGCATTCGAATAGGATGTTGGTGCCAGACCCTTGGGAGCTCCCTTAAAAATGCCTGAGGAGGACTGATGGATACTGGTGTGTCCATCTCTGGATGAATTACTGGCTGGGTAGACTAAACTTTTATAAATACCCCCGAAGTGGGAAAGCAAAATAAATAAACTGGTAAATAGATTAAAAAAGATGTAAGACCAGATCTAAGATGCCAAGGCTTGTAAGAAGGTGATGTAAGGGGGCAAACAAGGGAGACAAAAGATGAAACCAAACCCATTCATTTTGTAAAAGAAACTTTGCATTTTCAAACAATTTTAGATTTACAGAAAAAATTTACAAAGATAATACAGAGAGTTCCCATTTATTCCACACCCAGTTTCCTCTGTTATTAACATCTTATATTAGCATGGTAATCAAAATCAATGAGCCAATATTGATAGATTATTATTAACAAATATTAAGATTTCCTTAGTTTTTAAAAAATATACTTATTTTATTATTTATTTAGGCTGCAACGGGCCTTAGTTGTGGCATGCAGGCTTCTTAGTTGCGGCAGGCAGGATCTAGTTCCCCAACCAGGGAATGAACCCGGGCCCCTTGCACTGGGAGCGCAGTCTTAATCACTGGACTGCCAGGGAAGTCCCAAGATTTCCTTAGTTTTTACTTAATGTTCTTTTTTTGTTCCAGGATCCTAGATGGGATCCTTATATTTAGTGACCTTATATTAGTGACCATGTCTTTTTAGGCTCCTCTTGGCTGTGACAGTTTCCCAGACTTTTCTCACTTCTACGACCTTGACAGTTTGAGAAGTACTGCTCAGGTATTTTGCAGAACAGCCCCCAGCTAGAATTTGTCTGTTATTTTTCTCATGTTTAGACTGAGGTTATAGGCTTTGGGAAGGAAGACCACAGAGGTAAAGTGCCATTCACATCACCTCATGTCAAGGGAACATACTATCGACATGACTTACCACTGCTGATGTTGACCTTGACACCTGGCTGTCAAGTTACCTTTTCCTCATTTCTGTAGGTCCTCTTTGGAGGAAGTCGCTGTGTGCAGCCCACACTTACAGAGCAGGGAGAGTTATGTTGCCCCTCCTTGAGGGAGGAGTAGCTACATCACTTCTATAGCCCTGGGCTGTCTCAACCCTACCATGTCAGGCTGGCTGACATGACCCAGAGTCCTGCCATAATATACCCATGAGTTTCCCAAACAATAGTGGAAAAGTTTTCTTTTTTCTGCTCTGAGCAGATTGTTTAAAAAAAAAAAAAAAAGTCAAACAGTTACAAAACCACAGCAAAATAATCTGTCTCCTCCTTCCTCCCCTCTTTGAATGTGTGGCCAGAGCTGAGCTGTGTGTCCAGAGCTCCCAACATGACATGCTCTCCCATGAATGCCCCAGAAGCACCTGGTCAGGGGAGATGGGGCCCTTGGGACTCGTGATTGGGTCCCAGCTCTGGGAGAATGCCACCAAGAACTTTTCCACTCTGTGATGAAAGGAAAGGCTCTTCTGGGTTGGGCTGTGCAATGAAAGGCAAAAGCAATTTGGAAAAAACAAGTTGTGGCTACTAACGGCAAAGGTTTTTTTTTACTGCTGAGACTGGGTCATCTATTAAAATGCTGCCATTGCCGAAGTTTGTCAGGCCCTTGGGAAATGTTATGGGTGCTTTTCATTACGGAGCTCACTTGCTGTCAGTGTCTCAAGGAGTTAAGTGAGAGCCTGGCCAAGGTCACCCAGTCCCTGCCAACGGAGGTGGTGTCACCTAAGGGCTGGGGTTTGTTTGTTCGTCACATCATGCTGCCTGGTGCTGCGCTCCGCCCACACGCCAGCACACAGGCCGCAGGAGACACGAATTTCTGGGTGGCTCTGTCCTTCTCCCAGACCTGAGATGCAAGTGTCTCGCAGAGGTCATGTGCCCTGTGCACGGCTCCACTGCAACGGGACAGAAAATATTCTCTGAGGGCTGTCTGTGGCCGGGTGCAGGGCTGAGTGAGATTTCTGCATTCCTGAATCCTGAATTGAGAAGATGTGTCTAGATAAGCCATTGCTCTCCTAGCAGCTATTTGAAATGAGCTTTCAGCTGCTTCCAGATGCTTGCTGCAGGCTTCGCAGCCTCTTCCAGAGAGATGGGCAGAGTGATACTCACTGCTGGAGGGGATGACATGAAGGCGGATCGCAGACAATAAAGATAGTGCGTGGTGAAGAATATATTTCCTCTTCCTCTTCTGGCACGGATCTCCAGCTCTTGATTCTTCAAAAACAAAATGATTCCACTTTTCCAGTCCTTTTTTAAAAATAAGTCTTCATTTGGTGCGGTGGGGGGCAGTTTTAGGTTCATAGCAAGATTGAGAGGAAGGTATAGAGGTTTCCAATATACCCCCCACCCTACACGTTTCCAGCCTGTGCCATTACCTACATCACTCACCAGAATGGTACGTTTGTTACTAAAGATGGATCTACATTGACACATCATAATCACCCACAGTCCAGAGTTTACCTTAAGGTTCACTCTTGGTGTTGTACATTCTATGGGTTTGGATGAAAATATAATGACATGTATCCATCATTAATTATAATGTCATACACAATGTTTTCACTGCCTTAAAAATCCTGTGTGTTCATCTCCCCCTGCACAACCACTGGCCACAACTGATCTTTCTACTGTCTCCATAGTTTTGCCTTTTCCAGAATGTCATCTAGTTGGAATCATACAGTATGTAACCCTTTCAGATTGGCTTCTTTCACTTAGTAATATGCATTTAAGTTTCTTCCATTGCTTTTGGAAGAAATGCTTTCTTCCAAAAGCATTTAAGACTTTCTTCCAAGTCTTTTCACAGCTTGATAGCTTATTTCTTTTTAACACTGGATGATATTCCATTGTCCGGATGTACCACAATTTATTTATCCATTCACCTACTGAAGGATGCCTTGATTGCTTCCAAGTTTTGACCATTATGAATAAAGTTTCTGTAAATATTGCGTGCAGGTTTTGTGTGGACACAGTTTTTAACTCTGAGTAAATACCAAAGACCATGATTGCTGGATTGTATGGTAAGAGTATCTTTAGTTTTGGAAGAAACCACCAAACTGTCTTCCAAAGTGGCCATACCATTTTTTTTTACTGAAGTATAGTTGACTTATAATATTATATTAGTTTTAGCTGTATAACACAGTGATTCGATATTTTTATAGATTATACGCAATATAAAGTTATTATAAAATATTGGCTATATCCCCTGTGCTGTACATTTGAATGTACCTTTGTATCCTTGTATCTTATCTATTTTATACATAGTAGTTTGTACCTCTTAATTCCCTACCCCTATCTTGCCCCCCCTTCCCTATCCCCACTGGTAACCATTAGTTTGTTCTCTATCTGTGAGTCTATTTCTGTTTCGTTATGTTTGTTCATTTGTTGTATTTTTTAGACTCCACATTTAAGTGAAAACATACAGTATTTGGCCATGCCCCTCCCCAAAGGACCAGGGTCAAGGGATGTGTCCATCTGGATCCTATGTCTCCCCTACTTCTCGACCAGGCCCTGGCTACTCTGTACCCTGGAATTCCCTCCCCAAATGGCTCTGTCAGGTAGGACCTGGGTGACCCTGATCAAAGTATGTTGGAAGGAATGGAGATGAAGTGCCCCACAGACAAACTCACTTTGTCTGCTCAGGCTGCAGTTACAACATACCATAGATTGGGCAGCTTAAACAACAGAAATTTCTTTTTCTCGTGGTTCTGGAGACTGGAAGTCCAAGATCAGTGTGCCAGCCTGGTCAGATTCTGGTGACAGCCTTCTTCCTGGCTTTCGGATGGCTACCTTCTCACTGTGTCCTCACATGGCAAGGAGTCAGAGCACGAAAGCTCTCTGGTTTGTTTCTCTTCTTATAAGGACACTAATTCAATTGGATCTGGCCTAACCTAACCTTAATTACTTCCATAAAAGCCCTGTCTCCAAATACAGTCATACTGGGGGCTAGGGCTTCAACATATGAATTTAGAGGGAGGAGAGGACAGAAACATTCAGCCCATAATGCTTACCAAGAAAAACATGGGAGGCTAGGTGGTGAATGATTCAGGCTCAACAGTGGGACAACAGTGGAAGCTGCTCAGGGTCTCATCTGGGGGAATCATGTCTGAACATGAACCAAGGGAGCCAACTTTGAAGCCCAAGTGTGGGACACCACTGCAGAAACAGCAGATACAGAAAAGCAGGGACCGCCCCACAGTGGTTTATGTGTCCATAGGGCTGTGCAGAACTGGTGTTCAGCAGTGCCCCCTTGTGGTGCAGAGAGGCAAGAGCTCTTATCAAAGAAGGATGTGGGCTTTCCAGTTCTCCCTGCATCCGGTATTTCAGAAGCAGGACTAAGGCCCTGGCGTCTTCGGAATATTCAAAAGCAAGATATTAAACTTTATAATAATAGAGTTTGAGAGGGAGGGAGGATTCAAGTGATGAGTTAGGAAAAAAGAGATATGCCCAGATTCATATTGGTGATATAGGGCCTACCAGTTCCTCAGGAAAAGAATACATCTGCATAGCCGTTAAGCAACTTGGTAATAAAAGGATTTCACCTGTTCACATTGGCTAACTTTTAAATATATTCACAGTACATAAGAGCACAGGCACACCTGAATATCCACAGAACATGGCACAAGACTTTAGTGGTTCTCTCTCTCATAAAATAAAATGCTTCAAATACTTTTTTTTACATAAATTTGTTTATTTTTAATTTTATTTTTGGCTGCATACGGTATTTTTCTCTTTTTGGCTGTGTTGGGTCTTCGTTGCTGCGCTTGGGCTTTCTTTAGTTGTGGCGAGCAGGGGCTACTCTTCGTTGCGGTACGCGGGCTTCTCATTGCGGTGGCTTCTTTTGTTGCGGAGCACATGCTCTAGGCGCACAGGCTTCAGTGGTTGTGGCTCGCGGGCTCTAGGGCGCAGGCTCAGTAGTTGTGGTGCACGGGCTTAGTTGCTCCGCGGCATGTGGGATCTTCCCGGACCAGGGCTCGAACCCGTGTCCCCTGCATTGGCAGGTGGATTCTTACCCACTGCGCCACCAGGGAAGCCTGCTGTGAATACTTTTTAAAAGTGAAAATCCAAGGCAGAACAAGAACAGGGGCCTCTAAAACGCGTGGCCTGGAGCAGGGGTCCTTTTTGCCCAGGTCTAGAGCCAGGCTGCCTGAGCTCAATCACGGCTCCACCATCCACTAACTGTGAGCTTGGGGCAGGTTATTTTCTCTCCTTGAGCCTTACTTTCCTCACCTGGAAGATAGGGGTAATGATAGGACACACCTTACAGGACTGTCATGAGGGTTAAATGAGTCCATCCATGTAAAACACACAGAATAAGGCCTGACACATGAGAGCTATTATTTTTATAAAACTCAGCCACTCTGCGTGCTTTCAAAATCATCCACTCACACATAGCAGCAGTGGTCAATGTAGCCTTTACTCAAGATTTAGTAAGTGGGCCAGAGGCCTGGGGTTACATTATGCTTTCCACAGTAAAAACCCTAAAGTTCTCCTTTCAGGAAGTTCTGTTCTCTGCATTCTCTTTGGTTATCCTGCCAGCAGGCTGTCTCTCCGGTGGCCCCCTGGCAGCCCCTACCATTCTCATTCCTCATGAACAGAATTTACCCTCTTTGTCCTTGGAGAAGACTCATTCCCTTTCCTGTCTCCTGGTCTCGGAACCATTCAGTCATATCGTTTTTTTATTTGCACATGTGCTATGGGTCTCACCCTCCATCCCGATCATTCTATCAAAGTACTTCTTTCAAGGAGATAAAGCGTTCTCCCTCTGAGGATCCTGGCAGAGGACATTTTCTCCGTCCTTCTATGTGCGGGACTGAAAGCAGGGCCTTGACGGGCTTGTGAGGCTCAGCTACACTATTTCAATGCTGCCTCTGCACCCACAGTTGAAGTGAGCTCCCCAGAGGCAGGCCTGACCCCTTATTACAGACACCAGGGCCTGGCTTCCAGAGGCACAGACGGCGGGTGTGTGTGGAATGGCTGTGTGGGCGCTGCCCTTGGTCTCTGATGGGTCCCCAGGAGCAGGTGGTCTCACCAAGCTCCCTCCCGGGAATGGCCCCTTTCTAGTTCCCACTAGTCCCTTGCATTTTTTATCTTCACCCGAGGGCTTCTGAGAAGCTCTGCTCTCTGCTTTTCCCTAGCAACACAATGTTCTCAGCCTTGGCGTTTAAAACCACCCCTTTTGCGTTGTTTCATCTTAAATAGAAAGGGAGCAAAGCAACTCAAGCGCCAAGATTAATGGGGAACACCCCCCCCTCCGCAAGGGTTCCTGATCAAGGCCTGATGTCCATCTCTGATGTAAAACAAAATATAAATTAAGATTTTGTGCAAAGGTATCTAAATCCACAAGCAACCGAGAGGTAATATTTTTTATCAGGTCAGATACTAGCTTAGAGAACTGCATAATTTTAAAGGTTCACACAATGTGACCTCCAAAAATGAATTGAGACAGCTATGAAGTAGAGTTATAAATATATGTATATATATATATATCTTTCTATTATATTGAGAACTAAAACCGAATCAGTAAATAAAGGATTTTGCAGCCTTCAAGCCATTATATTACTGCCACTTGGGCAGTGAGCCCTGAGGGAACTCAGGATGGAAACAAGGATTGCCCGCCATCTAGCAGTCATCAGACTGCAGCCGCCCCCGGACTGTGCACCTGAGAAAACTCAGGATTAGAAAGCAGAGGATACTGGCCCCAGATAGCTGAGGTGCATATCAAAGGAATGACTTCAGTGAGCCCAGGCTCTTGCATCTTCCCATACATAGAAGAGCACTAAATTCCTTAATGTGAGATATCTAGTTTTCTTTTATTAACAGTAACCTTTTGTTCTGAACTATCTGGTTTTGTTGCAAAAACTCCTATATGTCCTGGCTCCCCGCCTTCCTCTTCAGAACAGTTTTCTCAGCATTATCTGAGTTGCTGTCTCCCAGGCTTGAAGTCCTAAGAATGTCCGCAGAATGAAACAACTCTCAACTTTTAGGTTGTGCCTTTTTTTTCAGTCAACCATATATACATATAACTTTTTTAACTTAACAAACATTTCATTGGAACTTGTTTTGTGCCAGGAAACGTTCTAAGAATGTTACAAATATTGACTCACTGGCTCCTCATATCAGCCCTCTGAGGCGGGCACTACTATAACCCCCATTTTACAGATGGGAAAACTGAGGGACAGGAGAATGAAGTAACTCACTCAAGAACACACAGCTGGTTGGGGGCAGCTGGGATGAGGAATCTAGGTCGTGGGGCTCCGGATTCCAAGCTTTTTACACGTATACTGTCCTAGAACTTCAAGGAGCCTAAGAAGTAATCTGTTTACCTGTGGGTCTATTCAATGACCAGACTCGTGGTGCTCACCCATGCTGGGCCAGGTCCATGCCGGGTGGTGGCCCCACAGAGGGGAAGGCGTTTGTGGTCCTCACCATGTCAGCATCTCAGTCCCAGGTCCACACTCAGCCCTGCCACTTAAGAACAATGCAATCCTTGGGCACCTTACTTAACCTCTAGTCTCCATTCTTTCAGTTGTAGAATGAGGATCAGACCACTGACCCGATCGGGTGGTCTTGAGGGTGAAATGAATGAGCACTTGCAAAGCAGTATGTGAAGTCCTGATGAGTGCTCAATCCACGCCCTTCTCCTTCAGAGAAACATTTCCCACTCGGATTCTTGTTTCTATATCCATTTGTAGAGCCGTTCAGCAAACTTGCTTGTTTCACTGGGTGTTGGAGTGTGATTGGTGCTGACAAAAGAAGGGTCAGCAGAGCCTGCGTGGCTCTGAGGGTTCACTCCAGGGCAGGTAGAAGTGATTTTCCAGGGTGGAGCAGGGTGAAACCTGGGGTTTGGAGCCAGACTTGGATTCCAATTCCAGGCACCCCTCCAACTTTATGATTTGGGGCCAGTCGTCTTACTGAGACGTCGTTGCTTCATCGGTGATGGTACCCATCACCTCGGATGGTGAGGGTATTCACGAGATGCTGTGTGTAAGGTGCCCGGGGTGTGTACTTTTGTCAAGGCTGCTGTTGTGGTCACTCCTGGGGGCAAGGCCGGCGGGGGGCACTGAGAGGCAGATGCTAGCTCTGGGGTGGGGCGGGTGATGCCAGACCCAGTTGGGGTGGCGAGACAGAAGCTGGGGACTCAGCCTGGATGCCCTCTGGCTTCAGCACCCGTCTTGCGGCTTTGCCTGGCCAAGGGTCTTTCGTGGCCTGCCCTGTCCCTGGGCTCGGTCGTTATTTCCATCCAACCAGGCTGCCACCCTCCACCTGAACTCCTTCGAGGCCGGTGGCCTCCAGGGCCAGCAGGGAGCGCGTATTTACTTACACTGCCTCTGTCTGTTTATAGCGGTGGCACTGATGAGACCAGCGCTGTGGTTGGGCCTGGGTGGCTGCCCCACAAAAACAGGTTTCAGACCACACTCGGCTGGAAAACTGGGGGCAAAAGCAGGGTGAGATAGAGGTCAAGGTCAGGCCAGGATCTAGCTCAGGCCGAGAGTGAAACAGACAGGCAGTAATAATAACAACTACTCTTTTTAAAGTCCTTACTACATACCAGATAGTTCTCAGGGCTTCACATGCATTATCTCAGTAATTTATGCCACATGGAGGAGCTCTGCCACACAGAGGAGGAAACAGAGAGGCTGAGAAACTTGTCCAAGGCTGCTCAGCTACTTCTTAGGGGAGCTGGGATTTGAGCCTGATCTCTCTGAAGTCGGAAGTCTGTGCCTTCTCCAGCTTGGTTATTTTGCCTCCCCAGGTAAAAATTAATAACAGTATTTCTGTTTAAAGAATTTCTATAGTCCTCAAGGCAATTTTATAGACGAGGAAACTGATGCTCTGAGAGGACCAGTCGCTTGCCCACGGTCGCACAGGTGGAAGTGACAGAGCTGGGGCTCATCACCCAGCTCCTCCAAATTGCGAGGGAAGGAGCCAAGCAGCTCTCTTCTGATAGAAACTTTTCCTCTAGGAAAATGCATGGCGGAGTCTCACTGGTTCCTTCTCCTGTCATGACCACGTGGAGTGGATCTGAGAAGGACGGGTCTGCCATCTCTCTTTGGCTCTACGATAATAACTGCAGCTTGGTTGAGTGGTGATTAAGAGCTGCGTGCTGCACGTTATTTCATCAATTCCCTCAGCAGCTCCGTGAAGTAGGAACCACCATTTCCCCCGTTTTACTGAAGAGGAAACGGAGGCTCAGGGCCTTAGGAAGACTTGTCCCAGATCACCCAGCTACTGAATGCGGTGCATTCACCCAGGTGGGTTTCACTTCAGAGCCCAGACCGGTTGCCGCTGCCTCCTGCCTTCTGCAACACCCCCCCAAAACTGCTGGGGACCCTCCTGTCCCCCAGCTCTCCTCTCTCCCTGGCTGTGTCCACGCCTCACGCTTCCTATCTCTCTTTTCCCTTTCCCCCCATCTTTTGGATCTTGCTCTAGTTCCACGTCTTCAGCTAGGCTCCCTGATTTCCGGCAGGAGACAAGCCCTTGCCCCAGCTCTGTGGCCCTCAGGGCAGCAGGCAACCAGGCTACTTCACAGCTCTGGACTTCAGTTTCTGTAAAATGATATAATGGCTAGTCTGCACTCTGGGGTGTTGGTCAAATGAGTCACCAACAACAACGCCTACCGCTTCTGTTGCTACTATGAGCAATCACAATATTTAATGAGTGCTTACTATGTGCTCTGCAGGGACTGGTGCTCTGCAGGCACGGGTAACTAAGGGATAAATGATGGAAAGGGGTGAACTAAGGGACGTGAGTGTTTCTGAGTTTCCTCTTAGCTGCTGTTCCCTCCCCTATTCCTATTCCTCTCCTATTTCTATATCCTATTCCTTTTCTATCCCTGCGGAGCCTGGCCATGAGTGGAGTGCCACATCTCAGAGCCCATGGAACGAGAAAGCCGCCAGATAACAGAGGTAGTGGTTGAGTGAGGCGACCCTGTCCCTCGAAGATGTAGCTGTGTCACTCCTCACGAATGGATAGGCCACAAGTCAGTCTTACATGAGGGAACCTAAAAACCATCCCCTAGGTAACCTCTGGTAACCATGCACCTTCTATTTCCAATTATTTTATTTTATTTATTTGTTTTTGGCTGCGTTGGGTATTTGTTGCTGCGTGTGGGCTTTTCTCTAGTTGTGGCGAGCGGGAGCTACTCTTCGTTGCGGTGCGCGGGCTTCTCATTGCGGTGCCTTCTCTTGTGGCAAAGCACGGGCTTTAGGCACGGGGGCTTCAGTAGTTGTGGCACACGGGCTCAGTAGTTGTGGCTCGCAGGCTCCAGAGTTCAGGCTCAGTAGTTGTGGTGCATGGGCTTCAGTAGTTGTGGCTCATGGGCTCTAGAGCACAGGCTCAGTAGTTGTGGCGCACGGGCTTAGTTGCTCCGCGGCACGTGGGATCTTCCTGGACCAGGGCTCGAACCTGTGTCCCCTGCATTGGCAGGTGGATTCTCAACAACTGCGCCACCGGGGAAGCCCCCTGTTTCCATCTTACAACAACCCTTGACAGATTTGTGGAAGGCCTGCTCTTGCCTCCCTTGGCCCCTCCAGTCCCCTTCACTCTGCACTTGGGTTTATCCCACCGAGGAGACGCCCCCCTGGCCAGGGGGAACAGCCCTTGTTGGAACAGTTCAATTCTAGGGCCCTAGCGGGGTGGCAGGGCTAGTGTGAAGTCGCTGGTCTCCACTCACAGGTCCAGTGCCCTGGTCGTTGCCTTTCTCTGTCATATGAGATTAGAGTGGGCACAGAGGTAACTCTGCTCTCTCAGCACAGGCCCTGGCATCCTCTACCTCTTTTTTTTTCTGTTCTGGAGGCATCTGATGAGAACACAGCCTGGCTCTATAGGCCCTGGTAGGACCTTCTCCATATCTCACGCTGTCCCTCCCTCTCTAGCTCCAGGACTCAGCTCTGCTCCACTCCACGTGCCCCTCCTGCTGCCCATCTTTCTCCCTCTCTTCCTCTGTCTCAGGTGGGAGAGGCCTGCATCCCCCTGGAGTGGTAAGTTCCAAGACTTGGGTGTAGCACAGGGAAGCAGGCAGAGCCACCTTCTTCAAGCTGGCTTTGGTTCAAGGCCGTGCCATCCAAGAGCTGGCTGGGGTGAACACAGCCCCCGTGTGGTCCAGCTTGTCTCCCTGGAGTTCTGTGTCAGGGTTTGGGGCCAGAGGCTCTGCTGATCATAATGGACCACTTTGCCAGCGTCAACTGTGCAAACATCTCCTCGAGGACTTGTAAGGAGGTGGGAACCTGGGCCAAGGCAGGAGAGAAGTGGTCCTGGGTCTCCAGGTTGCATAGGACTCATCTTACAACTGCAAACCACAAAATGTTCCCAGGGTGAACTTAATGAGGAAAAGTGCAGTGACGTAACACAATACTCCTTTTACGGCGATTTCAGCGAATAATGTTCTCTGTGTTTTCATCCACGCTTGCCAAGCGTTTATGGAGAGATTTGTGCTTGGAATGGACATCAGTGAAATCCTAGCTTATTAATAACTTATGGAACATAAATAAGTTTCTGATAGTTTCCACAGCTTGTGGACTTTTGCCAAACTGGTGGGTATTTTCCAGGTGGTATAACTTGGTGATGAGGAATATGCAGACATCAGAAAGACAGGCGGCCTGCCACCCAAGGGGCTGACACTGAGCCATGGCAAGAGGACCCAAAAAGTGGATGGGGCGGGGTGGGGATGATGAGACAGCATGAACAAAGAAAAAAGAAAGAGTGAGCTTGACCCCAAGGCCTCTCTCTGTGGTCCACACCGTCCGGGAAGTGACCCTACTGTTTCCTCTTGCGGACAGGCCTGAAGTCGGCCAAGCCACCTGCTTCACCGGGCAGGGGCTGTCACGTGTTGTGGATTCGATTCCACTGCTCCTGCCGTTTCATCTCTTCATTGTCACCATCCGCTGGCCCATTCATACCATAGGACTTTGAAGTGGGGATCAGGTCAAGGGTTTGCAAAGTCACAGGGCCACCAGGTGGGACTGAGCAAGGTAAGCGTGCATGGAGATGGGAGAGTGGGGGCAGAAGATCAGATTGCGGTGCCGGAGGCAGAACAGGGTGAGGGCGTCAGTGGGAGCTTGAGGTGGTGACAGTGATGGGAGATGGGTTCTGAATAGTGGTACTGATCCAGTGTTAATGTGTTTAGGATAATGGAAAAGCAATAGAAAAATAATTACTCTTAAAGGAAGGAAGGAAACTGAAGGTCTGCAGGTTAATGGTAGTAATGTATTAATGTTAATTTCCTGATGCTCTTATTGTGGCTATGTAGGAGACTGCCCTTGTTTGTAGGAATTACATGTTGAAGTACTTGGGGGTGATGGGGCATCAGGTCAACAACTGCTCTCAAATGGTTCAGGAAAAAGAGTTATTTGTACTATTCTTACAACTTTTTGGTAAGTTTGAAATCATTTCAAAGGAGAAGGAAAAAGTTTTAAAAAGATATTAAACATCTACTAAGAGTCAGGCATCTTTGCTCAGTGCTGTGGTTGAAAGCTAGGCTTTGCAAAATGTGCTGTGTGCATGCCACGGAATATTATACAGCCTTAAAAAGGATGGAAATTCTGACACATGCTGCAATATAGATGAACCTTGAGGACATTATGCTGAGTGAAATAAGCCGGTCCCAAAAAGACAAATATTGTACGATTTCACTTACATAACGTACCTAGAGCAGTCAGACTCACTGAGACAGAAAGTGGAATGGCGGTTGCCAGGGGTTGTGGGAGGGGGAATGGGGAGTTATTGTTTAATGGGTATAGAGTTTCAGTTGGGGCATATAAAAAGTTCTGGAGATGGACGGTGGTGATGTTTGCATAACAAGATGAATGTACTTAATGTCACTGAAAAAATGGTTGAGATGGTAAATTTTATGGTATGTATATTTTGCCACAATAAAAGAAACTGGAGGGGGAAAAAAAGCTAGGCTTTGGAGGTGAACAGCTTCTCAGCTCTGACACTTGTTACTGAGATCTCAGGTGAGTGCTTGTTTCTTTCTTTGTTACTGGTGACAAGGACACTGTCTTCATGGTGCAGAGTCAGAGACCCCATGGGGAAGCCCTTCGTGTAGCGGCTGTAGTGGACAGCATAGAACAAGTTCTCAAAACAGACTACCTCCTCTTATTCTGATCATTACGCATCACTGAATCCATAACTCCGCAGCGCGGCTGCCGTTTTCCCCACTACCCCTCCTCCCACCTCCCAGACTTGTGGACTATTCAGCCCCCAGCCCACTATCTTTCCCTTCCTAGGAACTTCTTCTGTGGACAGTTAGAGAGGTGGAGTGTATCCCAGCTGAAGACAGACATGAAAACTTACATGCTTATATATGCACAGACTGTCTCTGGAGGGGTCTGTATAGACCGGGTAACAGCGAGGGTATCTGGGAGCCTGGAGGGACACGGTGGGAAACCTGTCCTGTTAAACCCATTCGTACCCTTGGGATGTCTTCCCACATACAAGCATTATTCCTTTAAATAAATAAGATGATTAGCTGGATCAATCAATTAAACAAATTACCCAAAGAGGGACCCTCAATGACGACTGAGTTCCTTTTGGAGGATCTGTCTTTAGGCAGGTAAGAGGAGTTCAGAGAAAGCCTCTCCCTGCATTTGCTCGTTTTCAAGGGCCTACAGCTCAAAGGAGTCAGTGTGCTGAAGCAGCTTATTTTCTGGAGGCAGGTCCTCAACTCCCACCGTCATATTTTGGAGCGGCATATTCTGCTACCCTTCACTCTCATTTACAAAACGTTAAGCTGCATACACTGATTAGTTCCACAGATAAGCCTTCTTCTGGCCTTAGCTCGGGGAGACTGCCTCTTGGGGCACCTCTGAGAGGCTTCTGAGAACACTGGGTGCTGGTTTCTGCCTGCTTCCTCCTTGTACCTCACACCCGCCTCTCCATACCGTCTACATCCTGTCACCCTCATGCATCCTTGGGTGGTTCTATGTAGACACCCAGACAGGGATGTGAGGGAACTGCAGACCCCCCTCCTATCTTGAAAATTCTAGAACCAAGATCGGGTAGCTTAACAATCTAGTCTCATGGAAAATTAAGGTCTAGAAGACAGCTAAAGAGATGTTTTTGAATAATTTAAAATAATCACAAGATAATGACCCTCTAGGGCAAGTACTTCCGACTCAAATGTCCTCAGGGGCCAGCAGGGTGATGGAAATGGGTGAAGCCGGCCAGTGGCATCTGCGTGTCCCACTCATCTGAAATGGTGGGCTGCTATCAAACTTGGGCTGATTGTTATCCAGTGGGAATATGAAAGTGTTTCCAAACCTTGACATTTTCCTTTAGGAGCCAGAAATACAGATCTATATGGAAATCTCCCCATTTAAAAATATCGGTAATTAATAGGCAACGGTCACAACTCCTTGGCCAACAGAACATGGTTAGAGGGCACAGCAGAGCAGCCTGTCAGTTGGCAAACTCTGCCCTGTGACATGCACTTGAGTGAGGGGAGCAAAGGCTGGCTAGAACTAAGGGCATGTGTTGAGATGTAGAAGGAGGTCAAGTTGATTTGAGTTGGGCCTGCCTTTGGAATGAAGGGAGGACCCCGGAGGACTGACAAGCTGGAACTTATTCTGTTAGGTAATAGGGTGGCAGAGTAGCAAACGGCGAGGGGGACGGGGAAATATGGGCTTTGAATTCAGAGAGGCTTGGCTTCAAACCTTGCTTCCCTACTTAGTAGCTGTGTAATGAGTAAGATGCGTCACCTCTCTGAGTCTTGGTTTCCTCATCCACAAAAGGGAGGATAGATCCTACCTAACAGGGTCATGAGAATTAAATGAAGTTGTGCCTACGAAAATGTCTACCACCTCGTGGGGGCCTAGTTCACTCGCTTCTTCCTTTCAAAGGTTTGTGAGTGAGGACGATAATTGACGAGAGCAGTGTTTCAGGAGGAATGGCCAAATGGCAGCTTGGAGACTGGAGTCAGAAAGACTGGCTAGGTCTCAGGCGGTGTGACCAGTTTGAGAGGACAGGTAATTATTACTGCACGGCCTTGGAGTTGAGCCCATCCCCAGGGACAAGACCATAAAAGCTGACCCACTGGCTCCTCCACGGGTAAGGTGATGGACAGTGTGCAATGCACAGCGCCAAAGAAAGCTTGGCTGCACCAGCTTTCCCGTCTGCTTCCCAACCCATCTTCGGCAGCCTTAGGGCAGCCAAGGGAGGCAGAGCCTGGCCTCTGGCCAGTGCTGATCCAGGCGTGATTTTCGAGCCCAAACCTCAGTGCCGGCCTCAGGCACCAGCCAGGCCCTGACCTTTGCTGGGTCCCTGCACATCTCTCCTCTGTCTTTAGGAGCCACTGAAGGCCCTTCTGCAGAGCTCCTGGCAAAATTCTGACCTGCTTAGCAAACTCATCTTCAGAAGATGGCTTATAGCTTTTGAAAGCTTAGGAGGTTTAAATTACATGCAGACATTTCTAAGCCAAAATGGCCAAATGCACAGTCCTTGCAAGGGACTAATGGGAGAATTAGCAAAAAAAAAAAAAAAAAAAAAAGAGAGAGACAGAGAGAGATGATAGTCTTGCACCTCAGGAGCAGAAGAGACACTGATTTTATACACTATGTAGACACTATGTTTATCCACTTATCTAATTAAACCGTCATTACCAGTCAGCATCACTGACTTTCCAAAGTTGTCCTGAAGTGAAAATGATTTTTAGTGTGCATTAGAATCATCTGGAAGGCTTGTTTGCCCCTTCACCAAGTCTCTGAATCAGTAGATCTGGGATCAGGACTGCATTTCTAACAATTCCAGGGTGATACTCATGCTGCTTGCCGGTGGTTGGGTGATATGCTTTCAGAAGCACTGCTGTAATGAATCTGCTAGTATTTATTCAGCCCACAGTGCTAATGGGTGTTACAGAATGCATGGGAATCCCAACATCCATCCCCTGATGAGTAGACAGAAGTTAATGTTGAACGACAGAAATAGGATAAAACAATGATTGATTGAAAATCTGATCTAGGAGCCACAAACTTCACTATAAGCCAAGAAAGAGTTAGACAGTCACGACCAGGTGGACATGGCGGTTTGGCAGTACCAGTCAAGCACTTAGGCTGGTAACTGGGAACATGCTGGGGGCAATCGTCTCCAGTAGTAATTGGAGACACTGCCCCAGGTCAAAGAACTGGACTACAAAAATGAGCATGGGGTTCTTTGTATCACTGTGACTCTAAGGCTTTGATGGTTTCTAAAGGTTGGTAATATTTGGTGATGTCTTACAAAGGTTAGTTCTGTGCTTCACGAGGCTCTTGCAAATTGCAGTGGTTTTTCCAACTATACGGAGAGAAGCCTTGAGGTGCGAGACAACTAGATTCTTGTTTAGGAGTGAATATAGCAAGGGTGTTTTGGGATATTTTTGGTGGCCTCATCTTCCTCAGGGAGGAATTCTTCTACCTTATCTCAGAACACATGTATTTTCTAGGCTCTGCATGCCTCACCTAATACACAAGCATGAGGACTCCGCTGAGAATGCAAATAGGCTTAGCGGGTGACCCGTTATTAAGGAGAGGGCAGAGGTGGCTCTGGGCTTCCCAGCCCCTCTGGTGCCGTTTGTCTGGTCTCATTTTCCCGGCCTGCCGATTTAACTACATTTGCTCAAGGGAATATGGGCACTACTTCCATTTCAGTTTGGCTCAGCTAAGAGTCAAAGTCAGCCCTCTGTCCCAACAGTAGTGATGTTTAGTTACTCCTGTAATCTGATGATTTCATTTGAAAAAATTATCTCTAGTCTAGAGTGACTTAGTGGCTGTAACACTGATTTACAAAAAAAGAACAAAACACCTTGGTATCTTGGCATATTTAACATTCTGTGAAAATTAGGGTGTTTCTCATCAGCTGGTACACCCTTCTCTAGTAATGGAAAAAAAGAAAACTGAGATGGACCAAAAACCGTCCACCAAAAAGCATACACAACAGTCACTTGGGCTTTTGTGGGCAGGACGCCTTCTCTGGGTTGCTCTATTCTAACCTGTCACTGGGTTGAGGTCGGTGTTGGATGGGCAGGATTTTGGCCGGGTCGACAGAAAGGGGCTCTGCTGAGGCCTCCCTCCGGTGGCAGAGGCCTCCCAGGGAAGGAGGCTCATGGTCTTGAAGAGGGGATTCTACTCTGAGAAGCTTCCTTGCAGAGCACAGGACTGGTAAGACTGGTCATTGCATGTTTACCTATTAGTGGAGTGAAGAGGACTAGAGGGGCCCTTCTCTGGGTACTGAGGACTTGGTAGTTGAAGCCCAAACTGAAAAGGACACCAACCTGTTTCAGCTGGAAGCAGAACACACTTCAGAAGTAACTGCCGCCTGCCCTAAACACGTGGTCAGCTTGCTTTAAACTAAGGGTACATGTTGCCCAAACATCTTGCTAAATATGGAAGTGCAGTCCTAACTTACAGGTATTGATGGTAAAGGTGGAAGTCTAAACAGGTTAAAGTCTGAGTAACAATATCCAGGAGTAGACTCAACTAAGAACGAAAGACACTTAGTTTGAAGTAATTTTTGATATCATCCAAGGCTTGGGATGCAAAATGCCGAGTCATCACCTGGAACCTGTCAGAAACTCTCAGGTCCTCCCAGAACTTCTGAATCAGAATATGCATTTTTTTTCTTAAAATCCCCAGATGACACTTCCGTAAACAAGTTTGGGAAACACTGATAGAGCACACTATGCTCAACTAAAGACCGGCATCAGGAATAGTCCGGGGAAGAGAGGAACGTCTTGCTCACTTCCAGCTACACCCACTAGCTGCAGGACGACGGTAGTTCCAAAGCATGTCTACCAGCCCTTCACTGCCATTAAGTCGTGTTGTCCACAGGAATGGCATGCAGGCCGAGGAAAAAGGTTACACTGCACACCTGGGGTCTAAGAATTAGTCGAAGCTTCAGAGTATCAAATGATTTAATTACAAAACTTAAGCCACTTATTAATTATTCACCTTCTAAAAAACATAAACATGAGGATAAAATAAACACACCCAAGACTCACTAGCCCTTGCAGGATAGAAAGAAGCCCTGGATAGAGAGCCTGCAAATGTTTTTCCTTATACTTAAGTCTACATTTCCTCATGCATTCTAGGGGCCCATGTTTTGACACCTCTTATAGGGGAAAGGAAACGTAGGCTAAAGAGTCATGGACAAGAGGGTCACGACAACCTTAAAGCTATCTGATGCTAATGGCTTGTACACTCTTATTTGCAACTCTGAGAAACAGTATCAAATAAGCATTGTCAAATACCTACCCCGGCTAACCTTTACTGTCATTCTTTGAAATTGCATCTTTGGGACTGGTTATGTTCCTTCATTGTAGCTCTTGCTTATCCCCAAGAACAAACCCTAAAATTCATACACAGTCTCTAAGTTCAAGTACAAAGGTTTGTTTCAGGACAACCCCAAGTTGATGTAGTGTTTCTTAATGTATCTGTAGTGTCTACTGGGTGTCACCCCTTGGACAGGCTGGCCAGAGGGCAGCACGACGTGGGGCCCACATGGTCAACTCTCCTACTGGCCCACTGGCTCCCTACTTTATCTGGACACCGCCCCAAAGTCAACGTTGAATTGTGAAGTCAGTGATGACCTTGGCCTGTCTTCACTCTGAAGTTGTACTCTTATGTAACTGAATCCAGTTCTTCACCATTAATTCAATGGAGCTTCCAAAACGTGTCAGCCATATTCTAAAAAGAAAAGATAATCATATCAAAATGTTAGTTTTGTGTTATGTTTAATTTTATGTCCCCAAAGGAATTAAACTAGAAAGAAAGACTTGAAATGAATGTTTTACACTCCATAATGGAACTGAGGTCTTCTCCTAATATAGATAGGTACAAAGGGACAATTTCTCTCGAGTGCCCCACGTGAGCCTGATGTTCTCACTTTGTTCACTCACTGATGCTTATTTTATTTATCAAAAGTAACAGACATCTTAAAGAATCTTATAAAGAGAACACCGAAGTAGAATGAGGGGATGAGGCACACCCTGATGGTTACCAACAATGGCTAAGTTAAGAGTCCGCCACTGCTTACTTGGTGATTGCTGCTTATGTTTACTAATGTCTCCCAAGCTCTGCAAAAAGCATTGTTTTCTGCATCTAGCTGATTTTTAAAATTAAATTTCAAATTCAAAAAAAAAAAGGAGTGCTCATATCAGAAGAGTCCCACGGTAACTGACAATGGTGAATTGAAATCCTTACTAAATACAAGGAAACCCAGCAGGGCTTAAAGCAGACTCTGAGCCCCATTTAGGATGCCGCTTTAGAATGCATTGCTTGATTTTATATAAAAACTGTAAACCCAAGTTAACTCATGTCCAGGGGAGAGCCTCATTTAAACAATTTCAGAACAACAAGACTTTCATCTGAATTTGCCTTGTGCACACCAATCATCCCAGGTGGTTTCTAATGAAACATCTATTCACAGCTTAAACGTTCAGCTCTGCTGGCACAGAAAATCATACTCACGGACACAGGAAAACATTACTAATTAGTTCTCAGTAAAAAATGACTCATAACAAAATGAAGTCCATTTGCAGTAAATACTTTTCTGAACAGGCAAGAAACATGACCCTCAATAATGGCTTACCCCTTTTCTATCCATTTTCTATATCTATAAGCCAGAGGTGAATGTTCCTGGACAAAAGATGGGATACTGGACCTTAGGAAGCATCCTGGGATGGAGCTGGAGGGTCCTGGCTTTCAGGCTCTGGAGGGGGTGCTGGCACAGCTTCTTTTTTCTGGGCCGCCAGGAACTCGTGAATTGCTCGTTCTATCTGTGGCCTGAAGATGTGGTTTAGTTTGGGATCCACCACCTGGGAAATAATTCTGTCCACTCCCGCTTCCAACATCCCTGACCTTGAGGAGACAAATAGATCATTCCATTATTTAGCCTCCAAGTGTCATGGGAGAGCCCAATAAATGTCCACCTGGTCCAAAGTACAGCCCCTTGAGGGAGTTCTTTCACAGGGCGGTCCACTTACCACATAGGGTTCAAGCAATGATATCTTTAGAGGGCAATTCACGACCAGCGGCTATCATTATTCCTAATTCACAATCTCATCCACTCCCACCTCAACCTTGTACAAAAGAACCAAACAAAACTGTCCCAAAGACAAAGAGCAAGTAACAATACGGTAGGAAAGAACCGACGGCACGGGGAGAGTTGAAAACCTCAATCTGTCAAAGCCAGCAAGCCTCCCACTTGACTCCATTTCCTTCAATATCTATCCTCTCACAAGTCAAAGCGGGAGAAGCAGCCTCCAGCAGCAACCTGGCTAGTAAGCCCTAAATCTTATATAACACAAACCAGTCAGGGCTGGGAATGTTCACGGCACCACCAGCAATTCAACAAGGCCTTCGGCTGTGGTTGTTACCTATGATACATACTAGGTAACCCGGAAGCAAACAAGTAAACAGACAAGAAAC
Organism: Balaenoptera acutorostrata; assembly: GCF_949987535.1. NCBI lineage: Eukaryota > Metazoa > Chordata > Mammalia > Artiodactyla > Balaenopteridae > Balaenoptera > Balaenoptera acutorostrata. The sequence goes on from NC_080065.1 coordinate 158,793,671, forward strand.
AGACTGGTTCTCAGCTCCTAATGGGCTAAAATACATCCCCGATTCTTTCTGAAATAGAGCAAAAATTAGTCAAGATGTCTATATTCAAACACCAGGGGTGGGTAGTGAGGAAGATTATGGTCATAGGAAACAAATCTCATTTGAAAAGTTTGGAAAATAGTCCATGCAGGGTCAAACTGAATTGTTCTCCTCAAAGGATTAAAACAGTCAAATACCATCACAAGCATGGTGGACAGGTTTTACTTACTTTCCTTTAGACTTGAGTTCTTAGGCCATTCAAGCTTTTGCTTGGGTAAAAATAGGTCCTGCAGTAATGGGGCAAATGGTGTGTCAGGGTACAGCCAAGGAGACAACTGGGTAACACACACAGTGATAAGTGAGATGAGAAACAGGCCTTGAACTGGTTAGGCTGAGTAGTGAATAAAGTGCTTCCTAGATCCAGTGGTAACTGACAGCTTATCAACAGAAAGCCTAGATGTAAACAGACCACCACTAGAGTACAGGGGCACTTTTGGGCAGACCCCAACAGACAATGTGTGCCCTTAGAGATGAGCACCGTGGAACACAGAGACGTCAGCAGCAGGCCATGGGTCGGTGGGGAAGCAAAGCCACCTCTCCTTAGGCACAAGCCAACGGCTGTCCACCTACACCACCCTGCTTCCCAGGTCAGATTCACAGGGGACTTTACTGGAGGTGAAAGCCTGACCAAGGAAAACAAAGTACCAAGAGTGTAGCTCCCTTTCTTGGAGATTTTAAAAGTGTTTGGAGAAAACAGCATCTTGTCAGGAGCCTAAAACAGAAGATGAAATGAACAAATATGCAGTTAAAAGACTTATCAGTCATAATTAGGTTCAACAGTAGAGGTTGATTTCCCGTTAAGCCCTCCATGCTGCAGAACTGGGATACAGCTTCTGGGCCTGAACGGCCAGGCCAGCCAGCCAATGCTGAGGGCTGCAGTGTTTCATCTATAGGGTTAAGTAGCAAATCTTCACTTTAAAACTTCATTAGAATTTGCCTCAAATTCAAAATGTTAGCAAGAATCACAGAGAAATGTCTCAGTATCACATCCAAATTCATGTTTTCAGGTTAAATACATTCTAGATCAAATCAAAAAGGAGGAAATATTTACATAGGTGGTAAAACTATGAAAAAAAAAGCAAGGAAAGAACGACCATCCAACTGAGAAGTACGGTAACCTTCTGAGAGGAGGAAGGTATATCAAGAAAGGAGGGAAGCAGGGCCGGGGTGTTGTGGAGGGTGCTGGTAAGTTCAATTTCTCAACCTGGGTGGTGACTACAGGGATGTTCTAGTTACTTGTTATACTGCATCTCTGTTCTAAGCACTTTTCTGTGTTGCACTTCATATTAAAGGTATATAAAGAGAAGCGCCACACGCATACCTCCAGAATGACATCATTGTGCGTTAGAAATTAACAGTAATGTTGACAGTTTTCATACCATTAGTGGCACCCTTTCAAATATTTCAAATATTTGGTGTTTTGATTTCGTTTCTTAATATGCTTGCCAATCTTTTAGAAGGTAGGGTTAAAAAAAAAAGTTTCATCTGATTTGTTACTGCAGCTGTCAAACAGGTTTTTCGTAAGGATTGGCAGTAACACATATAGGGACCAGTGCCAGACATGAAATAGTTGCTCAGTAAGTGGAAGCTATCGTCCCCTTCTCCCTGAAGGATCCCTGTGCCACAGTCTGCTCCCTAGAGAAACAGAAAGGCAATGGGTGATAAATCCAGAATGACAAGGCGCTGGGCATCTTTTGGTATCATGCTTCTTCCCTAACTCTGAGAGCTTTTATAAATTTTAGTTTCGTTTAAAAAGATTCAGATTTCATCAGCCGTACAGCCATACTGAAAGTGCCAGCTTGTTAATAAGCATCCTTTTCTATTTTACAAAACTTATTTTGCAATTATATATCCACAGAAAGTTGCAAAGAATTACATAGGGAGGTCCACGCACTCCTTTACCCAGCCACCCTGAATGCTTGTACTGTGCACAGCTGCAGTACAATATCAAAGCCAGGAACACAGGCAAAAGGAAAAATTCTGTAACTATGTGTGGTGATGGATGTTAACTAGACTTACTGTGGTGATCATTTCACAATATATACAAATATTGAATCTTTATGTTTGAAACTAATTATACCTGAAACCAATATGCTGTATGTCAATTACACCTCCAAAAAAAAGGGGGTGGGGGCAAAAACCCAGAAGACCAGCACGGGTACTCTCCTGACCTCGTTTACATCTCAGTTACAGCTGCACTCATGTGCGTCTGCGTGGGTAGCTCTGCACAACTTTATCATGAGGAGCTTCATGTAACCACCACCACAATTAAGATACTCACCTGTACCCCACCCCCTTCATGCTACCCCTTTCTAGCCACACTCACCGGCTCCCCTGACCCTAAGCCCTAGCAGTCACTAATCTGTTCTCCATCCCTATAATTATATGTTAGTTCACGAATGTTACAGAAATGGAATCGTGCACCACTATATTTTTGATACTGAGTTTTTTTTCACTCAGCACAATTCCCTGATATTTCTGTTTTTAAAGAGGAAGGCCTCACAAGCTTTTAGATATTCTCGGAGAGATAGTGGATCAAGAAAACCTGAACATAAGCGCTGGTATTAAGAGCAAAAAAAGGATTCTGAATGGATTAGAAAAAGCTTATCTTAGGACACTGGATTTCATGAGCCACCACCACTTTTGTGCCAGTGACACTGAGAAGTCACTTGGATGAGCAATCAGTAGCACCTCATTAACTAAGGTTCAGTTTGCTACTGTGAAGAATATACTTTAATAAGACTCCATGCCTTCCTGAAAGCTGCCATTACACTTTAGAGGGGCCGTGTGGATTCAGAAAATTTGTGTAACCCACACTGACTTGTGAGAAAATCCAGCTGCTCTTGCCCAAGACCCAAACATTGATGTATTGGTATGAACTCCAGCGTATGTTCACATTACACTGAAAACTTCAGAGAGTATGAAATATGTCTTACAATTTGGAGTATCTTTCCTGGTAGAGGTGTGCATGGGAGGCCTATGTGGGTAGCAAGAATTTCAATTGAGCTCTTTTGCTTACTGAACCTTAATTTTAATAGGGGCGGGGTCTGCTGTAACTTGTATGTCATATTTGCTGGAAAGTACCATGCTCCTTGACCAAACAGTGCCTTGCACTGGCCTTCTTGCGAGTCACACTTGTGATTACTGCCTTTTCGCTCTCAATTCTGCTTACTTACTGAACCACACTCTGCCTCAGACCATTTCGCAATTGGTTTTTGTTCATCGTAGGATTCCACTCCTGCTTGTCCAGATGTGTTGACACAAAATTATCCACTTTCTGCCTCAGGTTTTGGTAAGCTGGCTAAAATATTAAAAAGAAGGGGCAAGGTCAGAAGTTACATGCACCAAAGTTTTGGAAATTAGTCATTCAGAACACTGCTTTTCATAGAAACGCAGAATTTCAGGTCCTTAAATACACTCCCATCGTGTCCATGAAGATCACCACGCAGCATGGCAGAGCATGGATTAATGACCAACATGTGTGCCTGCTTCATGGTAGGTAGGTACAATGCCAGATGCTTTATCACCCCACTTACTTTTCAAATAACTCTACGAGGGAGGTCCTATTGGCTCTCTCCTGCTCTCATGTTAGAGGATACAGGCTTAGAAAAAGTAAACAACTGGCCTACAAGGCTACAATGTGGCAAAGCCAAGGTGAGACCCAGGCCGTTTCCAAATCCAAGGAAATGGGTTCTAGTCCAGCTCCACTGCTTACTAGCTCTCTAACTTTCAACAGGTCAGCCAACCTGAGTCTCAGTTATTTCTGTCTGTAAAACAAACATTACTGCCCTGCTTACCTCATAGGGTCTTCTTGGCAACAAGCAAGGCCTCAGGAAAGTTCTCCGCATAAAATGAAGGGCCACCCAACCCTCAGCATGACTCATGAATGCAGACTGAAGTCAAAGCCTACGGAACACTGGGAAAGGCTGAAGGGAAGCAAAACTTAAGTCCCAAAAGGAGCCTGAGAGGCACTTATCGGTCTCAAATGTTCTAGACCCAACTAGGATCAGAACAAAATCAGAAAGGAACTTGATGAACACAAGGAATGCATGTGAACACAAGGAATGCATGTTCTAAGCCTCCAAGACCTTCTGGCACCACCAGCTGCTCTTCTCCAAACCAGGTGTAGCAGTGTGCACTGCTGTTCACACTTCATTCCTCTCTCCTCCCACTGTGGGCAGAGAATACTTCCCTACCCCAGTGACGCTGCGTTTAGCAGTGTGATTTGCTCTGGCCAACGGGGTGTTAGTGACAAGAGGTCCTAAATGTGGCTGTGCCACCTGGTCTGGCTCTTGTACTCTGGTGACCTTTGATGACGGTATGTCCTTTGCAGCCCCTGTCCATTTGGCCTGGGACTTAGGATGAGCACTTGTGCAGCAGACCTACCCCAACCCACAGCTTGGACCCAAGCCCAGGCCACCTACAGCTGAGCACCAAGCCTACCTAGATCAGAGGAACTTTAGCTGGCTTGTCGCCCCATCAGCGCGAGAACAAATGCTTGTTGTAAGTCACTGAGATTTGGTTTATTATGTAGTGTTACTGTGACAAAAGTTTGCTAACAGTCAGGTAAGTGAAACTGACAAAGGACTCAATAGGTCTCAATTCCATGAATGGGCTCTTCTCAAAGGCCATGACTCACAGACATAAAGACTCTCCACCAAACCTGGAGACAGTAAGGCAGGGAGACGGGTGAGGACTAAAATTCACAGATACCCATGTACTGTCTGCCTGGCAACTCCTTTTTCCTGGTAACCATCTTCCCCTCTTCATTACCCACTACCGTGGGTAGGGCAGTGGGTGCCACGTTCTCCTGGCTACAGGGGTGGGTGCCTACCCGTGTTGAGACAATGCAGACACTTCCTGGGGTTTTCTGAACTGGAGCTGTTTCTAGAGGAAGAAGCTGTAAGGTGTAACCAATAGATACTAGTAACCAAATGGATGACCGTGCTCTGCAGCGACAGTTAAAAGGTTGTGAAGAATAGGCATGAGAGACAGCCCTAGTGGAGCATTCCTGGTTCCAAATGCATCCCTGCCCTTCCGGCAGTTTGTTCGTTCTGTCTTTCCTTAGATCCCATGAGCCAACAGATTCTCCCCTTTGCTTACAGGAGTTAGAATTAGATTTGTAGGTTTTAACCATTAATCCTGATACTATACCTTCTATGATTCAAAATAACTCACCCAGTTTTAGATAGAAACGGTTCCCGGGGAAAAGGACAAAGGACAGCTAATGTCACCACCAAACCTTAATAGACCCTGACAATACAGAATAATCCCTTCAGTTCATGAAGTGAAAGGACCTAATGTGCCTGCCACTAACATTTTATTATACTTACTATCGCCATCTCTCTCTCTTCTTCACCTATCAGTTTGTTCTGTTTGTTTATATTTTGGATGCACTGCAAAGTAAATTACAAACACCATCAGTTCACTTTTCCTTAACTACGTTTGCAGTCTGGGGCGGAGCCTAACAAGATGTAAATCTGACAAGCTGTCAGGTGATGCTGATGATCCAGGGGCCACACTTTGAGAACCACGGGACTAAAGCAACAAAGGGTGTGCCTAAAACACACTATCTTCAAGAATGAAGACAACCAGGTGACTACCAGAAAGAACATCTGAGGAGGTGTTAAGTGGTGAAGGCTCCAATTCCCTCTCCCCCAACAGATTCTCAATAGCGATTTAAAGAAATGTATACTACATTGATCAAGCTGCACAAAACCCAGTGAGACAAATGAAACATGAGTGGAGAACTTGCAATGGGAAGTTGAGAACACCCAGTCCTGGAAAAGGTGAAAGCTATGTCAATATGGACCTGGGAACCTCAAATAAGGAAAATTAAATACCCCATTTCAAGGATAGCACTTCTCCTTGAGTTTTTAATCTTGGAGAATAACAGCATACACCACTTACTATTTATACTATCTGGTCTACGTTTCAGTTTTCTACCCTAGAATACGATCTTTGAGGACTGGGTAGTGACTTGCTCGTTCCTGTATCCACAAACCCCATCAATAAATGTTTAATGGGTACGTGGACAAGGTCTTTCCCTATTTTTAAGGCCTAGTTTTAAGCTCACAATCTTGCTGTGAGGTACGCAAAAGATTTCCATGATAGGCTCAGAGAGGAGAAATCACTTCCCTCTAGTGGCCCATTCAGTAACAGAGCCTCCTAAGTCTACAACCACAGTCTTGTTGGAGAAGCTTCTGAAAAGGGAGTAAACGAATATTCCAGCAACTGCTGTTTGTCTGACACTTAACGCACGTGACTTCACTGAATACAAATGAACCTTGGCAAGTAGGTAAAGTGAAACAGCATTGTACTAGCTGTTGACGTGGCTGACCTATGGCATTAGGATCTAAAATAGGCACCAAATCCCTTTCAATCAATGATGGAGAACAAAATAGGGCGCTGGTTCTACAACAATGTACCTTAATTAACTGTGCATGCAAGTCTGCAAATCACTAAGCTAGAGAAAAGGAACAAATAGTTATTATAGGCTGATGATTGTGCATTCAAACCATTCACGCTTACTTACCTGGTTTTCTCCACTGTTTTTAACATACTGAGATTTGTTACTGAGGGCCTTAAAGGAGTCCCATCTTGGGAAAGACAGGAGATAGGCTGCGAAACCGGTACTGGATCCCCAAGTTGAGAGATGCGACTGGGCTAAGTCGCACACAATAGTGATGGGCCTGGGAGCCGAACCCACGTGGGCATCCCTCAGAAAGCTTCCTATACTGCCCTAAGCGGTCTCCTCGCTGCTGAGATTTTTAAGGTGTCTTTTGTTTTCCTTTCTCCTTTGGAAATGTGAAATGCAACCCTGGCAGCCTCATGCCCAGCCCGGCCCGCCTGAGCCCAGGCGGCCTAATCTACCTTGGTGTCCACGTCGGCCAGGCAGTCCCGGCGGAAGCTGTCAAACAGCCCCCGGCTCTTGAGCTGCTCCACGATGAGCGCGATGAGCTGCGGGTCGCCGGGAGGCAGTGAGGCCGGGTTGATGGGGCCGCCGCTCCCACCGCCCCCCGTCGCGCCTGTCGTCGCCCCCGCCGAGGCCTGGCCGGCGCCGCCGCCGCCCACCGCGCCGGTGCCCCCTCCGCCCCCGCCGTCCGCCATAGCTGCGCCCCGTGCCCGCGAAGGAGACTGAATACGGATTCCTCTCAAGGACAGAGGGCCTGGGTCGTGTAGAGGTGGCCGAGGGGCAGGAGGAGGAGGCGGCGGGGGAGGAGGAAGCGGTGGCAGCGGGGACGGCAGCGGCGGCAGCGACGGCAGGTTCTGAGGCAGCAGAGGTGGTGGCAGAGGCGGCAGAAACCGCCCACCCCATCCAGGGCGCTCTCCGGGTGACGACACCGCCGACCTCTGCATTGTGGGGCAGGAGGTTTTCCGGCAGTCATCTCCGGCTTTCTTATAGGCAGAGGTCTGGCCGACGGAAACTACATCTCCCGGCAGGCTCCGGACTCTCGTCTCCAGTTTGCGGGGCAGTATGGGACTTGTAGGCTTAGGCCCTCGTGATTGCTGCAGCCTGGGCTGACCTTCCTCGCTCCGTTACTGCCCTCTCGCTTTAAATCAGCGCGTCCCCAAAGTGCCTGATTATAAGAATCGTCTGCTAGGCTGATTGAAAGTATAGATTAACAGGTTTGTCCCTTAGAGATTCTGATTCAATATTTCTGGGTCGGGGCCTAGGAATCTGTGCTTTTAACATGCATTCCCGCGCCTTTCTTGAACAATACGATCCAGGAAATGTGTGAAGCAGTGGACTAGTCAAATTTCTTTTATTCAGAAATTGTGGGTTTATTTCCCCTTCTGATTTTAATAGAAATGCATACTTATTTTAGAAAATTGAAAAATAATGGAAAACTGCTGTAAAAAAAGTTTCCCTGATTCTCTATTTTATGTATTTCCTTCCAGATATTAAATATTGTCAATAATAATAAACGAATATTGAGTAATTGGAATATTACAGGCATGATGCTAAGTACTTCACATACACTACTTCACAATCTAAAAAGCAGATCTTGTCATCGCTATTTTACAGAGGCAGAAATGGAGGCACAGAAAGTTTGTTACCCTGATCACGTAGCTAGAGGTGGAAGAGGAGGGTTTGAACAAAGGTTTCCTGAATCCAAATCTTGGCAATGTTTAACCTAAGGTGTACTACATTCTGAGAGCTAGCTGGCATCAAAGGTAAGGCTTTTTTTTTGATTTTTTTTTGTAGCCCCAGTTTACCGTTGGAACTGCCACCACTGTCCTCTCTTCCATTCAGCCTTTTGTCCATTATTGACTGAACTCCTGCCCACAACCCCTGGCAATTCTGCCTGCTCTTGTTATTTCCTCATCTTCCATAAGCAGTGGAGGGGTTGTAAATAATAAATTCTTCAATATCCTTGCCTTCTGGGAAGAGGCATAATAGACAGAGATCTGGGATGCTCTCCACTCCACCATTTCCTATTTAACAGAGTTTAACCCTTAAAATGAAAATCGGGATGTTAGTTTATACTCTTCCTTTAACTCAAGCTAAATCTTCCTCAAAGGTTAAGTTAATGACCAACATTCTCTCTTCATACTTCACCGTCCTGGAGATTACCTAATGACCATTCCTCCTAGTTGTCCCACACTCATCCCCCACCTTTAGCCCCAGGAGAGGCCCCATTCAGACCGCCTGGGCCTCATGTCCATTCTCCTCCAAGCTCCCTGACTTTGACCAGCCTCTTCTCCATTTTGGCACAGCACACCTTACTCTCTTTCTCCAGGGTAACTTTTCTGACCCTCTGACCTAATCTGGTCTTGTCTCACTGGTATAGACCCTCAGAGCCTCTTTCTTGTAGCAATTATTGTAATCAAAAGTGAATAATTTATAGGCTAATTGGCCACCTGTTTCCCCTGCTACAGTGTAAGCTTTGGAGCTGGGACCACAGCTTGCTCTTCATCACTGTGTTCCCAGCCCATAGCTCAATGCCTAGCTCAAAGCAGATGTGTAAATTTTTGTCTGTTTCCTATAATCATGGGATAGAGTCAGAGAGAGAGAGAGAGAGTGAGTGTGTGTGTGTGGAGGGGGGCAGGGGGGTGGAGGAGGGTGTCATTTGTAGCCACTACTTTCAGAAAAGAAAGTAGGAGATGATGGATTAATCCATCATGACCAAATGGGTAAGTGATCCTGGAGATTGGCAGCAAATGGTTTAACCCTTTGTCATTCTCATGGGGACCTTGTGTCCTAGTTGCTAGAATCTCAACTGTGAAAAGAGGCTGCACCCTATACCTGTGACCTTGCCTCTGGAACTGATATAAATTGGGTGTGGTGGCGTCGGGGGAACGAGGAGTGAAGGAAATCAAGACTAGGGGAGGCTTATTGTTCGTCCAAATTTGCTGTAGGAAGCTTCCACTACATCCAAAATGCATTCCTCCCCCAAGTCAAGGAGCATGTAATACACAATAATTGTCACCAGGGAGCGCCATTGCTGTATTAATAATCCAGGACCTTTAGCAATTTCTATGCAGAATACTGTTTTAATTTTGGCCCAGGTGGTGATCTCATTTTCAGATATCCTTTAGGAAAAAATAATTGTTGCCTCTCCTTGTTAAAATTTGTCTGTAACAAGTTGCCTGAGCCCAGTGAATTGTACATATTAGGTGTTGGAATATTTTATGTCAAAGACTGCAGGCCAAACCCAGATCTCAAAGGAGAAGGGGCAGAAACTAGAAATGAGATACACAGTTTGCCAAGGGAGATGTGAAAAAGCAGCCAAGTGCGTGGGCTTTTTGCATCAGGTGGCACTGGATTGGAAGCCCAGCTCCATCACTTTGGGGTGGTGTGACTTTGGGAAAGCTGCATCACCTCTCCGAGCCTCAGTTCCATTTTAGCAATCCATTTAGCATAATTCCTGGTCCTCAGCAAATGTTGATAACATATTACAGTCACAAATTCACGTCTGGGTTGGGAAGTTATTTGATTAACCACTGTCTCCTCTGCTAACTTCTAAATTCCATGAAGGAATGGATTGTCTGTTTATCATTGTGTCCCCAGCACCTAGAACAGTGTCTGGTACATACGGGCTCTCTGTAAATATATGATAGATGGATGGATGAAAAAAGTAATGAATGAGTAAATGGGAAATTTGCTCTTCTAAGTATAGGATCAGGCCATTCAAGATTCTTGATATCTTCCTCCACCAAATGGAAGAATATACTCAATATTATTGACTATATATACAGAGGGGTCAGGTGTTCTAGTGAGCTTTCCATATGTGTGACTGAATTGGACTAGGAGCCTGGGGCTGGGAGCAGGCCCCAAGGTTAGAAGTCAGTCTATGTGTTGCCTTGGTAACCTTCCAACCTTCTAATCCAAGATCCGGTTATTTAAGCAAGAGCGTTCCAGAGCCCAGGGCTGCATTTAGACACCACATCCACTTGGGGTAGACAGGTTGTTGGTCCTTGTTCATGTTCATGGTGTGGCCCTTTTTCTCCTTGCTTCCTTGTTTTCATCCAAAGAGCCTTACTAATTCTTAGGCTGGACAGGTATTCATTTCTTAATTGACAGCATCCAGCGTTTCTCGAGATTGCCTGTCTGTAGTGTATTGGTTACATCTGCATCAGAGGATCTTGGCTGCTTTTTGTTTGTTTCTTTGCCATGTTTTCCAGCATCTCTAATGACAGATTGGATCCAAATACACACTCAGAAAACAGGGCTTTGATAAGCAGGCGTCCTCAGCACCAATCAATACTACCACTGCCTCTCCCACCTAACAAGCATCTTAGATAACATTTCAGGCTGCAGTGTTTTTAACACGTTGTCATTTTGAATTATTATTACTAAAGAATGCTGAGTGGAAGAGGCAACCTGATATAATGTAGAGAAAAGAATGGGAAGTTTGGAATCTGGGTTGGGTTTGGATCCAGCACCTCTGCTATCGTCTATGTGACCTAGGACAATCTTCTGAGCCTCAAGTTTGTCGTGAAATGTAGAGATAATATATATGCAGAAGGTGGCACATGGTAGGCACTAATAGTTAATAATATGGTCTTGAAACAACATCCTAATGTACTCATTTGTAGTCTGTTGTGGGCAGAAGTCTTGAATAATATATATTCAGAATTAATAGATATTCAATTGCTTTGCTAGTTTTAATCTTGTGATGTCATAGAGAACCACTCAGCCAGTCCCTAAATTGGTGGGCTCAGTGAAGCCAAGTTCACAGTCGAGCCCTCCATGCTATTGCTGCTGTGGTCTGGATCCATCCTCTGCCTTTGTCTTCACACCTGCAATGCCGTCTCTCATTCTCCAGTGACACACATATCGAATCATTTACTTCTAGTTGCCTATCCAGTATCCATTCCCCTTCTTTATCAACAGAACCCAGTTTTGTCTGGGGCTTCGGTGTGCCCTGTTGAAGTGGTACTTCCCTAGATTCCTTTGTTGCTAGGAGTGATCATAAGTGCCATTTCTGGCCAAGGAGATAGAAGCTGAGGGTATCTGGGAAAGCTTTGCCTTGCTGATAGAAGCACTGCCCCTTCCTGCTGTGGCGTCGAGGGGCAGCAGTCCTAAACCAACACCCTTAGGGTTAGTTAGGGGCCAGTTACAAACTGGTTCTGGCCAGCGAGTTGTGAACAGAAGTGAGAGTTGTGTCCCTTCTGGGCCAGGACATTTAAGTACCAACATGAAGCTGATTCACTTTGCTGTACAGCAGAAACTAACACAACATTGTAAAGCAACTATACTCCAATAAAAAATTTTTAAAAATGTACCAACATGAGACCCTCCAAGAATTCTCCTTTCATCTGCCATGATAACCAGCACAATTTGAGATAGTGGCTGATCTACCATCCTGAGCCCCAAAGTGAGGGGACATGGAGTAGGGGCCCTGGTTGGCCCCTAATGGACCAGCAGGAGTGAGAAATAAACCTTGGTTGTTTTACGCCACTGAGGTTGTGGAGTTGTTTGTTACTGCAGCATAATCTAGCCCATCCTGACTGATATAACCCTGACCCCATTACTCCACTAAACCCATCATTTGTGGAATGACTGAATGTAAAAACTAACTAACAAATGACTAACTAAAAGCATGAATGAATTAGCTTCCTTCTCCTGGGCCCCATCCCTTCAGATCATGTCTAGGAATGACTATAAATCCACCTAGTTTACTCTGGGTACCTTTGTAGACAGCTTAGGTCAGTCTTTCTTCAACTTTGGTGTTCATCAGAATTCTCTGAGGACCTCATTAAAAATATAGATGCCCCGCCATCCCCTCAGACCTGCAGAATCAATCCTTAGAAGTGGGTCTTGGCCATAATAAGTTTCCTAGGAGGTTCTGACAATGGGCCAAAGTTAGGAACGGTTGCCTCTTTGGGTAGAAAATTCAGACCCCCATCAACAGGTCTGAAAGGGTGATTGTTTTTGGCGTGTGGGTTTTTCAGCGTCTCTCAGTCATCCCTGCCTCAGCTCCTACTCGCAGCCCTCACCCTTGTTCCCAGGTGGCCACCTCTACCTAAGTAATTACCTTTGATTAAAGGTTCCCTTGAAAATATCAGTGACATCTCCCCTCTGGCCCTTGCATCTCTTGTCTGTAAAAAGAAGGGAGTTTATACCTAGAGGGAGGCCATCAATAGTGGTGCCTGAGAATGGAGGCAGGTACGAAGGGTGCAGAGGGGTGCCGGTAACTGATCGAGGCAGCTCTGGGGCCATCCCACAGAAGGTGGCATTCAGACAGGGTCCTAATGAGTGTGGAGGGCATTGCCCTTCTTTGTAGAAGTGCCTTTGAGCATGTTCCTGCATTTGGGCCCTCCCCACCTTATGAGTCTTGGCAGGATGGGGAGACCCCCTTCTACCTGGGAGCCCAGAGACTTGCTTTCCCGGCTTCCCAAACATGTGGTCTTGACTTCAGCCATCAGAGGCCAATCTGGCACTTGACACAGCAGGTGGCATGTGAAGAAGCAAGCTCCATAATTGGGGGAGGTGGTGTCTGCCTCCAGAAGGGCCACGGTGGGGTCCCGCAGGGTGTCCGGTACCTGCACGGGCAACATCAGAGGCACCTGATGCTGTTCTGTGCCAGCATTGGGACAGTGGCATCTCCATGGTGTGATTTGGCAGTGGCTCCTGTCCATGTCGTCTCCAAGCCTGGATCTCTGGCCCTCCCAGGGATTCTGGAAGCCACCCCATATTCTTTACTGCATACCTTTACTGATTAAAACAGCCAGAATTCATTTCTGCTGCGACTAAAGGACCTTTCCTGGATAAGTAGGTAGAGAGGAGAGAGGTTCAGGGTCCCAGGCAGAGGGTACAGCTTGAGCAAAGGGCCAGAGTCTTGAAGAGCGTGGATATATTCTGAAAAGGGTTGCCAGTCCCATGGGTTGCAGAGCATGTATTTGGGGTGGAGTGGGGACCAGAAAGAGATGAGGTTGATGAAATAAGCTGGGACCTCAAATGCTACCATTTCAGAGGTTGAACGTGACCTTGGAGAGGAGACAATGGGTTTTAAATAGGACAGGAGCTGCATCAGATGCAAAATTGACAGAGATTTCTCTGGGACAGCACAGAGTGTGACTGGACCCGGTGAAGCTGGGGGCCGGGAGATGGATGAGGATGCCAGAAGAGGCATCTCATGTGGTAGGTGTTGGCTAGGGCGTCCCTGCCCCTTGCGATCTGGCTAAGACTGCTCACTCCTTCCTCATCACCTCCCCCCCGCCCCGCCCCGCCCCATTGCCTTCCTAGGCCCTGCAGAAAGCCAAGCGGGACCCCGTCCACAATTTCTGCAACTTCTCCATGGTCATCTCTGCTTAGGAGCTCCTGCCTCTGCTGTATTCATTTTAGTTTATGGATTTTCATGTGAAACTCAGCACCTGGATTCTTTGGCACAGATTGAAGTTCTGAGAGTATCAGAGGGGAGACTGACATTTCAGCAACATTAAAAACAAACAAACTGCAAATTGTGCTTTCAACCGTCTTGTTCTTAGAAGACTCTACATGTCCCGAGGGATTCATGGTCAGCTGTTTCTCCTCATGGGTGCACCAGCCTCAGTGCAACTCATTACCTCCTCTCTCCCCTCCCCGGCTCCGCCTCCCTCTTCACTCCCACCCTCATGGTTTGCCTGTGAAATGCCGGATACTCCTGATGGGATGCACCACAAGTCAGCCCTCTCAAGCCCTCTCTTCCAAACTCAGCTCCAGGCCCACTTTTGCACCTCCAGGCCCATGGAATAGGCCATCCAAACATGAGGTTATCCTCTTAAAAAGCTCCACACCCCTTTGAAGACAGGAGTGTTAACAGTTATTTTTCTGCCTCTATGATAGCTTTTCACAGTTGAATTTTGCTGTTAGTAATTGTTTTATTTATTTATTTACTTACTTTATTTTTTTGTCTGGCCGCGTGGCTTGCGGGATCTTAGTTCCCTGACCAGGGATTGAACTCGCAGCCTCGGCAGTGAAAGCGCAAAGCCCTAACCATTGGACTGCCAGAGAATTCCGAGCTGCTAATAATTGTAAACCACAAAATAGAAGAATTTTGTCTATCTCATGTAAAAGTCTGGAGGAAGGCTGACAGGACAGATCCACGACCGTGAGGCTCCCAGGCTCCTACACCATCTTGAGAGCTCTGATCCAAGGTGGCTGCCCAAGTCTCCAGGCCCGAGGGAGGAGAAGGCAGGCAGGCGGGGAAGGCCGGGAAGTGTTGCTGGACCTTTTTGGTACAACCTCTGGTTAAAATTTGGTGTTCATGTTATTAAGGAAGAAGTGGCAAATGCACATTGGGAGGAAACTAGTGGTCTGTGCTGTATCTACGAACACCGCTTATCTCAGAAGTTAACCTGCACTTTTCCCTGGACTGGGTATTGAAGCAAGCTTAAATGTTTAGTCTGTCGGTCATGGTGCACAATGGTACCAGTAGTTGTTCTCACTCCTTTAGAAGTGTCAACATTACAACTTCAGGAAGGGCTGGGGGCCAGTCAGACCCGGGGTGTCTGAGGCCCCTCATAGGTACAGTACAGGCAGACCCTCACTCATAGTGCTTCGCTTCCCTGTGTTTTCCTGGGACTCAGTCTGGCCAGTCACCTCTCTGCAGCTGAAATAGAGTATGGGCCCAAGAGGCCTGTGGATACGCCAGATATCTTAGCTCCTGCTGCCCGTAGAGACTTTATTTCCAGAGGGATACTAGGGCCACTGAGAAGTGCCCGTCTTTCTGGGGAGACAGTGCAGTGGCTAAGGAGCCTGTGAGTGAGGACGAGGCTGGCTTGGCTCCTGGCTCTGGTTACTCCTGTCCCCTCCAGCGCTTCATTGGTGGGCTGCGCTCTGAGCATTTGCTGCTGCCACGTGCAATTTGAGTGGACCACTTCCGTGATCACACTCCAGAGTTGGGGTTTCCTCTGTCCCTTAGGGATGCTAGAGGAATGTACAGGTCCCAGTGACTCAACCTGGAATGAAACTCGGGTCTCCTGACTCCATTTCAGTGCCTTTTTCTTCTCCTCCCTCCCTAGGAAAGCTCTGGTTGGCAGGCTCCATGTAGCAGACTGTGGGCATCGTTAATGCTATTCACTGGGTAGTCCCAACTCTCTGCTTTCTAGACCCAAGGCAGGATTGTAACTGCTGGCCCCAAGGCAGGACCGTGTGACTAGTTCCAACCAATGAGCCATGAGTAGAAGTGATGTCACTTCTGGACTAGAGCCTTCAATCGCTGCTCCAGGTCTCTCTTTCCATCTGCTGAGGTGACCGTGGGCAATGATGGTGGGTGCTCCATCAGCCTGTGACCGGCAGCAAAGCCCCCAGCTGACCCCTGATGGATCTGTAGAGTGAACAAGAAATAAATCTTTGGTGTTTTAAAAATTTAGGATTTTTTTTTGTTATCACAGCATTACCCATCCTAACCTAACTGTACACACCTACCATCTATTTGGTTGCCTGGCATCTCAATGCCCTTCCTATTTTGGGGGTAACCTCTACCCTCTTGAGACTTGTTGGGAGACAGAGCCTTCCTATAGATGAAAATGCCAGGTACCACTTTCCCAGCTCGCCTTGCAGCTCAGGTGCAGGCACGTGGCCAAGGCCAGAGAAGATAGTGCTTACAGCGGCAGTACCATGGGCTCGGCATTTGTAGCAGCTGCAGTGGTGACATTGTTGGGCTGGTTCCGTTGCAAGAGTTTGGGCTGTGATTCTGGCTGTGTGACCTCCCTTATCTCTTGCCTACTCTCTAAGCCTAGTTCTCCAGCCTTCCTGTCTCATCTGTGAGCTGCTCAGTATCCTTTCGATAAATTCGCGTTCAATTTAAATCACCGAGTTCATTTATGTTGCTTCCCCGACTAAGAGACTTGGATGGATACAACCAATTTAGAGGGCAGCGTGGGGCGGCATGGGAGCCAGGAGCTGGAAGGAAGGATCTGGCGAGATGCACCTGACTTCTCTCCCCTGCACGAGCTGCTTCTCTGGGAGCAACCTTTGTCTGTCTTAGGCCAGAGCAAGCCAAAGGGTGCTGGGCAGGGGCTCTGGTCAGACTTGGTCAGCCTTTGGGCATGTGAACCTCACTTTTCTTATCTGTAAAATGGGGCCAATTATAGGACCTCACTTATAGAATGGTTGTAAGGAATGTATTTGTAAGAGAATGTATTTGAGAGAGTTCTGGGAACCATAAAACAAAACCCCAGTGCAAGTTCACCACATTATTCTGTGTTAGCTTGCCCGAATATATCCAGCTGGGGAATCTTGGTTGGCGTGACAGGGTTAAATGAAAACTGTTCTTCCTGATGCCACCGTTCTATCACTTACCTCTTGGAAGGTCACAGGCCAGTCCTTACAATTCAGATCCATCTGAGAGTCTGCTCAAGAGACCAGAGACCTCAGACTGGATGTAATGAAAAGATTCCTGATGGGCTTGGTAAAGGCAGAGAAGCACAGAGATGAGAAAGGATATTAGGAGTTGTTTTATTCAATCCCCTCCATTTTCAGAGTTCAGAGAGGGAGAGCCACCAACCCGCAGCCACACAGCAACTCTGTGGCTGAGCTTGGGGTTGGGATGCAGATCTTTTCACTCTGACAGTGTACCTTAATCTGGAGATATGTTTGTGCTGTAATCCAAGGATGCAAAGTGAATTTTGGGAATATGACAACTCTCCCTCAAGTTAATAGCCCCCTTTTCCTATGATCCTTATCCCCCCTACAGAAGGATGCCTGGAGTACCCCTTCTCTTTTTTCTTTCTCAGCCCTCTAAAACACTTTATTGAGGAAGGGTGAAAAATTGCTGAATCGATCTTCTTCAATTAGCACGGGATCTGAATCAAAGAAATTTGGAAGAAGGGAACTTTCTCATCCGAGTGGCTGCCAGCACCCCCGCCCCAGCTGAAGTGCTCCCTTGTTCTCGCCTGCTCTGCCCCAGATTCATGGGCCACTCTCCAAATCGCTGGCAATTTTCTCTGCACTGTCCTGACAACCTCCGGCCATGAAAATTAAAAAACTAGTTACCGAATCTCGCTCCTAACGGCTTTGTCCTTGTCAGCGATTCGACAGAGAAATCTGGAAGAGGGAGCCTCCTTACGCCTGCAGTGGGCTGAAATGCCACCAGAATGACAATGGGCTTTGCTGTGGGAGGAGGGGAGAATGTGCAGTGTGCCAGGAGTGAATGAATGAATGAAAGGGAGAGAGAGAGAGAGAGCGAGCGCGAGTGCACGAACTTTGGGCTTCAAATTAAAAAATTCCAGTGTCTCAGCAGAGGTCCTGGTGTCTGTACTCCAAGACCTTCTGCCAAATGCTGAGCAGGGCGCTTTTCCCCACGCCATTGCCCTCTGGTCCTCCGCCAGGGTACAGAGCTCTGGGCTGGAGAGGGGGGCAGTCAGAATTTGGTGAGGAAATGGCTCCAAAGTGGGGAAAGCCCTGGGAGGCCGGCCCACCTAGTCAGCTTGCTGTCTGGCCAAGCTTCCTGCACCACCTCAAGGGTCTCCCCTGATTTCAGACATTAGTATTCACTCCACATACCATCACCGCCCCCCCTCACCACCCCGCTAAAGGAATTTTAAGAAATCCTCAAAAACTGGAGGAATTTTAATTACCCTTAATTAAGAGAAAACTTTCTAGAAGACCACTGTGATGGGTGACTCACTGCGACATGGGTGTCCCTGAGCTGCAGGAGGGTGAGGCTCAGCCTCGTGGCTCTGTGTCCCCAGCCCTTGGCTTTGGGACCCACACAGAACAAAGGCCTGGCAGGTGCTTGTTGGGTGAAGGAGTAGGAACGGCTTCATTCAGAGAGTTCTCGTTCCTGCCTCATCCCCCCGGGGCGTGGAGTTGCAGACTGACATGGGGATTTGCAGGGAAGCAGGAGAGAGAGGTATCTAAGCACTGGGTCCTCAGGGCCAGGCCGAGCGAGGTCTGTGGCTTCATAGCCAAGAGACCTTGAACAAGTCGCTTAACATCTTCAAGTGTGTCTCCTTATCTCTGACATGGGAATCACCATGGTGACCATGCAGAGGGAGGCTGTGAATTAAACAAAGGCCTGCATATCTGCTTGCTGTATAGTCGGTGCTCAATAAAAAGAAAAACTTAACCAGGCCTAGACCCAGAGCCCATCCCGAGATACGGAGACTCTTCTCAAGAGCTTCTGTCTCATCATCCACGGATCCTGGGATTAGTCTCATTACTGGACAGGCCTGGCATCGAAGGGACCCCGGAAAGCTGGGCTGGTCCTTGCTGTTTAACTGAGCACGTGCATTCACTCAGTCAGTCTCTCATTCGTTCATACAAATATCAGTATTTATTGAGTGCCTTCTACATGCTGCCTTGTGCTGGGGTTTGGGCTAAAAGAGTAAGTGAAAGGTGGCCTGATCTCAGTTCTTGAAGCTCCTAAACCAACAAGGAGCAAACAAGCAAAGTCAAGATCAAAATCATTTGGGGTCCAGAGCAGTAGGTGGTCAGGGAAAGCTTCTCTTGCCAGCAGTATTTGAACCGAGATCTAAATAACAAGGAGCGGCCATGCTCGGGCTGGAGGGAAGAGGGACCTGGGAAGGAAGCAATAGTTCAAAGGCTTGGAGGTGGGGACAGGACTGGTTAGGGGGCAGGTGTGGCCAAGGTTGATGGAACAGCAGGATGGGGGTAGCAGATGGTTTCTGGGAAGTCCCGGGAGAGCTCATTTCATAGGAAGGCTGCCCGGAGGACTGGGGCTGGGCCCAGAGTCCAGAACATGTACTGAGAGTGGAGTGCTTTCACCAATGTCTCCCTGGAGGCCTGCTCTGGCCCCCTCTTTGCCCTACACCTGCTGTGACTCTGCACTAAAGGACAGATCATTCAGAATAGAGGCGTAGCTCCGCCATTATCACGTGTGGCGCACTTTCTCCCAGTGCCTGTCTCCCTGACCTTGGGGGTCACGCCTGGGTGGAGGGGGTGAATATGCCTTCCTGTCTGCCACCAGGCCCTCCTGCTGCTCTTAGCGTGTGGAGCACACACTGGTGCTGGCCGCCAGGGGTGCAGGTAGTCCTGCTGGAATCGGAGGTACCCTTCCCCAGCTGGGTCCTGATCGGGGCAGTGGTCAAGTAAGCTCCACGGTGGGCCCATCCTCCAGGCCCCCAACCTGAGATCACTCCCATGACCAAGACTTCCTTGGTCCCAGCTGTGCAAACAGAGGACCTGCAACCACCCTGGATGTCGGGTCTGGGGTCCCAACACACGTTGGCGTGACCAGCCAATTCACAAAGGGCTACCTGCTTGGGGTCAGGCACCAAAGACCCTCTGGTGATGTGGAGCCTGAGGCTCTTCCTGTCGAAAGGAGCTAAGAGACATTTAACCCAGCCCCATTCATTCATTCGTTCATTCAATAAATGTTTGTTAAGTACCTGCCATGTGCAATGCATTATATTAGTGCCGTGTTATGTACTATACATGGGGAACTATGTGGGGAGCAAGATACAAATGACTCTGGTCTTCACAGACATCAGTATTTTTAAGGGGGTGAAGACACACAAAACCAGGAAACCTACAAATACGTAATTCTGAACACAGTAAGTGAGAGAAAACACAAGCGCGAGACATGCAGCATGTGTTACAGATCCAGTTTGGTCAAAACTGATCTAATGGTCCAGGTATGAAGGCTCAGGTAAGGTGCCAGCCACATAGAAATACCCAGAATGCCCGTAGCATCTGTGAAGTTCATTACTAATAATACTGCCAAAATGAATAAATACGAAAACCATGTTGTTGAGAAAGTCTGAAACGTGGTCAGTATTGAGATTAGCTGACGAATCCTGATGTTAATGAAAGTGGTTAAATTTGACAATCACTGACTGTGTTCGTAAACTCAGAGATGGGAACAGGTGAGAGGTTTATGGAGCATCTGCTGTGTCAGGCTCTGTGGGGGGCACTGGGGGTCCCCAGGATGTTAAATGTTAGCGAGAAGTAAAGTGCTCCTGCCTGCCTGCCCCTTGGAGCACCTCACGGGGCCTGCCCGCGCCGTGCCATGTGAGGCATGGCCAGGCTGCAAATTCCCGCTTGTCTGTTTTGTTTTGCTTCAAGATTTGACCTTGTTGCCAGATTTCTGTCGAGATTAACCTGACAGAGTTCCGAATGTACTTCATTCTACGGCGGGTTAGGTTTCCACAGTCGGTGAAGTCAATTATGCCTACATCTCCGTGAAGCAGGCGCAGAAGGGGAGGTTTGCGTGGCAGAAAAATCTCTTTTTAGATTGGGCAGAATAGAATTCATGCTTGAGAAGAGTGCTATTTCTGTCTCTAGTCTCATTTTGTACCCATTTCAGTTTGAAGCTGTGTCCCATTCCAGTGCAAAACCCTCTTCCTCCTCCTCCTCCCACTCATCTCCTCCTCCTCCCCCACTCATCTCCCCCTCCTCCCCCCATTCATCTCTTCCCCCTCCTCCTCCCCATCTCTTCCCCCTCTTCCTCCTCCCCCTCATCTCCTCCTCCTTCCCCCACTCATCTCCTCCCCCAACTCATCTCCTCCTCCTCCCCCCACTCATCTCCTCCTCCTCCTCCTCCCCCCACTCATCTCCTCCTCCTCCCCCCACTCATCTCCTCCTCCTTCCCCCACTCATCGCCTCTTCCTCCCTCCACTCATCTCCTCCCCCCTCCTCTCCCCACTTATCTCCTCCTCCTCGCCCCAGTCATCTCCTCCTCTTCCCCCCACTCATCTCCTCCTCCTCCCTCCACTCATCTCCTCCCATGCCTCCTCCTCCTTTTCCTCCTCCCTCCTCATCTTCTCTCCCCTCCTCCCCCTTATCTTTCTCCCCTTCCTCCACCTCTTCTCCCATACTCCCTTCTGCCTCTCTTACCTCTCCTCCTTTTAAAATCAATCCACATTTATTTGGCTTTGATTTGGGGTATAGTCGCAATTAGGAGATTTAATGTTAGAGGAAAATCAGATAACCGTGGAGCTGCTGACCTAATTTATAGGAGTTCCTCTGTTTTTCTCTGTAAAATGGGAATGGTTCAATACCACATGTATTTGTGCATATATTTGTTTATGCCAGTTTTCTGGGTTCTGTGAGGAATAAAAAAAGGAATTAATAGGACAATATCCTCCCTCTTAATAACTTCCTATCTCAGTGGGAACCTCCTATCTGATGGGGACTTTCTGTCTCAGGACACTCGAGACAGATCACAGTATGTACATAATTGAAAGACAGATCGAGAGGCACAGACATGAGATGCTAGCAGAGATCGGGGTCACTGTGGGCTGGAGGAAGGCTCTGTAGACAATGTGGTGCTTAAACTGAGTCCTGAAGTTGGAAGGATCTGGAATCGGAGGGCTAGGCACTCCTGATTCTGATGGAAGGAACAGGCATGGCCATAGAACCAACTTGTCTGTCCCTAGATTCCCTGTTCCTACACTGCGGGGACCTGCCTTCTTGTTTTCCTGCCCGTCTGCCCTGCACTGCAGTCCCCTACTCCCAAATCTTTTTGGTATCGGGCTTTCCTCTCCCCTTTCCTCTCACTGACAGTGACCAGCCCTGTCAGCTGTGCCCATTGTCCGGGAGAGGTTTCCCTCGGCTCTCCCAGAAGGACCAGATGTCCTAGTACAACGGGAGCAATGAACGTGGCAGGAAGGGCTTGGGCTCTGAGCTCACACTGACTTGAGTCTGGATCCTGCTCTGACTGTGGACCTGGGCAAGCCAGTTGACAAGTTGAGCCCCCCGATCCTCTCCTCTAACCTGAGGGTGATAATCCCCACCTCGCAAAGCTGTTTTCAGGAGCAAATAAGATAACGCATGGGTCTGGTGCAGGTGGAGACTCTCCCAAAATACTAGTTCCAACTTTTCCCCAGTTCATTTCAGCTAAGCGCGATGGATGGCAAAGAGAACCAGCCAGGGGGCCAGAGCGAAAGCCCTCACACCATGGAAGCTGATCACACTGGCCTTGGTTCCTGGTTCCTGGGTCAAGGAGAGGTATCTTTTGGATGAGTGACTTATCCACTGGGAGCTGCACTTTCCTCCTCTGTCAAACAGAGGTATCCAGGATCCCCCCAGGGCCGTGCTCAGCGTGAAACTAGACAGTGCAGGTGAAGAGTTGCACCCAGTGGCTGGAGTATAGAAAGTGCTAGCTCTGGTGACCGTGGCTGATCCAAGGCCTCAGAAATGGTACCCTCCATGGCATCGGGCAGAACTTTTGTACCAATCTTAGAAAGATGATTAAACGAGTTGGAAATGGCATCAGGTCTTTGCATGGAGTGGCTCACCATCTCTAATAACGGTATCTGCAGGCCGGAAGCATGTTTGGAAATAGGACTCGGGAGCCCGGATGTAACTGATTTGCTTGCGTTGCCCTTTGGAGCTCATGCACACATCCTGCGCTCCTCAGAATTCACACAATCCCAAGAGCTCATCATATCTGGAGAACAGAGTAACCAAACCTGAGGCAGCTTGCATTCTAGGGCGCTTTGTTCACTGACCTTAAAAACAAACCCAGCACGCTGACAACAACCCGCCAGCCTGCTTCAGGCGGGGCAGAGCCCAGGGACTGGAGAGTTCTCCTCACCTCTGATCAGAGTGACAGCAGCAGAGATCAAAGTTTAAGGCACTGATTATCTTTCTGGTTCGGGATGCCCAGCGGGACTAAAGGGGCTTGGAGCCCAGAGAGGGTGGTTGGGTAGAACTGAAAAAGGAAGGCCGCTCAGCTGATAACAGAGCCAACCCCACTGAAGTTTTAATCAGGGCTCTGAGTGCCCCGGGCCTTCTCTGCGACTCGCCTGGAGGGCCTGGTTCAGTTATTTTCAGACTTCTCAGGTCCATGGAGGTTTGGCAGGCATGAGGAACAGAACAGAGGGACCCAACTGGAATAAGTCCCCAGGAATAGAACTGCTTGCAGGAAAATCAAAGTAATAAATATCTGGACATATTTGCATGCTTCTAGACCGGCTTAAAATGCATCATGTTACCAGAGCCTGCCCTTATGATGGGAAAGTGGGCCATGAAACTGATAAGAACAGGAAGGTGTTCACCCCCTCTCCCTCAATGATATTTGACAGCAATAATTATTATTATGATAACAACAGAAGCAACTTACACTGATTGAGTCCTTCCTATGTGCCAGGCAGTTTTCTAGGCACTTGACATACATTAATGCATTTAATCCTCACCACAACTCTATGAGGTAGCGTGCTAATATCGATTTTACAGAGGGGGAAACAGGAGGCTCAAAGAGCAAGTGCAAGAACCAAGAGATAATATTCTTAGACCAGTGTGGTCCCAGCCATCAAAGAGCCTGCAGTCCAGTGATGGGTCATTAGGTTTGAGGAGTGGATAAATGAATCAATCAGTAGCTGTAGGCAGACCATTATGCATGACGTGAACGCAAATAAGAGATGCAGACAATTAGAAAGGAGAGGTTGTCTGAGCCTGAAAAGATTGGTAGGATTCCAACAGTTGATCAAGATGGAAGGGGGAAGAAGGGACTTCTGGTGGAGGTCACTGCTCAGGAAAAGCCCGAAGCAAGTCTGGACAAAAGGATCCTAGTGTGGCTGGACTTGGGATTCATAGAAGGCAGGGCTAGGAAAGGGAGGTGGAGCTGGATTGGGAGGCCTTGAATGCCGAGTGGAAGGGACTAGGTCTTTTTTGGTCAACTGTAGGGCACAACTGAAGTTTGGAGCCCTGGAGGCCCAGGACACTGCTCTTCCTCTTGGCTTAGGGAAGGAAGTAGAAGGAACAAAGGTGACCTTTGGAGTCAGGCAGTCGGCTTTAATCTTGATCTTCCTCACACATTTGCTCTGTCATCCTTGAGGAAGTTACCCAACTTCTCCAAGCAAAGCAGATACTTACCTGCATTTCAGAGGTTTTTGGAGACCATTAGATATGATAATGTATGTAAAGTGTAAGGTGTATAGTAGGTGTTCCATGATGGTGGCCAATATTATTTACTAATAATATGAACTCTCTTGTTTATTTTCTTTTTTGTACCTGTTTCCAAAAGCAGGTCTGCAGACTCCTAGGGATTCCCCCAGACACTGTTAGGGGGTTCTTGAGGTTAAAACTGTTTTCATAATAGCTCTGGGACATTATTTGCATTTTTCATCCTGTTGATATTTGGACTGGTGGTGAGTAAAACTGCTGGCATCTTAGTACAAATCAAGGAAGCAGCACCAAAGTGTACAAGGAATTATTGTGTCCTTCACTATCACACATATACCAGCTTCACTTAAGAATGTCCTAAATGAAGCAGTAAAATGATTAACTTTAGAAATCGCCTCCCTTGAGTACCTGTCTTTTTAATGATCTGTGTTTAGAAAAAAAAAAAAAAAAAGAAAGCTACATAGAAAGCACTTCTGCCGCATACCAAAGCACAATGGTTGAAGGTAAGGACGAGAAAAACACGTGTAATTGAATTGTCCACTGGATAGGTCACTTTTTTAATGGCACCTAATTTTTTTTTTTAATAAGAACGTTGGCATATGCCTTTTGCTTTTTTAAAATTAATTAATTAATTAATTTATTTATTTATTTTTGGCTGTGTTGGGTCTTCGTTTCTGTGCGAGGGCTTTCTCTAGTTGCGGCGAGCGGGGGCCACTCTTCATCGCGGTGCGCGGGCCTCTCATCATCGCGGCCTCTCTCGTTGCGGAGCACAGGCTCCAGACGCGCAGGCTCAGTAGCTGTGGCTCACGGGCCCAGTTGCTCCGCGGCGTGTGGGATCTTCCCAGACCGGGGCTCGAACCCGTGTCCCCTGCATTGGCAGGCGGACTCCCAACCACTGCGCCACCAGGGAAGCCCTACACATCATTTTTACTTCAAAGAACAGCTGACGCACCAGGGTTTTCAAATTTGGGCAGATCTTTTCTCAAAAATGAACAAAGTGAGCCTGTCACTTTAACGAAAGCAACAGGCAGTATTTGTCACCAGTGATAAAATTCAAGCTGTTAAGTGAAAATGAGAAGTTTGGAAAACTGTATCTGCCACTCTGAGCTTGACATCGTCTCATGAAACAGTCTCTGATGAGAACTATGGTGATACTAATGAATTTGAATTTTTGATGCTGTGTAACGTGTCAGTATTTGGAAGATCTGCAAGGTCAGTGAAGCAATCCTTTTCAAATGAACAATGTTATAAAATGTTATAAAAAACCATGCCTGGGTAAAAGATCCATTCAAAGTCCAAGACAGACCAGTGGATTTTAATGTGACAGAGTAAAAGAGTTCATCAACATGGTTCAGATCTTCCATTGCAACAACCCCTAACCCTTGTCAAGTTTTGGTGTAGTACCAAAGAATATCAATCATTATCTGAAAAGGCGATTAAAATACTTCTTCCTTTTCCAACTACGTATCTGTGTGAGGCCAGGTTTTCTTTATACACTTAAACCAGAACAAGATACTGCAACAAACCAATTGCAGAAGCAGATCTGAGAATCCTGTTGTCTTCCATTAAGCTGGACATTGAAGAGATTTACAAATATATGAAACAATGACATTTTTCTTAATGAAATGTCTTCTTTCTGTAAAATAGTTTAGTTTCATAAAATATGGTATATGTGAATATGTAATGGGTTTGTTATTATTTTAAATTTATTTATTATTTTTAGGTATATGGCAAAGTGATTCAGTTCATATATATGTGTTTTTTTTCAGATTGTTTTTCAGGTTATCACAAGGTATTGAATATAGTTCCCTGTGCAGTATAGTAAATCCTTGTTGCTTATCTATTTTATGTATAGTAGTAGTAGTAGTTTTATGTATAGTAGTAGTATCTGTTAATCCCACACTCCTAATTTATCCCTCCTCTCTTCCTTTCCCCTTTGGTAACCATGTTATTATTATTTTTAAACGAATGAATGAATGAATGAATGAATATTTGCATAATTCTTCAATTTTAGTTTCTTATATGAGAAATAGAAGCAAAAGTGCTTTGGGGTCCTCAATAACTGTTAAGTATGTAAAGACCGAAGATTTTTGAGAGATGCTGCCTCATGGCCTGGCACATAGTAGGTACTCATTAAATAGGTGTGGAGTCCAGGCCTTTGGGGGTGATGGCAGGCCAGGCTGCTTGGTCCCCATGTCACTCTGTTTCTCTGTTCTTTGAAGGACAGTGTCTGGACTGCCTGGTCCTCCCTCCTGTGACTCTAAGCAGGGGCTGGACGTGGTGACCTTGGAGCTCCCTAAAACCAAGTTCCGCTGCCCAGTTTATGCTAAGTAGGATTACCCGGGAGCCCTCACATCCACATCCCGAATCGCCTCTGCAGACTGCAGGTTCTGATTCCATTTGTTTTCGGCCTTTATCGCTGGGTTTAGGCCAGATTGGGAAGCCTGCAGAGTTGCTGAGACAGTAATTTGCAATTAAATGTAAGACATGTTAGGGGTCAGGCCTGAGGCAGATGTAGGCTATTTTTATAGATGGGCCACTTAAGAAGAGTAAAGGTGGACCACTTAGCACTAGGGCCTTCCTCGGCCTGGCTTGGGATACTGCCTTGTGCAGGAGGGGAAATGCTGATTCCGCTCTCCTTGCTCAGAGGCGGAAAGAGATGGGGGAGTGGTGACTCTTCCCTGACACCCAGCCATCCAATCTCCTCTCTCCTTCTCTCCTTCTCTGGGCTGCTCCCCATGGGCCTGAAAGAGAGCATCTTCCCCAGTGGCCTGAGCAGCTGCCCGTCATCAGAGTCAAGGCCATGATCCACTTGAGGAAACAGCAATGGGGCCTGGGAACAAAGCTAATTAGCTAATGTACTAAGACATATAAATAAAGAAATCCAACCACCTCCAAGGTTGGCTTGTGGAGGTTGAGGTGACCCTGGGGCTTCAGTGCCGCCAGGGCCCTTGGAGAAGGTCGGATGCACCTGGGCTCCCTTTGCTTGGGTCTTATTGGGGTGGGACCGCCGGGGAGACAGGGCTGGTTGGGGACAAATGCTTTTGGACAGCGTCTTAGGTGGAGTTTCTCAGGCAACAGACTCTGAGACAGATGGGGTTTGGGGGAGCGGGCTTGGGAAGCACACCTGTGAGGGAGGGAGGGGAGCGAGGCTAGCCAGAGAAGGTGGGCTGGGGTGCAGCTGCAACAGAGGCCCCGGCCCATCCCCCGGGGAGCTTTGGTGGCCCCGCAGATTTGTCCTGAATTGAATCCAGGGGTTTCAGTTTTGTTCCCCCATAATGGTCAGTCCCTGCTTGCCAGCTGCCCCCAGGGGGAATGACTAGAACCGACATCCACGCAGTTCTCTGCGGTCTAGTGCAATTCCCAGTGAAGGACTCAGTGAGGGCCACCAGCAGCCGACAGCGCTGGAAGCCAGAGGGACGAGTGCCTGGGTCCCGATGGGCCGTCTGGGCAGTGTACCATGGCACAGCCCACAGAGGCAATCGGAGGCCATTTGAGGATGCAGGGAACAGAGGGATGCAAGTCAAAGCACGCAGGGAGCTGGAAACAGCAAGTTTCATTTAAAAATAAGCATTGCTTCAAAGGAACCACAGAAGATACTCAATGCATAGCTGTTGAATGGCTGGATGAAAGAATGAATAGAAAAATGAAACTGTATATGGGAATCCCATATGTACCAAGGATAGAATTGCTCTTGGGCAGGTATTTAACCTTTCTGTGCTTCAAATTTCTCATCCATAAAATGGGACTAGTAATGGCACCATTGTCATCAATGTTTTTGTGAGGATGAAGTAATTTAATATGTGTAAATGCTTAGAACAGTGCCTGGTGCATAAGAGCTATATGAATGTTCACTCTGATGGTGGTTGTTAGTACCATTGCGAGGGTTGTGGTTATTGCTGTTATGCGAAGTGCTCGCCCATCGCGGCAGGCCCCAGGTACAGCCGTGGAGCTCGAGGTCTCCAACGAGCATAGTTACAAACCAACAGCTGCCGGGAATGGTGGAGACACGTGTATGGGGTTTGGGGTTTGGCTCAGATTTTGGTTAGGACAGAGTTTCCCCAAGTGTTGGGGACACTAGTAGTATCTGGGGTTCCTGTGGTGGGGGACGCAGACAAAGCAACAGAGAGAGCATCTCTCAACCCTGATTATATCAAGAAGCTCTCAGGCTGGTGCTGGGGTGTCCCTAACGCCTCCCTAACAGTAGCTCTTCTCTCTTTTTGACGACAATGAGAGAGCAGGCTGCAGACTTAGCAGCTCCCCGAGTTGCAGAACCTGGCTGGGTTTCAGGAACGTTATCTTGTTTTCAATGTTCTTATTTTTATGATGATCATCTATCTATAGCAAGTGAAACCTATTTTCCAGTTGCTACGATGAGAGAAAGATTCTTCTTAACATAAATTTTATAAAATAGAAATCGGTGAGTTGATTTAAGGAAAACTGTGACATCACTAAGAGCCCAGGTCCCACATGGATATGGCAAGCATGCAAGGGGTTTCCACGAGTAACTGAAGTTTGAGAAGCCCTGGGTTTAAGGAAACAGACAGGAAGTGTGAGGGAGGCAGACTTGGCAGGATTGGAACCTGCTTCCATTGCTTTGCAGACAGAGAATGCCCCTGCCTTCTCACCTCTGTGTGGCTTGGATCCAACACACCCTTCCCATCCTGGCTCCAGGGCCACTTCCTTCACCAGATTTTCCCTGGTTCCATCCCAGGTGACAGTTACCTGTCTCCCTGCTCTATCCCCATAGCACTTAGGAGGCAGTGAGGCTTTTCTGTTCTGTTAGAGTAGTGCACCCCCAGTTCCAGTCGTTTGCAGTGAGCACAGCACAGAGCATGCAGCAGGTGCTCAATGAATGTTCACTCTGAATCTGCACCTTACTAAACCACGGCCAGGTGATAAGCACGTGCACTGCTCCAGGTAAATGAAGCCAGAGATGGAACCCATGGCAGAGTGCTGTGGGACCCCCAGCTGCCCGTTGCATGGGCATCCTGTGGTTTAAGACTTTGCAGCGATTGCACATAGCTCAAGCTGAACTTGGTGGGAAGTGGGCCTGAGGGCTGGGCGGTGAAGGCCAGAGGCGAGCAGCCACTATCCCTGTTTCTGTGAGGTGCCGTGGGCAGCTAAGGGCCCTGGGAGTTCATCAGAACTGTCTGTGGCAGCTCTTGTCCTGTCATCTGCTCTTATCAAAGCCACTCATCCTCCTTCTCCCTCCTCAGGACACTGCCGTGTCCTCCTCCCCATCGTAGATGACTAGTGCTCTGCCCTGGTGGTCTTAGCTGCTCATTAGGAGGGGACAGGAGCTTTCTTCTCTCAACACCATGATTACCTTTCTCCTGTTCCCATCTGGGGAGAGATAGTTTGGCCTGGTAGGAAGCTCCCCAGGGTACCCTGATGCCATGCAGACTGGGTTTTGAACCCTAGCTCCTCCAATGATGGCCTTGTGACCTTGGCCAAGTGACCTCCCTCTTGGAGTCTCGGGTTCTCCATCCTGATCCCTGCCCTCCAGGTTGTACCAACGGGACCGGCGTAGTGATGGGCGTGTGGCAGGAGCTCCTGCTCGGCAAAGCTTGGGTTCCTTTGCCTGCTGTGCTCCGAGGTTGCAGTGGGGTGTGGGGGGTGGCATGGCTTGGGAGGAAAATGCTAAAGGGGAGGTGCCCCTGCCCCCATTGTAATGGCTGCAAACGAAGAGTTTGATTTCCTCTTAAAATGGAAAACCCAGAATTTGTAATCCTCAAATTTTAGTGAGCGTAAGCACCGTCTGAGGATGCTTCCTAAAATGCAGATTCCTGGGTGCCGCCTCCCGAGAGTCTGGGTGGGGCTGGAGAAGGCACTTTAAATAGTCCCCTCAGGTGTCTCCGGCAGGTGGTTCCCGGGAACACCTCTGAGAGCCCTGCCCTAGGTCACAGGGCTGGGCCGTCTAGTTCAGAGGTCACAGCTGGGGGACCACCCCTCGAAACTGAGAGTTTTCCATTTCTATTCAGCTTTCTGGTCCTTTGGGAAAATGTGAAGCATTGGCGATCGTGGGCCTGCCGTCCTACCTGACAAGGGGCCGGAGCTGGGTTGCTCCTGTTCCCTTCACACGGGGCTGCCGTTGCTATTTAAAGTCCTGGCCTAAACTCTGGTGTCATTGGCATTTGTGGCCTCTGGCTGGTCCAGTCCCCTCAACCCACAGATCAGGAAACTGAAGTCCAGAGCGAAAATAGCTCAGGCGTGGAGAGCCAGGTTTGGTGAGGCTGCAGAAAGCAAAGGCCAAGATGGGAGCGTGAGGAGAGATAGTCCTCACGATGTTACTTGAACTTCTGGATCCAGCTTGTTTCATGAGTTAAAAGTACCCACCCCACCTCGGGTCGCCAGATGAAACACAGGTTGGCCAGTTAAATTCGAATTTCAGAGAAACAATGACTCTTTTTTTCTATAAGTATGCCCCATGAAATATTTGAGACCTATCTATACTAAAAATTATCAGTTGTTTATCTGAAATTCAGATTTAACTGAGCATCCTGTATTTCTGTATTTTTATTTGCTAAATCTGGAACCCCAACCTCACGCCTCTTTTGGGCTGAAGCCAGTCTGGTTGGGTTTCTGAGTCTTAACAACTAAAGGGATCCCAGTGGAAGCAGGCAGTTGAGAAATGACTCAACTTGCCTGGTGTCACAAGGCCAGCAAGTCACAGTGGCTGGATTGGAACTCAAGTCTGTGACTCAGGAACCTGTGATTACTCCTCCGAGAGGCTGGGGTGTGGCGGAGAACAGATGATCGGAAGCTCATGTGACAGAATTGGGCTTGAACAGAACGTGGGGCAAGGAAGAGGGCGAAGAGAGAAGGAGATGGGGACTTGTACCTTTGCTGACTGAGAGATGACAGTAGTTTTCATTATTATTTGCTAATTCGCTCACTAAATATTTATCAAGTACCCGTCAGGGACAAGGCACTGTGCTTGTTTCTCTGATATCTGGAATGGGCTGCTACTATCATTGTGTATCTTTGGCATTGTATAGGATGGGAGAGCGATGCTCAGCGAGGCCACAGGGCTGGGAGCTGAGGGAACTGGGGTTTTTCCAGGCCTCCTGAGCTCCACGCCCCACCCTGCCAGCCCACATGGAGGCCAGTCTGCTCTGCCACTTGCTGCATGTTCAAACCTGACTCCCCATCCCCTGCCTGGGCAAAGCAATGCAAGTTGAAATTGCTAGTAAAGGCTCAGGCTGCACCCGCCCTTGGCAGGTGCATCTGTTGTGAAATAGCTGATGTTTAATCCTGACAGCCTGTGTCCCACACCTGGCCGCAGCCCTCCTTGCACACCCGTAGTGTGGGTGCCCAGCTGTGTCTCCTTTCTGTGTTGTGGGATGGAGGATGCTGGGGGAGGGAGATAAGAGCTCTGGGCCTCAGCAATGCTGGAAGTTGGATCCAGGCCTCTGGTGCCATGGTGACGGTTACTATAGCAACACACGGGCTGCACTCAGCACTCCTACCGGGATCTGTGGGGGGTTTTCATAGACTGGAGTTGATAGAGAGGGGGGACTCAGTAGTGGTTAGAGCCCTCCTTCCACAGTGAGGGCCAGGTCTGTTCTTGGGGCTGCCCCACCTGTGTCTCCGTCTGCCTCTCCTGCCACTTCCCCTCCCATCCCCTCCCGTTACCCCGAACAGTCTCCAGTCCTGGTGGCTTTGGCTGTGGCACTCTCAGCCTGGAGGACCCAGGCTTCTTCCCTTGGCGAATTCCTCCTACTCATCCTCCAAGCCTCGTCCTGATACTCTGTTTCATTCAGCAAATATTTATTGAGTGTCTGCCAAGTACAGGACACTGTTCTGGCCACTGGGGACCAAGACAGACAAGGGCCCTGCTCTCATGGAGCTGCCAGTCTCGGTGGAGAAACAGGCATGAAGGAAGCACCCAAGTAAGTGCACAAGAATATATTCCGACGGTGCCGTGGAGAGAGCGAGGAGGGTGACGAGGCAGATAATACGGGCCTGTAGGGGTTGGGGGTCAGGGAAGGTGTGCCTAAGGAGTGACATCTGTCGTCTCTGCACCCTCCAGCCATCTCACCTGCATAGTCTGGTCTCTGAATCACAGCACTGATGACACTATAATGTCACTGCCTGTCTCCCACCCTAAACTGCTTCCTCCTTGAAGGCAGGAGCAAGGTGTCATTTGTCTCTGTGTCCCCAAGGTCTGGTGCATAACAGGGACTTGATAGGGCACACACACTTACCGGCTGTGACCCATGGGTCAGGCAGTGTCACACATGGCCTCCCATTTCCTCTTCATCTTGAGTCCAGGACGTAAGTATAATTTGATTATTTCCTATCACTTTAGAAATAGTGGAGCCAAGCTCAGCCAGGTTAGGAAACTAGCTTCACGCCCCGCCTAGTCCACAGAAGGGCTGAGAGTCAAACCCGGTCCGCCCTCTTCGTGCTCCTTTTATGTAATGTGGTAACAGCTTTATGGAGA
This sequence comes from Balaenoptera acutorostrata, assembly GCF_949987535.1. Taxonomy (NCBI): domain Eukaryota; kingdom Metazoa; phylum Chordata; class Mammalia; order Artiodactyla; family Balaenopteridae; genus Balaenoptera; species Balaenoptera acutorostrata. The sequence goes on from NC_080065.1 coordinate 158,826,442, forward strand.
TATAATTCACACACCGTACAATCCACCCTTTTAAAGCGTACAGGTTAATGGCTTTTAGTTTATTCACAGAGTTGTGAAAACATCAGAACAATCAGTTTTAGAACATTTCAATTGCAGCCCCCCAGACAACCAAATTCCTCCAGCCAGGGCCCCCAACCTGAGCCTCGTGGGAGGGCTTGAAGTTCAGAAGTTGGCTGCAGTTGTAAATTTAGAGCTGAGGGGTTCTGCGTGGGATGGTTGCCTCTCTCTTGGCATAGCAATAATGAGCTTTTGCTTGTTGGCATTTTAAATGTATATGCTTGGCTTCTCTGAATTAAGACACTGATTCTCTACTGAAAATCTCAAAACAACCTACGGACAAATAAGTTGAATTCCAGGAGAGCCTTCAGAAGGCTTTCCTCGCTGGGACATGGCGGGTGCTGTCCCTGTAGTGGCTCAGAATGTCTGGAATTCACCAGACTCTGCATTTTTAAAGCCTGAAGCTTTCTGGAAGCCTGACTTTGTGGCATGTGCTGGCATAGAAGGGACTGCAGCCAGGAGGAACCGGGGACTCTGTGAACCCCAGGACCACTCTGCCCCCACTCTTCATGAAGGGCCCGTGGTGACCAGTTTAACCCATATGTCCAGATCACTTAGCCCCAGAACCAGTGAGTGGAGTAGGCGATGGATTTATCCTTTCCTCAGTGCCAGGGGAGGTTCCATTGCCCCAAATTTTCACATCTTTCCCCCCTCCCTCCTTCAACTAACCACAAGTGCCTGAAATTCACCTCTGAAGATGTATTTATTAAACTATTGAATGGGAGTGGTTTAACTTTTCCCCCAGCTTGGTGCACAAAAGAGGTCACGTGTCGTTTTACCATGCACACCACAGCCCCCAGTCGCCCAGTTTAGCAGAAGGTTTAGAATCTCTCTCCTGGCTCCATCTCTCCCTCCCTTGGGATTGTGCAAGAGATTCAAGTTCTTCATTGGTCTCCAGGGGTCAGGCTGCAGTCAAAGATGGGTGAGGCGAGCTCTGGAGAACCTTACCAGTTCTTGCATCCTTTTGCTCATGGCCAGCTCTGCATTCTCTTTCCCTGCTCAGAAACAGGAACCAAACCTGGCCAGTTGAAGCAGGAAAGGATTTCTAAAAGGTTGCTTGTTGGCTAGCTTCCAGAGTCTTTCCGAGGGCCAGAGACCCAGGCTTGGAGGTCGCTCAGCTAGGAACAACTTCCAAAACCACACGACTCTTCCTCCACTGGGTACAGACACTGCCCCTAGCACCACCAACACTAGCAGGGCTGGACCCTGCATCTGGGCCTGCTGTTGCCACTGGAAACCGGATTCAGCTCGTGGCTGCAATGCCCTCCATACAGCCCCTGCTTCCCTGTGTCATTAGTGCCCATGCTGTCCTGAGAGGGCATGTCTGATAGGAGAAGCCTAGCTCACGTGCCATCTCCCTAGCTACACTCCCCCAGAGGCTGGGAAGTGAATTTCAGCTTTTGTAGTGGGAGGTGGTCTCTGCCCCCCGGGTAGACTCATGGGGTGGCGAATTCTCCCTAAAATGAGCCACTCAAATGAATACTCAGTTACCAACGGCTTCTATGCAAATCTGTCCATCTCCACCCTGTACCTCTGTTCCATGGGATTTGAAGAGCGACAGCCACTGGCCCCTCCTTCCCCCTTCCCCCAGGACCATGAGTGTCTGCCTGGCATTTCTATAACTAAGATGAGCCACGCATGACTGCACAGAGTAAAGAAGCCTCCTTCAAGGTGACCATAAACCCCGCATGGACCCAAGTGGGAGGAGCTGTCCCCCACAGGAAATCAGGGTACCATTTCCAAAAGACGGGATTCTGGGCAGGAAAAACCACACGTGTTCACCACAGCTGAGGAATCCTGGGGCAAATCAGTTAGGAAACAAAAGTAACACATTAGAGAAGACACAGAGGGGTCTCAGCGAGTACCAGTATCTTCAGTGGAATGATCTGGAAAGCGCATGGCTCTCAGCCTGTTCTTACACCCCTGTTGCCCCCTCAGGATTCCCTTTCCTCTCCTCTTTGTCTTTCAGGGGAGGCCTTTCCCCATTCCATCCTACCTGTTCTGGAGAGGCTGTGATGCCCTCATATGGGTCTTCATCCCTGACAGGTGGTGCGCTCTGGGCTTAGAGGTCGGGCTTTGGATTTGAGCAGATCTGGGTTCTGCTTGGACTCTGCTCCTTTCTTTTTTTTTAAAAATTTTTTGGCCACACTGTGTGGCGTGCGGGATCCTAGTTCCCCGACCAGGGATCGAACCCGCGCCTCCTGCAGTGGAAGCATGGAGTCCCAACCACTGGACCACCAGAGAAGTCCCAGACTCTGCTCCTTTTTTGTAAGTTGGGCAGCTTTACCTTTCTCAGCCTCGGTTTCTTCACCTACAGCATAAATAAAATGATAGTATTTATGTCCTAGGATTGTTTTGAACTTTAAATGAGATTGTTCAGGTAAAGTATGTAACAGTGCACGGCACAATAACTTGATAAAAGGCAGTCGTTTAATATTACTGATGGTAGCATAAATAATCATTATTATCATTGAAGAGTTGGGGTAAGTTATTCACCACCTCTGAGCCTCAGTTTCCCCCACAGTAAAGGGTGTGAAAATATGGGTCCCCTGTTGCTTGAACCGTGTTTAGTGCAGAGCAGTGGTCCAGGAAATGTTCATTATTCAGTGACATCGTAACAAAGCTTTCACAAATGTCTGTGGAACGAGGGAAGGGATTATTTTACAGGGGGATTGGTGCTTGTAGCTGTTCAGGGTGAGGTGGAAGGGATGTGCGATTACTGACTCTATGGGCAAAGCATCTTGGGCCAGAGGGACCCCAGGGGCACTGTGTGGGCCTTGATCAGTTTAGCACTTCCTAGGATTTTGACGTCCTCTTTCCGTTCTTTCATGACTCCGGCATCCAAGGTCACCTCGTTTTGGTTCTGTGTGAAGACAGTACCCCAAAGGGGCCATCGATTTGGAACATCTGATCGGCTTTCTGAGTCGGATCCACTAGCTTGTAAAATCCAATAAATGTCAAAGATCTGTCAGGCCCATTAACCTCTGGAGGTCTATGAAAAGACTCTGCTTTTGCTAAGGAGATTCTGTTTCTGTCACACAGACGCCAGGGCGGCCAATTCTAAAAACCCTGGAATTTAGGAAGTTAGGAAGGGGGCAGGTTTAAAACGGGATCCCCTGGTCTCTACCAGTTTTGCCTTAAGACTCTGCCACCTCTTCCACTGGTACATACAGAGCCTCTGTCAACATGACCAGCCCTGTGGTAGGTATGTGGGTGGGTGGCCTCCTCCAGGAAGCGGTCCAGAACTTCTTCACCTGCCTCCAAGAAAACGAACCCAGTCCTTCCCTTCAAAATAACCCTCCCCCATCTCTGTTTTACCCCTTACAACACTGAAGCATGATTATTTGCTGCACGTCGGTCCCTTCCATTAGTTTATGAGGGCCGCAAGAGTGGAGTGTTTGTAGGGATCTCTTTGACAAGAAGTGAGGGAAACCCGAACCCAAATTACTTTAGCAGGAAAGGAAATTTGGTCGGCGCATCTGTCACAAGCCCTCCCCATGCATGACAAGACGGGCGCTGGCCGATCCCATGTGACGGCAGGGCTGCCTGCAGCAGCTGCCGGCATCCTGCGGCCAGCCTAACATTCCTGTGAAAAGGGACTTTCTTTCCCAGTAGAGCCAGCCAATCTGCCAGGCTGATTTCCGTTGGCCCAGCCTGAATCCACCTTCCAATCCCCATGCATTCCTCTGGCGAAGCACTTAGCATGTTGTGCTGTAATTACTGCTTTACTTGCCTGTTTCCCACCTGGAACTGTGAGTTCCCTGATGATTGGAACCAATTCCATCTTCCCAGTGCCTAGGTTAAGGCCTGGCACGCAGTGAGCACTTACTAAATGTGTTATGAATGAAATTAACGTTGTTGACAGTCTTCTGTGTATTAGGCACTGCAAGAGTCTTTTTGGAGGAAATTGTTTTTCCAAAGTGGCTGCAAAAATAACCCCTACCTCCCATGCCTCTTTGTGAGGAGAACTGCTATGTCCACACCAGTGGCAGAGTCCATTTGCCCTGGCGTTGAATCCTTTGGGGCTGGCCCTCACACCTGTTATGATCAACAGAATGTGATGGAGGTGACACCGGGTAACTTCTGGGCCTTAAGAGAGCTGTAGCGTCTGTCTTCACCTCTTGCAATATCCCTCACGGCCATTCTGTGAGGAAGCACAAGCAGCCATGTGGAGAGGTGCATGGAGGAGAACCAAGATTCCTGGCCAACAGCTCCAGCTGAGATCCCAGATGGTGGTCAGAGCTAACTACTAGTCATATGGGCAAGGCCATTTTGGACTTTCCAGCCATCCCTGAGCCTCAGCTGCACCATGTGAAGCAAAAGAACCACTGAATCAATCTACAAAACCGCGAAACATAATAATAATACAATTTTATCCTCACATCAGTCCTATGGAAACAGGCTCAGAGACATCAAGCAGCTTTCCTTCAGTCACACAGTCCTTAAACAGTAGGGCATCCGACTTACAGCCAGGATGTGCCCGTGGAAACTAATTTTGCCAGCAATTAATCATGGAAATCAGTAATTGGAAAGCAATCCATTTGGCAACATCACAGGACTGCATCTTAGAGCGAGGCAGTGGATTTGGTTTGACTCTTACTGAGGACTTTAGCATGGTAGCTAGATTTAGCATAGTAGGACATAAGGTAGGGGCTACATCAGTACCATAGTGGGAGAGATGTAGGCTGCTGTGCTGTGATAGGGGATGGTGAGGACTGTGGCAAACAGGAGAGGGCATGCCTCATCTAAAAGAGATAGCCGTCATGAAGGCCATGCCTTTTGCTGCTAGGTGTGTAGGTTGGCCCAAGAGCACCAGCTCCTTCAATACTTCAAAAGCAATGAGTATTCAAATCCCTCAATTTTGTCTGAGCCGGGGGGAAGTGGGATGGAGAAGACATTTGCATGCCAGATCTGACCCACGGAAGCCCAGTGTCTGACTTTCTTTCCAAAGAGCCATCCCAGTTTAGGCTCTAGAGAGAGAAACATACCCACTGCCTTTGTTCCAACAGAAAAAAAGCAATTTTTTTCACTATAAGCTCTAGAAAGGGTTCCAAAATGTTCCAATTTTATTTTTCCATAGTTAAGATAATTCACAGGGAACTCCTGGCCCATCTTCCACCTCCCAACTGGCTTTTGCTTCTCTGAGCTCTTTTCATCTTGTGAAATGCTGCTGCTTCCCAGGGAAGGTCAGCCAGGGAAACTCCTTTTTGAGAGGCAGGCAGCTCCTGTTTCCCTAGGCCTAGCCAGCCATGGGTCCCCATCCCAGGCACGGGGCCCCTGGCAGTCTGAAGGGACGTTGTACTCCCTGAATACATGTGGTCCCATGGAGCCATCCTGGGCAGAAAACATCCCACTAAGTGACTTCGCTTACTGGGTCCATGACCTGAAGGTGGAGGCTTCTGCAGAGAGCCTGATCCAGGCCTGTGATGGCCTCAGAGACTCTCAGAGAGGCTGGGTGGTCATGCTGTCCTCATCCTTGACCTTGCCTTATGGCCAGCCTCAAGCTCACGGCCTTTGTTTCTATGTGTTCTTCTGCCCTTTTACAGAATGGTAAAAACCTCCCCCGCTTCTCTCTGTCTCCTGATGCTTCATGCTGCTGCTTGGGTAGCTGTTTACAGCTACGTCAAGTGTTTCACATCCATGAACTGATTTAGCATTTACTGCTGCCCATCAGTATTGTAGTGGTGACTGACCAGGGCTCCAACGGTAGGCAACTTGTTCAACATCATATGGTGAGTGAACGTAGTAGACCCAGCTATTCTCTGATTATTTCTCTTTTTCACTCAGCAGATTTTAAAAGTAATAGTGATAATAATAATTCCTGTGTTAATCATTGAAAAGTCCCCTTTCTTACCCTGATTCCCCTATGCCCAGTCTTCTCCTCAGAGGCAGCTGCTGTTACTGGCTTTCTGTGTGTCCATCTGGATATCAAACGTAATAAAATTACATGAAGTTGGGGCTGGTTGGGATTAGCCAGGCTCCACAGCCTCTTGACTAATGATCGCTGCTTCCTGGGGAGAGCCTGGCACGTGCTCAGGGATGCCCATGCTTGGTCACTGGTAGCGGTGACAACGCAAGGCCTTTCACCAGGGTACCACAGTGGACCCAGCGCTTGACCTGGGCATCAGCGGCCTGATTCAGGCCACTCAATTTCACAGGGCGGCACGCTCCACTTTTACAAGATGAACCAGGAAACTCCCAATGTGGGTGTCCATCCGAATTAGGGGAGTGCTTTCCAAAATTCAGATTCCTGGGTGTCACCCCAGGCCAATGGAATCAAAATATCTTTGAGAAGACCCAAGAATCTGTCATTTTTAACCTCCCTAATATCCTTGAGTGAATTCACAAAAGTACACAAAGATTTACCTATAAGGGAATATAAGTGCTAGAAAGCTTACTGCTGCCTTGTTTGAGCACGTAATTAGAATGTCCACAGATGTCCATCGATAAGGGGCCAATTCTGTACGACGGAATACTATGCAGTCATAAAAAAATTAGTTATATCTTCATGTCCTGGCATATGGATACAAACATCCAAAATACACTGATAACAAAAAGAACAGGAAGCAAAATAGTGTGTGGACTGGGCATCCAGGAGTGTAGAGAATAGTTTTGCTTGCACATACATGGATTGCCTTCTGGAAGGTACCTAAGAAAGAGTGGTTGCTTCTGGAGAGGAGACACTGGGGGACTCTTTACTGAATACCCTTTTGTGCAGCTGGAGGGTACAGCGGTGCGCATGCAAAAGGAAACCATTCTCATGCTAGCATCTGCAGAGCTCCCAGGTGAATCGGATGAGCCCCGAGGCTTGGTAAACCGCTGGATTAGATGATTCTTGCCCTCCTGGGGATGTTTCAGCTCTCAAACTCAGGCCCTGGGATTAGTGACTAATACATGTGACAGAGACTTGTGAACTGTAAGGTGACATCAGAAGCACGGTGTCACCATCGCTAACCCCCATGAATCAGCCTGGAAGGGCCGCAGCGATGACACGTTCTCTAGATGGGGCTGAGTGCTACTGTCAGTGTATGCAGTTCATAAATGCCAACCCCTTGCCAGTGGACGCCAAGCATGGGCTGTGCTGGACCCCTGAACAGTGGTTGGCCTCCCCAGCTTTTTAGGGAGAAGGACGGTGATGGGACACACCGGTAGGCCAGAGCCGGAAGGCCCTGTGGAAGAGGCCCTGCCCTGGGACTCCCTGCCCGTTCCCAGGTGAGTGCGTCACAGCTGCCGTTGAGAGAGCGCCTGCTCTGAGCCAGGCACTGGACCAGGCTCCTCTGTGTGCATTGTCCTCTTTACCTCACTTTGTACAGATGGGGAAACCGGGGCTCGGAGAGGTCAAGTGACTTGCCTTTCTGAAAGAACTTAGATCTTTCTGACTATAGAGCAAGTCCTGTTTCCCGGTTTTCATGACCCAAGTGACCTCCTACTGTAATGGGACCTGCTGCCATGGGGTCCCACATTCCCAGCATCCTTTCCTATGTGCCTCTCTCAGAGCCCCCAGTGACCCAACTCCCAGGGGTTTAGGTGACTGGGGTCTCTGGGCTCTGAGCTCAGAGTCACTCCAGTCAAGCGTGTGGGTGGTGGTGATGTGGGAAAGAGGCGAAGGCACCTTGTGGTCGCAGAGTTCAGGCAGACTCGGTAGGTGACCCTGGCGAGTGCCTGAGCTCCGGCTGTACTACGGGATCGCACCTGCTTGGGTTTTGTCTGCGAGGATCAAGCAGCACACCGCACGTGCTTGCAGCAAGCTTGGCACGGGGTAATTTTACACATTCACTCTACCAGCAATGGACCCTTCAAGTATCCCACGCCATACTGCCAGCACCTAGAATAGCGCCTGGTACATAGTAGGCACTCAATAAATATGTTGCCTAAATGAACAAATGAGCCGTTGACGTGTTTGCTGGAGCTGCTGCTGACAAACTAGGTAACGATGGACCGGTTCCTTCCCCTCTCCTAGCCTCAGTTTCCCCAGCTCCGAGGAAGTGGGTCCCCTCCACCAGGTCTCAACCCACCCAGCCCAGGTCTCATCTGAACCAGCCTTCAGGGACCTGTGAGCAGGCCAGAGCAAGTTGTCCTGTTTCCCTGAATATTAGTCTTTGAACTAAACAAATCTATTTGGAGTATTCACCGTTGCCATGGTATTACAACTGCTCTCTCTCTCTCTCTGTCTCTCTCTGTCTCTCTCTGTCTCTCTCTCTCTCTCTCTTTCTCTGTCTCCGCCAAGCAGCTGAGAAGTCCTTTCCTCCTCCCAGTCTCTTCCAACCCCACCCCAGGAGGTGGCCCACGGGCCTTAAAGCCCAGCTCTGCAGTTCCCAGAGAAAGATGTCTTCTGAAGTTACAGGATAGCTGTTGCTTCCTGGCAAGGTGTTCATTTGGTTTTATCATTTGGGGAGGCAAATTGTAGCTATAGGAGCTGTGGAGTCAGGGCTCCCCAAGGAAGTGGCGGCTCTCCCCAGGCTGCAAGTGGTGACTCGCGTACACCTGAAAGGTTAGAACCTCGTGCCACCTGTCCAATTCTCATACCAATATGACCCCAGATGCAAGCTGGGTGGGAAATGGGAATGACCTCTAAATGGGCCCATGGACCAGAGGACCCTGGTTCTGTGAAAGGCCAGAGCACTACAGAGATAGGCCACTCCTTTAGGGCAATAATTAATGTTGGTTCAAATTTGAGACTTAAATTTAGTCATGGCTGCTCTCTGAGGCCACTGCCAGAGCTTGGGGGCTTTGGGGATGGAATTTTCTTTGCCCGCTTAATTGAGATGTAATTGATGCGTAACATTTGTAAGCTTAAGGTGTACCATGTGATAATTTGATACATGGATATATCGCAAAGTGTTGGCCCTAATAAGGCTTGTTAACACATCCTTCACCTCACATAATCACCATGTTGTTGTCGTGGTGAGAACATTTAAGATTTACTTTCATATCAACTTTCTGAATTGTTCCCTGTAGTTGCCATGCTGTATGTTAGATCCTTGGAACTTATTTATCTTGTAACTGAAAGTGTCTGCCCTTTGACCGGCACCTCCCCATTTCCCCACCCCCCAGCTCCTGGTAGCCATCTGTCTCTTCTCTGTTTCTATGAGTTCAACATTTTCAGATTCCATGTCTAAGTGAGGTCAGACTGTATTTGTCTTCCTCTACCTGAATGATTTGGGGTGGAAATTCTTAAAGGCACTGCCATGGTGGGAGGGAAGGGCCAGAAGTTTCCGTTAGTAACCAGATTCTGGCAAAGGTTAATAAGTAATAATACCTTTTTAGTATATAAATAATTATTATAATAAATGAAATTTGTGTGCCTGTTGTGTCCTGCACTAAGCAGTAACATACCCATTTCACTGATGAGGAAACAGAGGCTCAGAGGGGTCCAATATTTGACTGAGGTGATTTGGACTGTGTTGTCCGGAATCCGCTTCCCTGCATGGCTCTGGGTGTGACTGGTGGAAGGAGACATGTGTGCGAGAATCCGGAAGTGGAGGTGAGCAGCGGCCATACTCAGCTCGGACCTCGTTGGATGTGGTGGCAGTGAGATGCTGAAGGGACAGTGGTGCCTGGGGGCCTTTGCTCTCTTTGGCTCTGTGTCCAGCTTTCCTCCCCCAGACACTCTGGCAGATGCACGAAGGCAGCAGCCCCCTGGTTTCTCCCCCACCAGCTCCCCCTTCCCAGTCCCATTCGTCTTCCCGGATCCACCAGCCCGTCAGCCATCTGACCCTCCCACTCCCCTCTCCCAGCCTTCCTTCTCCCACAAGGTGTAAGGTCGAACTCCAATAATAAAGCCCTTATCCCATGACCCTAGCGGCCTCTTCCCCACTTGAATCCTGACTGATCCCTTGACAAAGGCATGGATACTAAGAGGTGGAAGAAACCTCGACTTAAGCCCAGCTCTGTCCGACTGGGAAACCTCTATTCTCCCGGTGATGTGCTCTAGGATTCTCATCAATAGAGAGTTGTTGGTCAGCCAGGTGCCCGGTGCTGTGGTAGACCACGGGTGACACTGAAGAAAGAGAAGCCAGGCCTTCTCTCAGGGAGTTTTTGTCTGTTAGAGAGAGAAAATGAACAGACACGGCACTTTGAGGACATATATGTCAGGGTCTTTCTTAGCAGAGATGATGTCAATTACTAGAGTTTAATTCCATAAGCTTTATGTGTAGGGCATAAAGCCACACCCTGGAGGGGCTGCAAAAGTGAGCCAGCCGTGGGTCCTGGTGGAGTAAGGTACGTAATTAAAGACGTACAGCCAAAGAGCCGATGACATCTACTGTGTGTGCTTGGAAGGCATCCAAGCCCTCTTCGTCCAGAAACTTGTTCCTTTGGGAAAGGATGCTTCCTCTGGTCTCACCCCATGTGATCCAGGCGTGGCTGACCCGTCTCTCCGGCCACAGTGAGCGGTCCAGGCCGCTGAGGGTCAGTTGAAGGACTTTCACTGGAGCTATGGGAAAGGGGGCTCTTTCCATGGACTTGTCATGCTGGCAAGAAGTGAGCCTGGGTCCTTCAGGGGCTGCCACCTGGAGAGAGGCTGCCCAAAGGTGGGCGGGGAGGCAGGGTGAGAGGTGTAGAGATAGACAGCTTCCTGCCGTCCTTACACCAGCCCTGGGTCTGCTCTGGCCCTGGCAAGTATAGATTTGTGAGTCTCTTCTCCCAGTTGGGTTTTGTCATGGAAAACCACCTGAATTAAACACAAGGACTCAGGAGGGAGTGGTCACACTTGGTTAGGGCCTCAGAAAGGCCTCCTGGAGGGGTTGGCTTGGGTCCTTGGGAGAGAGGTCAGGAAGGGACAGATGAAGGCAGGGAGAAGGGAAGGTGTTGGCGGGAGTGATGAACTAGGGTAGGGAAGGGGACGCTAGTTCCCTGGGAGATGTACACTGGGGCAGTTTGGCTGGGACCAGGCTCTGTGGGACAGAAGAGTAGGGTGAGGTAAGGAGGGCACAAGGCCAAGCTGGAGCAGGCCTTGAGTATCAAGCCGAGGCCATGGAGAGTCATGGAGGGTTTTAGATCAGGGGTGCAGTGGGTGTCATGCCTGGTGTTGCTGAAGATGCTACATGTTCAGGGAGATGGGTTTATCACCATCGAATGAGCTGGGGGGGACGTCTGTCAGAATTCGAAATGTGTTCCATGGCACCTGAACTGGGAAGAGGCCCGGGTGACTCGCTCCACACCTGGCTGCCTTGGTCTCCAGAACATTGCTGGGTCTGAAGCTCCTCCACCTCAGAGGACAGGATTGGGTGACCCAGATGAACGGGGGCCAACAGGAGGCTTCCCTGCATTCCGTAGTGGGAGGGCCACAACCCCATCAGGCCAAGGGCTCAGGAACCCTCTTCTGTTTTTCCTCTGTGTCTCTCATCGCACACGTGATCACCCAGTAGGAGGATTATCTGATGACTGACTGTCCGTCTCAGGTGCTGACAGGGGCCAGAGAGCTAATAGGACTGAGTGTAAGTCCACAGAGAGTGGGGGCGCTGATGGGTTGCAGAGCTCATGACCATCTAGGGGGGCGGCAGAAATTAATGCCAAGAGGGAATGGAATCCTCCAGTTTTTTTTTTTTAAGAGAAGCCAGAAATCTAGACTTTGATGTGAAATTGCCTGTTTTAAATGTTGGAAGCCATTTTCTTTTAAGAATAAACCAAACATGCCCATGGCCCAGGGTCTTTTAGCACCCCACCTGTTCACGCTGCACTAGCTCTAAATACCACGGGGACAGCACCAGCTCTGTTGTAGCCCCGGGGCCCAGATCAAGGAAGACTGTCAGCGTCTGCCGTGTGAATGAAGGAATGGATGAATGAATGTTTTCCATGGTGTGTTTCTGGCTGGGCCATGGTGTGAGGATTCAGAGGATCCTCCGTTCTCGGATGCATTGATATGACTGCCAGGACCCTTTGGCTGGCCTGGGGGCCTGGAGTCATCACGAGTAAGACTACCTACCTCTTTGCCTCTCGGGCAGCTGCAGAAATGTTATTAGCATTGTACAGCCCACCAAGAAGGCATCCCCCCATCTTCCCCAGCTGCCTGGCTGGAATTTCTGGAGCCCGAGGAAGGTGCTGGCCACCTTGCCAGCTTCCAGGGCCCTATTGAGCCTTGGGCATCCTTGGGCATCAAAGCTTGTGGGAGGGACCGAGGTGCCGCCTGTCTATGGGTGGCAGGTGTCAGCACCTCACCTTCCAAATACCTTCCCCAGGTTTGTTTCCTCAGCAGTCCAAACTTGCTCGTGGAGAGAGGGGCCCTGCAGTGAGCCCAAAGCCATTTTCCAAAGTCTGCCCGCAGCAGGGAAGAAGGAGGTTAGTGCAGCCCTTCCATCCCAGAGAGACTGCCAAGGCCGTCCTTGCATCACTCGGTGTGGTGACTGAGACCCTCGAGGAATGCGTCCTTCTCCCCCACTCGCCTACAGGTCCCATCTGTGCCATACTTCCAGGCTTTAGCATCTACCCATCCACTCAAAAAAAATTTACAGCAGGCTTGCTGTGTGTAGGACCGGGGATGGATGGGGACAGTACCTACTCTCCTGTAGCTCCAAGTGTCAGACTGAGCAATCACAGACGTGTGTGCAGAAGTGTCAACTTTGCTGAGCGTCAGGGAGGGAAAGAACAGCAAGTCATGAGGCATGAAACAGGGGATCTGACCTTGTCTGGGGGCGGGAGCCTCTGTCAGGGAGGAGTGTTTGAGCGGTGCCCTGGGAAGCGGTTTCCAGCAGGGATTCTGATGTGCAGAGATGAAGGTCACCTTGCCTGCTCCAGGAGCGCAGGGTGATGGGTGCGGAGGCACCGTCAGGAGCCTGTGACGGCAGTCCAGGAGGAGCTGGGGGCTGCGGGAAGGCGGGCGGCAGCAGCAAAGATGGGGCGGAGCGGTGGGCAGATTCGCGTTATATTTAGGAGGATTTGGTGACAGCTTGGACGAGTGAGTGGGCAGGTGCCAGGGTGCCGCCTGTATTTGTGGCTTGTGACCCTGGGGGGCTGGTGGTACTTCTGCTGAGACGGGGGATCCTGGGGAGAAGCAGGCTGCAGGGGGGGCGCTGAGTGGGGAGGGGGACGTCTGAGCCAGCCACCCGACGTTATCCTCTTTCCCCAGATGTGCTCTGCTTCTCACATGCCCACACTTTTCCACGTGCAGCTGCCCAGAAAGCTCTTCTTTCTGCTCTCTTGGCCAAATGCCTGTTCACGCTCCAAGGTCCAGGTCAGATGCCCCTTCCTCAGGGATACTCAGCTGCACCCTTGGTGGGAGCTCAGCATCTCCCTTTGCTCGTAGCCTGAGTCACACTGGACCCGAAGGAACATTTCAACTGGGGAGGAAGGAAGTGGGGAAGCTGGCAGCAAGCTGAGGGTCACCTTGGCTTCTGGGAGCAGGAGGGCAGGGTGTGTGCGTGTGTGTGTGTGTGCATGCGCTCGTGCGCGTGTATAAGACAGTGTGTGTGAGTGTGCATGTGAGAGCATGAGTGTGTGCGTGTGTGCTTGCCTGAGAGAGGAGGGGGAGGCAAGTGCAGGGAGGCGAGGACGGGGAGGCTGGCCTTGCCTATCTCTGCCAGTCCTGGGAGGACTGTATATGCTGTTTGCTCAGGGTCATGGGCGATGGAGACAGGTCCACCCGGCTTTGAGTCTGAACTCTTCCTCATCATAAGCCCTGTGACCTTGGGCGAGCAATATTACCTCTCTGAGCCTAAGGGGACTTGTCTGTAATGGGATTATAATGGCATCTGCCCCACTGGGCTGGTGTGAGAAGTGAATAAGATGATACTTGTAAGAATACTTAGGCAGGACGTGGCATGTGAAAGCACTCAAACCTAGTGGCCGTTCACTCCAAACTCCCTCACACCCCGGACACGCTGCCTACCACACAGGTCTTGTCTCCTGGTTATTCCTGCACCCATGCGCTCCCAGTGACACTCAGCAAAGCAACAGTCTTGTGTTTATTTATTTATGTATTTATGTGGTTGAAGTTATCTCCTCCGTAAGCTCCAAGAGGGCTGGAGTGGGGTCTTGCTTTGCTCGCTATTGTCTCCTGGGCACCTACTGTGAGTGGCACATAATGGATACGTAACAAGCTTTTTATTCAATCAGTTAATGACTGTAGAATGGTTGTCTCTTCCCTCCTAGTCTCCTTCCCTCCCTCTTTCCTGTTTTCTTTGACACTGCACCCCCACTAGCAGAGCTGACCCTCACACTCGACCCGGGACAGGACTCACTGTCCTCTCTGGGTGGGATAAAGCTGGTAGCCGGAACCTAGAAAGAGAGTGAAATGGCCAAGACAGATCCTTGGCTCCCCTGAGACTTCATGGTATGGCCAATGTCTGTCAAAGAGCTGGTGCTTCATTATTTAATCGATGGCTGCTGTCACCTTTCACACCTCTGAGCACACTTCAGAAATTACACTTTCCTTTTTTTTTTTTTTAATCCTGAGGCTCATTATTATTTTTATTACTTTTAAGACCTCGTTCCTTGTTTTAAGCCTCCTAAATTAAGGCCACTAATTTATATCTGGCCATAATGGCAGAGTTTTCTAATTTGTTAATTATTGTTGAACTCTAAGCTGCTAGGAGATCTTACCAGAAGTTATCTTTTGGCCTGGAGAACCCTTAAAATTGTTAACGAATTTCTTCCTGCTGTGAGTCCCGCCAAATAAAACAAATGCAAGAAAGCATTTCACTGCCATCTGAAAGATTGATATTCATCCTCCCAAAATAAAGCCGCTTCTTTCCCATTATATTTGGGAGCTCAGGCTCCAGATATTTACATGGAAAACGAGGAGCGGCTAGCAGTTGGATTTTTTTCCCCTTTTTTTTACCTTCAGGAAATTGCTCTCTTATGCAAGAGAAATGCAAGTTCACTCACAGCAGAGCAGTCATATGATAAGAAATCTGTTTGCAAGAGAGGGAGGCTCATATCGCCTTTGAGAAGCTGCATTTGTTTGAGGGAAACACGGAGAGAGAAAGCATTTTTCTGGGGGACAGCGAAGGGATTAAGGTATCATGACAAGCACATGGCTTAGAAATGAGCCCAATTAAAAAAACATGAACCCATCTGACCCTCATAGGAAAATCCGGAGCTGTCACCATTCACTCCTTGATTTGAGAAACCAGCACAATTATTCTGGAGATCATTAAGATTCTGGGGGAATGAGTTTTCTGATTTTGCCTGTGATTTCCATTTTCTCATTACTGACAGAAGCTGCATTTATGGATCTTTCTCTTTTAAACAGGAGCTTCTCAGACTAGAGTATTAAAAATTGGCCTCCCCCAAAGGTATCATGCCAAAGCTTAAATGGGTTCATCTCGGCTGGTTCCGTGAGAACTGTCCCCGTCCCCCTCACCCCCTCACTTAAAACATTTTTTTTTTTTTTTGCCTTTGGAGATGGATTCACAGCCATGGGCAGGCAATTAGATTTCAAAGCCAGAGAACTCCGTTGCCCTTTGCCAGGAACTGCTGAAGCAAGCAAGACAGCCCATGGGCTTTCAATGCCTGGCCCCGAAGCAGGCCCTCCCAATGCAGCTCTCCCAGGATGGGCTAGAGGAATGTGTGTTTGTCTTTGTTCTGCAAAGGGAAATCTAATTTCATCCCTGGAGCCCTATCTGCGTGGTAATTCCGTAGCTAGGCGATACTGGCACGTTCAAAAGGCTGGGAGATAGCCGAGCACATGAGATGCTGAGAGCTGGCAGGGTTTAGGAGGGGGTCAGTTTCCAGCGAACAGGGCAGCCCTCGGGACTGATTCTCAGGCTTTATCTGTGGCTCGGTTCCTTGGAGGGCTGCTATCTCTCTGAAGACTGAAGGCACCCTTGTGTCCCCAGCCCAGCCTTCTCTCTTGCTGCCGACTGAGTCACGAGGTTTGGGAATGAGATCTGGTTTCCAAAGTTGCTGAGAACAAAATGCCAGCACTTGTTCCAGAAGCAGGCTGGTGCTGTGGCTAGAACTGTGAACGGGGAGCCACCTGGAGATGGACCCAGAATCGGTGGGTTGTGTCTGTGACCCCAGACAGTGCTACTCCTCTCATGGAGCTCATCTGCTCACGGGGAGAAGAAAGTGCACAGCTAAGTAACTAGAAAGATACTGCTAGTGACGAGTGCTGTGATTACTGAGTGATGTGAAAGAGCAAGAAGGGAGGGCTTCTCGGTGGAGGTGGCATTCAAGGCGAGACAATGAGAAGGAGCCAGCCACACAGAGATCTGAGGGAACAGCCTCCTAGGTAGAAGAAACAGCAAGTGCAGAGCCTCTGAGCAGGGAGTGATCTTGGCATGTCTGTTAAGCAGCGAGGAAGCATGTGTGGCCGGAGCCTGGGTGACCAAGGGGGAAAGGGCATGAGATGAAGTCGGAGAAGTAGGCACAATCATAGGAAGGAGTCTGAGGGAGATGCTGAATGTGTTGTGGTAGTTTGGAGGCAGGGGAGAGACAGATGACCTGATTTATGTTTTAAGAGTATCACTCCGCTTTCTGGATGGAGGATGGATTGGATGGACACAAGGCAAGAAGCAGGGCTGCCAATCAGAAAGCTACTCAAGCACTCCAGGTGGGAGAATGGAATCATTTTATCTTCCAATGACAGAGACACCTTCCACAAAACAAATACGGTGCCCTTCTTCAAGAAAATATTTCTAGGGTTTTGCTTATTCTGGACATTGAGAGCCACACCCCAGTGGAGAGCTGGATGGAGGTTTGAGTGCTCTCTGACATATGTTTTACTAACCAGGCCCCAGAAACTCACCTGTGGGCAAGGGTCTGATTTTTTGAGCACCAGTAGCCCTGCAATAACAAGCCAGTGAGAGTGGACTTGAGCACGGTGGATACTCAAAGCAAACCCCCAGTGGAATATAGCGGAATAGCCACAGTCTGTGTTGTGTAACTGTGAGGCAAGGCAAAATAATATAAGCCATGTCTTATTTTCAGGGATGCGTTCCAGACCACAGGTCTGATGCCTATCTGTCTACAAAAATCAACATACACAGGGATAAATTTAAGACATGCTATATACCTACGCACTACATATTTCGTAGCATTCTGACACGGTTATCAATTACGCTGTACAAATGAGAGCAAATCATGCCCATATTATTGCATGTGATGCTGGACAACATTCACATTTCTTAAATTCTTTGTGATTTCCCACTCTTCACAAGCTGAAAAAATATCAATGCCAAAAAAATCAGAAAATTTTCTTTGAGAAGATTTTGACAGTCATTCTCCCAATTGCTGTGTGGCTTTGAGCAAATTAGTTAACCTCTCAGTGCCTTAGTTTGTTCTTCTGTGAGGTGGTGTCTCCTTCTCAGGGCTGCTGTGTGCATCGAGTCAGATCTTGACCACACAGAATTCTCGGACAGTGTTTGGGCCATAGTGCATGCTGGAAAAGTGTTAGCTGCTCCCGATGAGACAGCTTTTCTTCATATGAGTAGGGCTGCATTGGACATGAAATGCCACAGTTGTAAATGCACAAAGGATATAAGTGTGACTCTGCAAATCAAACTGCTAGCAAGTCAAGGGCTACATGTCAACAACAATGGCAATAATAACTATACAGTGAACGGAGATAGTGCTACTGTCGTAAGGTATATTTACCAGGGTCCTGGCAGGAAACAGAACTTCATTCAGATGATTCTATTCAAGAGAGATTAATGAAGGCACCACTCACATGGGAATGGAAAATTAAGAGAACCAAAGAATTTGAGGTATCCAAAAACTATGGTGCTAGATTGCAAGTTATGGTCACAGATTCTTCCCACTCCAGTATCCAGGCCCCTTTGCAAAAAGACTTTGCAGTTGCTCCTATTCAAAGACGAAGTCCATTTTCCCACTCCCTGACTCTGGCCTAGTCTTGGGACTTGCTTTGGTCAAGTGCTAGAAGTGGTGTTGTGCTAGTGCTAGAAGTGGTGTCGTGAGAGGTCCAAAGCAAGGCTTCTGGAAGCCTTCCAACTTCTGCTTTCATCTTCTTGGAAGATGACCTGGACTTCCAGGTACAGAAGCCTAGTCTAGCCTACTAGACGATGAGAGGCCACGCAGAGGAGAACCAAGGCACCCAGCCAACAGACAGCACCAATGCCCAATCAGGTCATCCACCTAGTCAACCTGTCAGACGATGGCAGCTATATGAGTGATTCCCTGACCAGCAGAAGAACTGCCCAGATGAGCCCAGCCCTGACTGCAGAATCATATGCAAATAAATGATGATTGCCTTGAATCCCTACATTTGGGGTGATTTGTTACATAGCAGTAGATAACTGATACAACTAATAATAGCAGAAGCCATTACCATCCCCAAGTCTGAAGAGTCACACAACTGCCAGAGACCTGTGCCTTAGGAAGATGGCAACGGGGAAGAAATGCCCCAACCTCTCTCCCTTCCTCACTTCCCGTTTCGTTTTAGTGCCTCCTGTTGGGCAAACAACCAGAAACCAGAGGCTGAGTGAGGCTGAGTGACACAGTCCAGAGGGGTCAACCTTCCAGGGCTGGGAATCGCTCTGGGGGTGGGTGGAGGGCACAAAGGGAAAATAGCCAGCAGATAAGGATAAGTGTGAGGCCTCCCACTTATTCCACAAGAGTCCCCGGTCCCTGTGGTCCTGTGGAACCCTCCATCCTCCAAAAAACCCAAACACACACAGGGCCAGTCCTTCTAGACATCACTTGATTTCCTGAAGAAGAGAAAACAGTTTGAGACTGCTCTGTTTGTTACTGTTTTTCCTGAGCTTTAAGTGGGTGATTTTCTCTACGGTCTGTGCCATGCTCAGCACCACCCAGACACTCCCCATTTCCCGTGAAATATGAGAAGGGGGAATGCGCATACATCAACCCAGGGACTTCATCTCCTGCCATCCTTGCCTCCCAGGCCATGTTTCCCACAGGGGAGCTCGTCAGGCATCCTCCAAGCTTTACAAGAACTCCTGAGTCCCCATTGTTGGGTTGCTGGTGAGCACTGCTCTCTTGGTTTTACCCTCTCTGCAGGACTGTGCACTCCTGCTGCAAAATCCTACTGGCGGTGTTCACCAAATGATCACAAAGTCGGTGACCGGTGGGAACAAAAGGAGCTTGTCATGGCCGACGGACCCCAAAGTTCTGCTCTCAGGCTTGGAAGGAACCAGGGGGCTTTTCTTTTCAATCCCCACCCTTGTGGCAGGAAAAATGAAACCACATTTTTAACACTGCTCTTTCACAGGCGGCAAGGAGAGCCTTAGCAAGCTGGTGATAATTTAAACTTGATTCTGGAAATGTGGAAGAGATCATCATTTTCCTGTTGTTTTGCCCTGAAATGCCATCAACAGACTAGAGAGTGGTCTAGCTTTAGAAAGTATCAGGGCAGGGCTCCCTGGAGGAATGGGTTTAGTGTGACAAATGCAGGGCTGGAGGAAAAAGCCCAGAGAAGGAACGAAGCAGTTTGCTGACTGGGGAGCAAGAAGAGTTTGCAGAAAGACCTGGGTATTGAATACAAACAAAGTAACTCTTTAGCTTCTCACAAAAGAGCCCAAAGGAGGAGCCAGCTGAAGTTGGGAGGGCGGAAAGGGGGCTGTCTGAAGATGATGGGGTGCCTAAAGATGATGGGGTGCTGGCCAGCTCTAGCAGAGGTATAGCCTGACTCCCCGGACCAGAGCAGGGGAAGCGCATCTCAGATGTTAACCCCCAGGGTGGAAAAGCAATAGAAGGAATGTGAAAAGGAGCTGCTCCCCTGGGAGACAAACCTAATAGGCCTGCTTCATCTTGGGCCTCATGACGCTGGGGTCCTGTTTCAGGTAGTGACTTCTTAATGAGGCCCAGTGTGGGGAGGCTGCACGGCTGTGCTTATCTATCACACAGCCGTAAACAGGGCTCCACTGTTTCCTGTCCTTTGCCGCTGCAGAATCCAGTCCCATCCATCCTCCTAAGTGATGAACCATGGTCAACACCCCGCTTTTCCCATCTATGGCCGGGGGATAACGATGCCGGTTCTCATTGTGCTTCCAGACCTTGGGACCCGAGGGATGAGGCTTTCTTTCCTGCCAGAGATAGGGAAAGGGTGGGCCAGGGTTTCAAACAAACACTTTCCCTTCCTCCCGTTGAATAGATGTATGGAGGGGTGTGGAAAAGGGAGAGAGGCAGTCTGGAAGGCTCTGCAACCGGGCCAAGAGGAGCATTCAATCAGGGACCTGACATTTGCCTATTGACCTCTTATCGGAGTTGCTAAGTCACCGAGGCTTTTGTGCTGCAGAACTGGGAAGGAAGGGATAGCGGGGCCCAGCCAGTCGCGCACCCAGCTCCCTGCCCGGCGCCCGCCATTAGCATTTCCCTGACATCTGACTGATATCTTCATTTCACTTTGGTAAACAGGCCACCTCAAGGCCAAGGTGACGGTGACCTCTGGCGCTGCAAGCAGCACAGGATTCTCCCTGGAGACCCCGGTAAAGCACTTTCACATGGGCCAGGGCTCTTATTTCCCATCCCCACCACACTGATGAGTGCTGACAAAAAAAATAAATAAAAAGCCATCCTGCAGAATAGACAGTGGGGGGTGCCATGCAGAGAAAGAGATGCGAGGGAGGGCGCCAGGGAGGGTTAAGCAAAGCAGGGGGAAGGTCGGCCTTGGAAGGTCGCCTTTGCTTCTCTGCCACTAAGAACAATGCGGCTGCCCAGGAAACGCTACCAGAGACAGCCTGGCTATTGATAGGCTGGAGCGCGAGGCCGGCCAAGCTGCTGCATTTCTAACGTTTGGGAAGGGTCTCCAGTGTGAAGTTGCTCGCAGGCTCCGATTCTGCAAAGACAATTAAATATAAATCCTTTGGGGTGAGGGGTGGGTGGAGTGTAAGCCAGTGCCACAATGCAATTTAATCCTGAATGTTTCCGTGGATCTAGTCACAGGCTCAGTGAGTGCATTTGAGCACGTACCGTGTGCCAAGTGCAAGGTACACCCAGAAGAAATGCACCTTGCCCCCAAAGAAACCCGTGGTCCAGGGGGTTTCCTTCCTCCTTCTTACAGGGGCCAGGCAGGCAACATAAATAAATGAAGCAGACAGGGCGTGAGACAGTAGGGAGTTGTTGGGTCTGCGTGAAAAGTTCTGTGTCCTCTGCACGGGAATCAGGGAGCCACTCAGTCCCAGTTGACTGTTCCTACACAAGAGTAACTGCTCAGTATGGCTGTACTTTATGATTTTCAAGGAGAAAACAAATATCTGGAATTTTGTATGATTTTTCTTTTCTGTCTTCTTTAAAACACTGTGGGCCGAACAATGTCTGTTGGCCTGTTGGGCCCAGGGAGGATCTTACAATAACATACGATAAGAGCTGAAATAGAAGGAATCTCAGAAACTTATGGGAGCCTGGGGTGGGGGTGGGCATTAACCCAGCCAGTGTGGGGAATGGGAGTGTCTTCCCAGTGAAGATGAACTGAACTGAGTCTTGAATGATGGTAAACGGAGCCTAAATCATGACAAAAAGATTGGGAGAGCCATTCCAGGCAGAGGAGTAGAAATTTCACTGGAGACATTGCCCATGCCTGCCCAGCCGAAGACTGCATTTCTCAGCCTTCCTTGCAGCCATGTAGCCAACGGTGGCCATCTGACTAATGGTGTCTGTCTTGTGTCCTTAAAGAGGGGAGGGCATGCACTGCTCCTGCCTCACCCCGCGCATCTTACTGAAGGGTATGGTCGCCAGGAGCACAGATGGTGGAGCTGGTGATTCAACCTCTGTGTTTTCTGTAAAACTGAGATACTACTATCTAAAAGAGTCACAGCTATAAAGCGTTTAGAATGGGGCCTGGCATGTACATGTGCTGCCAAAGCATTATTCCATCAATATGATTCTGCAGCACTCCAAGGAGGGCAGAGCAACAAGAGTGTGGGAGCCTGGGCCCCAGTTCCCACATTGCACTTGCACCGATATGTGGGGACATGTTGACTGCTCTCTCCTTTAAGCCACTGTGTCTTTGCATCTCCGATGCAGCACTCGAGCTTATATCCTTCCAATACAATGAATAAGTCAGAGGTCAGCTGGGGTTCACCAGGTGGATTGCCTCAGACTGCCCCAAAGTGCATGGCCCTTGAGAGTCCAGAGTGACACTAATACCCAGGTGCTGTGGCTTCTGGACCTTGTGAGCCCAGCTTCCTCTCATGCCACCCTAGCCCACACCACACCGTGGCCTTGAATTCCCACAACAGTGACAACAACCAGGCACCCAGGTGACACATAGGTGCACTGAGCTAACTAACGTCACTGAAGGAGGTTGACTGAGTCCGTGGGTGGCAGGGCACATGACCATCACACAGACTTTGATCTCCGGCTGGACCCCCATGTCTCCTTCTCCCCCACCCCACGAGCCCATTTTTTCTTCCCGAGCTGCCTGTGACAGCCAGGGAATGCCCCTTGCAGCCCTCTGCTTACAGGGTGTGTAAGTGACTAAGGGCCCCTGCTGCATCTGTGTGGCGGAAAAACAAAGGTGGGCCATCCCTGGCAGACATAGGACTCCTCTGACAGTAGACTTTGGCTCAAGCACAGCCCTCCAAACCATTGTGATAGCACAACAGCCTAGGACATCTGCACCCAATCTTCCCTCTCTCCCTCCCTCAGGGTTAGAGAGCATCATGGTCTGACTGCTGTCCAAGCCCTCGCTCTCTCCCCCATTAATCCCATGGGCATTTCCTTTAATAAAACCCCTGTACATTTGCTCCTGTCTTGGCACCTGCTTCTCCAGTAATACACATTGCCCACGTTTCTTACAAGAAGAAAGAGATATGATTAATTCCTTCACAATTAGGGGACTTATTCTATCCCAGGACCTTTTGCCTACCTAAAGAGAACCATGCCTCACTCAGAGTGGTATTCAGACACCAGGAATACATTTTGGTAATGGTAGAGCTTTCCCAGCTGCCTTTGGATATAAGGGTCTGCTCTGTCTTTATACAATTGGGAGGGTGGGAGTGCAATGCCTGTGAGTTGGGAGAGGTCTGGAGCTTTGACTAGGCCTGTTTGAATCTCTAGAAGGAAAGGAGAGGTGATTTCATGTGCCAGTTAGGATGCTTTGGGGAGCAGGTAACAGAAACCCTAACTCAGAACAGTTTAAACAAAGGAGAATCTATGATTCAATGTAGAGTGTCTTCAGGGCCTGTTGACTCCCTGGTTCTTCATGTTACCAAGCATACCTATCCCACTGCTCTGGCATCTTAGGCCTGTCAGTCCTGCCTTAGCCTGCTTCCCTCGTGGTGCCAAGGTGGCTGCCACAGCCCAGTCATCACACTCAGTTGCAACAACTTTTTGCCATAAGCAAAAGAGACTGAATTTCTCTGTGTTTCTCATTTTAAAAGTGAGCAAACTTTCCCGAGTCCTGCAGCAGGACTATGGTCAGAATTTTGTCACATGCAGTCTTGTACGTTTTATTGTCAGAGGAATGGGACTGCATGTTTGGCTTGGACAATTGGGATTTAGTCTCGAGCTGAGGATAGGGTTACCTTGCCTGAGGGGTGGAATCTGAACACAGTTGTGATTCCATTTTTAGTTGGAAAATGTGTTTCTCTTCCTTCACTTTCCACCATTCAAGCTGTTCAGCCCCCTTCTATTTTTGCTGAACTGTCTTTTGGTCTCCTCAAAGGCAGGACGTCCTTCTTGGTCTCTTGATTGCTAAATTGGGTCTATTTAGCAACTTCCTGGCAGCCAGGAGTGGTCTGATTCCTGAGCTCATTTTACTAGTGAGTTGCCTTTGGCTGCAAATGATTAAAATCTTTTGAAGTAATCAGAAGTAACGAAAGATCTTTTTTAAAAAAATGACTTTCTGACTATGTGATTTCATATTAAAGATGATCTCTAAGAAGTTCCCTTCCAGCTTGGGAACATAAACTAGGTGTCCAGCATGGTGACCTGGGCTTTGCCTCTGGCATGCTATGAAATTTGGGATAAATAATGGCTCCTCTCTGGGCCTCAGAATCTCAATCCAAAAATTGATTGGGGTGGGCCAGATCTGGGACAGCAGATCATTTCAGTTAAGTGGCAGAGGCTGCCTGGAGCAATATGTTAAGAAGGACTCAGAAGTTCAGTGGGGGAAAGTACTGTGATCTATTGGTGATGTCTGCCAAGGGCACAAGAGGGGAAAGTGGTAGGACATATTTTGTTGACTCTGGGCTAGAAGGTCTTGAAGAGCCTTCTAGCTCTAACATTCTTTGGCTCTTATTTTTTCCTTCTCCATAGTTTATGCTGAGATTTTTAAGAGGCAATCCAGTGCAGTTAGGAAAGTGGCTTCTGATGGACCTGGTAGCTGTATGACCTTGGGCTTATGTTTCTTCAAATACAACATTGTTTTGCCTCTAGAATTCCTCCATGAATACAGAGCCAGAAATAAAATCTTGTATCCCTTTGTGAATGAGTATGTTCTGCTTTGTGTTTTACACATAAATATAGATATAGATAGGGATATGAATATAGACATATAGATATGAATAGTGTGTGTATGTAAATATATGTGCATATAACAACATATACACATGCATATCCTCATATGTCTAGAAAGCATACCTAATGCATACTAATTCATTCACTCAGTCACTCAACACACATATATGTTGCACATCTACTATATGCCAGGCACTGTTGAGTGCTGAAGATAAACAGCAGCGAACAAGACGGTTAGTCTCTGACATCCTCGAGGGGCTTTTATTCTAGGAGGAGAGAGAGACAATAAGCAAATGAGTACATAATTGTTTCTTGTACATAAATGTAGAAACCTGAAGGAGGGGAGGGAACAGCATGCCAGGCAGAGGGAATAGCAACTGTGAAGGCTCTGAGTCAGGAATGAACTTGGCAAGTGCAAGGGACAGCAAGGTGGCCAGAGTGGAAGGGACACGTTAGTCAGGGGGAAGCATCATGGGAGGGAGGATGTGAGGTCAGAGAGGCCAGGTCCTGCAGGGCTTTGTAGCAGGTGAAGGTGTGGATTGTGCCCTGAGTGGGACAGAGGCTAGTAGGGTTCCGAGCAGGGGAGGGACTTAGCTTTTAAAGGATCCTTTGGGTGCTGTGCGGTTGGAGAGTAGGAGGGAACACAGCAAGGGTGGAAGCCGGGAGCCGGGTCAGGAGGCTGTTGTGACAGCAAAGGCAACAGGGGATGGTGCCTCTGGCCAAGGTAGTAGAAGTAGGGGTGGGGAGAAGTGGTCACTTTCCTGATGTATTTTGAAGATGGAGCTCACAGAATTAGGGGATGGATTTTGCCCCAGGGATGAGGGAAAGAGGACTCAGGGATGACTCTTACATTTCTGGCCTGGAGCAGCTGGTGAAAGGTGGTACGGTTTACTAAGAAGGGAAAGACTGGGCAGGAGCAGGCATGGGGCAAGGAGATCAAGGTCCTACTTGGACAAGTTAAGATGATCACTAGACAGGTGTGGGAGAGCCCAGCGCTGGAGATACAAATTAAGTGTTAGTTGCTGATATGTATTTTAGGACTATGTGTCAGAGCCAAGGCTCAGAATTTTGTAAGTGTAAGGATCTCCTTTAATCCTCACGACAAGATTGTTGGACGGGTAATACCATTTTTTATCGCATCTAAAGCTCTGTTGGCTGTATGGCATGTTCTGATTTCAGAGCTGCTAAAATGTGAAAAACTGTGCATCTTAGAACTGATGAAATATGGTCGTATTACTCCCATTTTCCTGATGAAGAAACTGAGATTCAAGTAGCTGGCTCAGGGTTTCAAAGCCAGTAATTGGCAGAGTTGGGATTCCTGTTCTTGTCCTGTCCTTGTTACTGCTCCTCGTGCACGTGAAATGCTTAGCAGTGACTAAGTAGTCAGCCTCCTGAATGGGGTCACGATTATCAGCTGTTGAATGCACTGGATCATAGACATGCCACATACGTTCTACAGGATGCCATGCAATACAGCGCAATGTACACACCTGTACAAAGGTCAGGAACATAAAAATGTCTTGGGCCTAAAAACACACATTTTGGTATATGATTGTGTAGCTTTTCATACCCAAATCCTCTGGGCTCAAATTTGCGTGTATTAAAGCAAGAAAAAGATATTCTTAAGAATGAACAGCCTCCATCCTGCCCCAGTTCAATCTCTGTTGCTTGGAGCATTCGATTTTGCTCAAGACTTATCCCACAATCTCCCTTGATTTCCAAGGAAAACCAGCTTCCCATAAGTGGAGAGACTCGAGTCAAAGAGCAGCTGCTCACGGGGCACGTGTCTGTGACTCTGGGGTTTTTCAGGCCTCAGCAGCTGCAGAGGAACTGGAAGTGGGTGAAGGTCATTTCCACCCCCTGCAAATTGAAAGCTACCCAGATGAGAACTGCAAGATGTGAGGAACATAAGCCTACACTTGGTTCTTAGAAGGTTCCAACTTCCTCTCAGAAGCTCAAGGTTGCTCTGAGCAGGATCTAAGCAGAGTAGGGTCGGAAGATTTAGAAATGCTGCTCGCATTTTGACATGTGGAAGTTTGTCCACTTTCATCGCCATGTGATAAGATTGGATCCACCTGGATAATCCAGGCTCATCTCCCCACCTCAGTGTCCTTAACCTTAATCACACCTACAAAATCCCTTTTGCCATGTAAGATAACACATTCACAATTTCCAAGGATTTTGATGTGGGCATTTTGGGGGGTCATTGGGTCATTATTATGGCGACCACATCAGTCTATTTCCTTCCTTTCTTTAGTGTGTAGAACAGACCTGAAAATTAGTAGGTGTTCATTAAGTATGTTGAATGAGTGAATAGCTACCATGTGTGGGGCAGGGACCAGGTGGTGGGCAGATGTGAAATGCTGGAAATGTGGTTTCTCACTTGCTCTTTACCCTGGGTGGTAGGTTTTACCCCCATTTTACAGATGGGGAAGCTAAGGGTCAGAGAGGTGACATTACTTGCCCAGGACCATCCAGCTGGAGAATGGCAGAGGTGGAACTTGAATCTGTGTCTTTCTGTCTCCAAAGCCCAAGGTCTATACTTCTGTCTTCTGTAGCTAAGGAGGATGTCTCAAGCCTGGGCCTGCCCCTGCCCACAGGTATCTTATTCACATCTGCTCACCTTTCCATGTTGGCATTGCCTGTTCCAAAACTGAAGATTGTTTCAGGCCTGTCTTCCTCCCTTTCGTTTGGAAAACTCCTTAAGTTCTTTTGATGAAATCAGTTCCACCAGCCTGACGTAAGGATTAGATGAGATTGGGGTATAAGCTTTGCTACTCTATGTGTGGTCCAGAGGCCAGCAGCATTGGCATCAGCTGGAAGCTGTTAGGAATGCAGACTCCCAGAGCCCCACAGCAGCTGATTCAGGCTCTGTGTTTTGATACAATCTCTGGGTGGTTTGTTCACACATCAGTCTTTTTAATTTATTTTTATTGAGATGTAATTGACATATTACATTGTATAAATGTAAGGTGTACATTGTATACACGTAAGTTGATTTGATACATTTACTGTATTTATTGCAATAAATTACCACATTTATTATGGTAATTATGATACCCATCGTAGCCTGTTAGCTAACACCTCCATCATGTCAAATAAGTCAAATAATGATCATTTCTTTTCTGGGGGTGAGAACACTTAAGATCTAGTCTCTTAGCAACTTTAAAGTATATAATACAGTATTGTTGACTATAATCACAATGCTGTGCATTAGATCTCCAGAACTTATTCATCTTCTAACTGCAAATTTGTACCCTTTGACCAGCATCTCCCCAGTTCTCCCACCGCCCCCCCCCCTACCCCAGCCCCTGGTAATGACCATTCTGCTGTCTGTTTCTAATGAGTTCAATTTTTCTAGATTCCACATATAAGGAGTCTCATACAGTACTTGTCTTTCTCTGTCTGACTTATCTCACTTAGCATAAAGCCCTCCATTTTCATCCATGTTGTCACAAATGGCAGGATTTCCTTCTTTCTCATGGCTGAATAATATTCCATTGTATGTAAGTATACCACATCTTCTTTATCCATTCATCATTGATGGACACTTAGGTTCTTTCCATACCTTGGCTATTGTGAATAATGCTGCAATAAACATGGGAGCGTAGGTATCTTTTCGGTATCCTGTTTTCATTTCCTTTGGATAAATACCCAGAAATCGGATTGCTGGACAAGCAAAAATCAACACGTGGGGTACTGCATCAAACTAAAACAATTCTGCACGGCAAAAGAAAGAATCAACAAAATGAAAAGGCAACCTACAGAATGGAAGAAAATATCTGCAAATCATATATCTGATAAAGGGTTAATATCCAAAATATGTAAGGAACTCATACAACTCAATAACGACAACAACATAAATCCATTTAAAAATAGAACTACCACATATCCAGACACACTGTAAATGCTCGATAAAATGTTAGTTGATGACTGCAGGAAGTTGGACCTATTATTTTTATGATAAAAAAGAATCTCAAATTCTCCTGTGATGTAAATAGTCTCGAAGGTCCTTTTAAGTCAGTGTTTTATCTAAATCAGAAATAGAAAGAAAATAAGCAATGGGCAGATTACAAAGACCCAGATTCTTTGGGCGAAAAAAAAAAGGGAGAAAGAAAAGAAAAATATATTGAGTGTGGTGAGTGTTTCCTAGGCCATCTGTGTGAAGAAATAACAAAACCAACCTTGAAATACCAGCAGGAGAGAACACTTGAGAGCTTTACTTGACAGAATTATTGGAAATGGTGCTTCCTGGTTCAGGAAAAAAAAAAAAAAAAATTTCGAATGTATTTGTCCTTTTTTTTCCTAGCATGTTTACAACTCCCGGTAAAGCCAACAATCAGTTTTCAGCTCTTTTTGATTCTACTCATCCTGTGGTTAATAATTTCCAGTTTACCCAGCAGGCTACGTCACCTCCCCTTTCCTGGGAAAGAATTTCTGTGCTCCGGCTGGCAGCGAACCTGTCTTCTTAGCAGCTGCCCAAGTCGTCCAGCCCACCCCTGCCTTCTCTCCAACAGGGACCCTCCCGGTGGGTGTCAGAACAGTGACTTAGTGTTCTGCATGGGGGAGAGGGAAGAAGAGAGGGCTGTCTCCCTGTCCTTTTATTAATCTGGCGACGAGAAGAATTTTCTGTTTCCTGGGAAATAGCTGATAGAGGACATTTTGTCTGCTGCTATTTATGTGTACCTAGGCTGAACAAATCCCCAAACTCTGCTCTCCCCAGCCCCCTCTGGAGCTGGAACTTTGAAAACAGGGGACAATAATGAAAGCCTAGAGCCAGCAGCCTGGTATGAGCCTGGGTACCCCATCTCCCCTTCCTCCTCTCGCCTGCTGTTGAAAGCTACGCCAGCTTCAGCCACATCCAGGGGTTGGCTTCTCAAACCTCCATGGCCCTGAGAAATGTTTCTTTGGGCCGGTGGGGTGGGGTGGCATGAGGGGATTTGGTGGAAAGTGGGCTAGACTAATCAGAGAGCACATCCCTGCAGCCTGTAGCACCACCCACCGCCCGCCCCCTCCCCGGGTGCAAATCTTTGCCCAGCAGCCTTGCTCTCACCAAATCTGGCCAGCGTCAGTGCAGGGGGAGGTGCGGGCTGCCAACAGGCTCAGTGAGTTTCTGATCCTCTCCCCAGTTTATCTGAATGGGCAGAATGGCTGCAAAATAAACCGGCAGAAAAACCCAGGGTGTTCCTGAAGAGTGTACCTGCAACTTCCTGTTTACAGCTCCACGGGCGAAGCCCTGGGGACCAGTTCTGCACACGCCAGTTTTCTTTCTGCTTCCTCTGAGATCCCTGACATTGTGAGGGCAAAGGCCTTCCCTTTGCCACCTGGAAAAATAATACCCTGGGAACGTGAGCTTAACTGTGAAGGCTGCTCAAAAAAAAACACCAAGTTGGCAAGTTGGGGTTTGTGACGAAGGTTGACTTGAGCCTGAATCTTCAGGTGCTTCTGAGAGCATCCCCCATCCTATTGTGGGGGTCACAGTCTGAGACCCGGTGAGATAGCACACTTGGGGACTTCAGGGGGTCAGCGTAGGGAGCGGGGAAGGCAGCTGCAAAGGCAAAGGCACCCGAGCCCCACCCTACCTGCTGTGTGTCCTTTGCTTTCCACGTTTCCCTTTCCTGGACTAAAATGAAGAGCTGGGCATTCTTGAAGGGCTTTATCATGGTGACGCCAGGCAAATGGTTGTCCCAAGGACACCCTAACGATTGGGAAGATGTTTCTTTCAAACAGCCAGGCAACAGGGGTGGTGGCATCACAAAGCTTGCCACTGGAAGAGTGTGCAGGGACCAGCAGGATTGTCCTCCGCTTGGAGCTTGTTAGAATGCAGAGTCTCAGGCCCTGCTTGTCCCCACTGATCTGAATGTGCCTTTTAACAGACCCTCCCCCCAACCCTGCCCCAGGCGGTTCCTACACACATTAAAATGGGGGAAGCACTGCCCTAGGGCACCCAGCCCTGTGTCCTCCTTGGGTGGACACTGCGCTGACTTTGGACAACTTGTGCTTTAAAAAAATCTCATGGGCACTTTGACTTTTGTAACTGAGCTTGTTTCCCTCTTTGCTAAGAAGAAAAGGTTTAATTCAACTGAAGTGTTGGCTTATTTGGCCTCATGTATAAGACATGCCACATAGCAAAGACCTAATAAGGACACAGTTATGTCCTCAAAGGAAGAGTTTCTCGGATGAATATGATGTGTCCTGAGACCTGATAATTCAAATGCCAGAGTGGGCAGGCAGGTGACAGAGATGCAGAAAGTGGGCTGGGTGGACCTGTGAGGACTGCACAGCAGATGTCCTGGCTGAAGGGGCAGCTGTTAACTCAACCCTGGCCTGTCCTTGTCATGCAGGGAGCCAGCCCAGGGTGACCAGATCATGATATTTTTCAAGAGAAGCCTAAATTTGGATTGTTTTGAAATCACCCACTATTAAAATGTTGGCAATTAATTAAATTTTTTTTGAAAGAAAGAAAACATGGGGGTAAACCTAACGCAGCATGTCAGGGAACATCTTGGGGTCATGGGTCTGTAACCTCAGGTTGAGTCGCTCCACCCTGGATGAGCTCTCAGACTAGTGAGGGAGATGGAGAATTTCGATATAATACCACAAGGGAACACGTGCTACCAGACCTCTGAAAAGAGGTACTGAGTTCAGCCTAAGGGCATCTTTATTCAAATTGTCCATTCATTATTCAGAAGTGTTTACTGATCCCCTGCTAGGAGCTGGGCTTTATGCTGAAGCTAGGGATAAAACAGTGAACAAGACAGATAAAGTCCCTGCCCTCAAAGAATATGCAGACTGGAAGATGGGATGGAGAGGCTAGACATGGGAATGGTGTTCCAGGCAGGGAGACTTGCATGTGCAAAGGCCCTGAGGTGCAAACAGCACGTTGTAGGTGGGGAGCTACAAGCACAGCCGTGCTAGGGGAGTTTGCTGTGTGATTGAGGAGGGGTGTGAGGCGAGGCTGGGAAGGGAGGCGGGGCCAGAAGTCAGTGGTCCCTACTGTACCTACGATTAAGGAGCTTGAATTTGGACCCACATGGTTGGAATTCAATTTTCCTAAATTCATACTAGTTGCCGAGAAGAAGATGAATCTAATGAGCAGGGAGCGGGGAAATACCAGAAGTCCAGAGAGCAGTCAGGGGAGACTTGGGCAGTGGTCCAGGAGTGAGGTGATGAAGGCCTGAACCGGGGGCATCGTGCAGGGATGGAGCGGTGCGTGTGGATTCGAGAACTGTGCAGAGTTCAAATCGGCCGGATGATGCTGGCTTGATGGAGACCATGGGGAAGAAGGAGGAGCCAGGGTTTCTGGCCTGGGTGCTGGGTGGACGTGGATTGCTGTGGTTGGTGATAACAGCGGTTACTTGCATGGCCAACAGAGACAGAGCCTGCCTGGGTTCAAATGCCAGCTCCACCCCTTGTTCTGTGAGTGACCCTGGCCAAGTTCTTTCAGCCCTCTGAGTCTCGCGCTCCCCATCTGAGGAAAGCGGCAGGAATACTGGCTTAGTGGGTGTGAGAATAAGATGAGATAAATGGTGAAAAGCACTCATTGCCTGACACATAGTAGGTGCTCAGCGATTGTGGTTCTCACTCTCCCGGCTTCCACCACCAACCCATCACATCGGCATGCACTGTGAAACCTACTGGCCCCCTAGCAATAGAATGTAGTTCAAAAAACACTAAAATGGTTTACAAGGTACCTGTCGTGGCCTGAATGGTGGCCCCTCAAAGATATGCCCATGTCCTAATCCCTGGAAACTGTGAATGTGACCTTATTTAGAAAAAATGTCTTTGCAGATGCAATTAAATGAAGGATCTCAAGATGAGATCCTCCTGGATTATTTGTGTGGACCCTAAATTCAATGATGGGTGAAGAGACACACAGAGAAGAAGACATACAGGTAGAGATTGGACTGATGGAGACAAGAGCCAGGGAATGCCAATGGCCACTGGAAGCTGGAAGACGGAGGGAGATTCTCTCCTAGAGCCTTCGGAGGGAGCGTGGCCCTGCCGACACCTTGATTTCAAACTTCTGGCCTCCAGAACTGTGAGAGAATAAGTCATTGTTGTTTTAAGCCACCCAGTTTGTGGTGATTTGTTACGGCAGCCCCAGGAAACTCACCCAGTGCCCTTCCACAGCGTCTCACCTCGAAACCGCATGAGAAGTAGAAGTCAGTAGGCGGCCCTGGCTACGCCCATTTTACAGAGTAGGACATTGAGTCTCAGAGGGGTGGAAGCAGCAGCTTGAAGACACACAGCCAACGAGCTTCACAAGCCTGGAACCCAGCTCTCCTGAGTCCTCCTCCACCCACTGGCCTTTCTGGAACATTCCACCCTCCTCCCTGCACCAGGCACCAGTGGGTTATGAGGTGCGGTTCACTGTGTAGTCAGGGCAGGCTTGCAGGGTCCCAAAGCAGCTTCTTCCAAGACCAGGCAAACAGCTGGTGGGGGTGAGGGCCCTTCTGAGTATGGGGAAGGGGGCAGCTGTCAAAGGGCATCCGCCCTGTTCGGCTTCATTAGCTCCCAGCTCCCCTGAGCGGCTCCCAGATTCCCTCCTAGAAACACAGACGAGAAGAACCAAGCTGGGAAAGCATTCACGTTTGCTGGCGAGAGGCGCTACTTTGAATAACTGAATAACTTTACAATACTTGTACTACAGATGTACCTGGTAGTCTTACATGTTTCCTAAGACAAGGTAGGGTTTAACAAATACCAACAAGCAAATCAAAAGAAATAAATATGTAAGTAAATGTTATGGTCTTGAATATTTGCGGCTAAACTTGCCTTTAGTTAACGTCATATTATGAATTTAAATTTATTGGAAGGACTTTTAGGGTAACCAGCTCTTACTGTATTGAGTACGTAATGAGTCCTGCTGTCTCAGCGAATCTCCATACCGTCCTTGTGAGGCTATATTACTACTGCTGATTTTTAACAAATGAACAACACATCAGGACTGCGGTGAGTTGAGTGCCTCATGTAGGGCTGCACTTAGATGTTCCAGAACCAGGATTTCAACCCAAGCCAGTCTAACCCCTGAGCTTGTCCTTTTTGATTTAAGCCCCTGGTTCTCAACCCTGGCTCCACGCTGGGAGCGCTTGGGGAGATTTGAATGATCCTGCATCAGGTGCTGCCCCTGTGAGTCTGACCCAGTTGGCCTGGGGTGTGGCCCCGGTGTAGGATTCTTCAAAGCTCCCCAGGAGATTTTGAATGTGCAGCCAGGGTAGAGAACCCCTGCTTGAAATCCATGTCACATGTTGAAGTTCAGAGAGCCAAGGGGCTGGTTTCAAGGCCAGGCTTCCCTTCCTGATTTCGCTTTTCGTAATCCCAGGTTGGCTTAAAGGGAAATGTACTGCCACACTTTAAAACAAAACAAAACAGTTGGGATCGATGGGGCGTGCACTGTGAACCAGAACCGTGCTAATCGGTTCCCTGTGTGATGTAATGTCATCCTCACCACACTGCCCTCATTGTTCAGAGGAGGAAACTGAGGCCCAGCGGGTGGAGGTGTTTGCCCAGGTTGCAGAGCTGGTGGGTGGTGGTACCAGGATTCACACTTGGGGCCCTGTTTCCTGTCCAACACTGGTAACTGCTCTGCTGTGTGCTTACAAACACACACATGTGCCCAGCATTCTTTATTTCTGTTTGTTAAGGTTGTGGCATGGGCTTAGGAAGAGTCAGGGATGGTGGGGTGGGACGGGGGGATCTGGTTTCTGTACTAGCCTCCAGGGGCCCAGGGAAGTGTGTGCTCGGCTGGGCTGAGAAGGGGCAGGAGGCAGACAGGACCACCATCCATCCCTGAGGCCTGGCCTCCTCTGTCAGCAGAGGCCACCCTCTTGCTGCCCCTTTGCGCCTCTCCAGGTTTGGCTGCCCCAGCTGTGTTGGCAGAGGGGACTGAAGAACCGAGCACCCCCAAACTCCTGTGACTTCACTTCCTGCCTTTACTTTTAGACCTTGTATTCAATGTGAAGGCTGTTTGTACCAGGATGACAATAATTAAAAACGTAAAAAATAAGGATTCTACTGTTTCTTGAGAGATTGTTATATGTAGGTAGCAAGAACGAGCAAGTAGTAAGAATCAGCACTCTCATTCGAGTCTCATAACATGCCACAGAGAGTGGGGAAATTGTCCCCATTTTACAGATGAGGAAAACTGAGGCTTACAGCTCACATGACTTTCTTAAGATCATCCCACAGCTAGGAAATGGCAGGTTTGTTATTTTCACCTGCATTGTTAAACTCCATGCCGACTCTGCTGCAAAAGAGGGATTTTTCCTGCACCCTCAGCTAACCACCTTCCTGGCTACACTGCCCAGTGCTGGCGAAATTACAGGTGTAGACTGTGCTTGCAGACGCATTCAGGGTCTCATACCCTGAATCATAGCTTACCAGTTAAAGTTGGAAACAACCTCTGCAGAAATCCAAGCCCAATCTCTTTGCTTGACAGATGGGGCAACTGAGGCTCAGTGAGGCAAAGCGACTTGCCCAAGGTTATGCAGTCAGCTAGCTCTGGGCTAGGACTAGAACCCAGGTCTCTAGACTTGACATCTGGTTCTCTTATCAGCCACAGGCCAACTAGTTTCATTCATTCATTCATTCATTCATCTGTTCAGTCTATTAATAGTATTTTGGTGTGTTTGTCAACATTATTTCATTTGACTCTTGAAACAATCCCATGAGGTCAGTTATATGACTACACATGAGGAAACTGAGGTGCAGAGGGACCCCGGAAGGCAAGTGGCAGAGCTAGAATTTGAAGCCAGGCCTCCTGAGAGAGGGGAGGAGCTGGGGAGTCAGGAGGGTGGCAGCACAGGGCCGCTGCACGGGTAGATCAGGGCTGCCTCGGCCTCGTGGGCTTTGCCTCTGTTCTAGGAGGTGGGGGTCAAGTCACGGCGCTGGTGTTGAGGGTAGGGGTGGGGCTGGGCCTGTGGGTGAAGGGAGGCCATGGAAACAGGTGTCTCTGAGGTGGGCTCATAGGAGGGATCACGGATGGTCCTCCCTGAGAGGTTTCTGAAAAAGAGTCTGAGCAGAGCACCCCGGGCAAGGTCATCTTCCGAGGGCAGGATGGCTCCTGCCCGCTGAACCACACGGGGGCCACCAGCAGGGCATGGCCCCTCTCGGGAGTGTCATCCAGGTCTGCTTCACCGGGCGGGAGTAGAGAGGACAGGGGGTGTGGCCCGGTGCTTCATGCCTGGTCACTTCTACCTGTTCTATAGAGTTGATAACATTCACTGCATTGAAGAGTTTTCTAGCTGGAAACGCCTTTCGAGATGATCGGGGCCAGCATTTCCCAAAGTGCAGGGCAAGTAGGTGGGATATTACCTGTGGTCTGCAAGAACACGGGGGTGGTCCACACACCTGGTACTAAATGACATTGTGTTAACCAGAGAGGTTTGCATTCCCTCTCTCAGGTCTCCTTCAACCTTATGATTCTGCAGGGAGAGAGTCTCACCTTGGTAAAGTCTCACCTGTATGTTGAGGTCTCTTTAAATACCTCCCAGAACACCTGCTAATCTCCTCCCACCCCCTCACCCCAGACCTGAGGCCCAGAGTCTTCAGGAAGTGACAGCATCTAACTAGCGATGTATCACCGTGTTTTGTTTACAGCTATCTTCTATTGATGGCAAATGATACTGGCTCTTCAGTTTGGGCGGTGTTATAAAGTTTTCATTTAAATGAGTGATATAAGTTTTTAAAAGGGGGTGCCTCTGTTTTGAGACAAATGTCAAGCCAATCATCCTGCAGTCTTCTCTGGCTGTGGCAACTTGTGAAGTAGAAAGGAGGTGACTGAGGCAGAAGGCACTGAGCCGGGGCCCTCCCACGCTGGAGGTGGAACCGTAGTCTTGCCTTGCCTTAACTTCCGAATCTGCAGAATGGGGGAACAAGCCCATCCCTCCCAGCAGTGACGTTGGGAAGGGCCTTGCCCAGAGGCTCGCAGTAAGGCCAGGCGAGCAGGCACCTTCTAACCACTTTTCACTCCTGCTGCCCTAGAAAGCCTCCTTCGGCTTCTTCTATTGTTTATGTGTCTGGGAGCCAAGATTTGGTGGATTCAGTTCTCCAGTAACATGTTTGCCTTTATCCCAGCCTCCTCGGATATGGCTGTACCTTCTGATCTTGTCTCTGACTTGAGGGGCCCCCCGCCCCCGGGCAGATTGCCGGCTGGTCTGGGCAGCAGGTGTCTGTCTGCCCCTCTGGGGACTCCCGCTGCCGGGCCAGGCGCCTATGTTTCTGACTTCCGGGCTCTGCCTCCGCTGTTGCTCTCCTACATAACCCCAACCCACCCTCCCCAACTCAGCTGTAGTGTCACCTTTTGGATGATTTCCCAGGTCCCCAAGGCTGGGGTGTCCCTGCTCCGTGCTCTCAGACCCCTGCTCTCTCCTCTGTCACAGCACTCATCATGGGATATTGTCATTCTCTAGTTACTCTTCCGGAGCCCCCATTACATAATGCACTCCCTGAAGGAAGGACAGTGTCATTCTTAACTTGGCATTCCCATAGCCTGGGGCCTGGCACATAGAAGGCCCACGTGAAGTTTGTTGAGCAATATAACAATAACAACAACAATCATTGTTCATTGAACACTCACAAGGTATCCCCATTTTATGAAAGAGGACACTGAGCTCAGAGATGTTAAGCATCTTGCCCAAGGACACACAGCAAATGATAGAACTGAAACTTGAACCAAGGGCAGCCTCTGGAGCCCACATTCTTGTTGCATGTCACAGCCATTCTCTCTGTCCCCCTCTCTCTCCACACACACACACACGCATGCACCCCACACACGCCACACACAAACATGGTGAGTCTAGAGAGGCTGATGCAGGGTTCCGGCCCTTCCTGCTCCTCCCCGGCTATTTGCTGTTTGCTCACCCGGCCTCTGTCGCTTCTGGGACCCTGACTCTGGCTGCCTGTGGGTGCAGCCGCCCTCGCCATGCGGACTTGCCAGGCAGCCCACTAGGGCCTGGCTGCCCACCGGGAGCCCATTAGTCAAGTCATCCTACAGCAGGATTATGCCTTCGCCATGGCGATTTCAGGCCCAGCTGCCAGGCCCATGTGCAAATTTGTGCTGATTTGATTAGCTTGTTTAGTCATCGCTGCTGATGAGAGCGGGCTGCGGCCACCAAATGACATTCTGCTGCCTGCAACTCTGTAATCGCTTTTGGAAGGGATATTATGTTAATATCTCACACAAGAGCCTCCGATCACGCAGAACGTCGGGGCGGCCAGGCCCAGACCATATGGTGCTTCCGAAGTCCTCCTTTGTAATCCTGGGTAATTGAAATCCTCTGCCTCATTCAAACGTGGAAAGCCTTCCTCCTGATGGGTAGCAGAGGGCCCTTTGGCAATTTACTTACCACTCCTTATGGGAACATTGTTTGGGGGATGATGGCAGGGTGGGCGGGGATTCAGGCCAGAGAAACTTGACCCTTTTTAAGAACAAAAATCCCTGGTACCTGATTGTTTAAGAGGAAAACCAACAATAATAATAGTAACTACCAGTTACTGAGCTCTTCCAGTGTTCCAGGCACTGAGATAATTACATCCGGTGCCTTATGGCAAACTGCCAGACAAGTGTTACTCCCATTTCAAAGGTGAGGAAACTGAGGCTCAGAGAGAGCGACAAGCTTGTCCAAGACCACCGGCTAGGAGTAGAGACACCAGGACTTCTCCCAGGTCTGTCTGACCCTACGCCCTGGACTTAGCCAGCCACAGTCAGACTGGGAGCTGGAAAGGGTTTTGAGACTGTCAATAACCCCCAGACAGCTACCACTTAATGTGGTGCCTTGAAATCGTGAGTGTCAGAAACCGCTGGAGGTCTCATTAAAATTCACAAATTTCTGGGCCCCATTCCCAGAATTATGATTCAGTAGATCCAGGGTGGAACCCGAGAATTTGCATTTCTAGCCAATTCCCAGGTGCTTCTGATGCTGCCGGTCCGAGGACCCCACTTTGAGAACCACTGATCTAGGGAATACCTACTGTAAGCATGGTACTACCCAAGTATAAGAGGTTTTTCACCCCCATTTTTCTGAAGAGGAAACTGAGGCTTGGACAGCTGAATCGCTTTCCTAAAGGCTCTGAGCTAGCATGTGGGATTTGAAAGGAGGTGACTTGTCCACAGCACGAAGGTCACAGAGCCAGGATTCAGCCCAGGTCTTTGATTTGCGATCCAGAGATGTGGCCTCGGGGAGGTGGTTGTTACGTTTTGATTTTGCCTCCACCAGAAAAAACAGAAAACCGTGTCAATGCTTGCTCTTAACGGGCTGTCTCTGTTGTGGGCCCAGGAGGTCGCTCACCTTCTCCTGCGGACCTTGGCTTGGGCCACGGTGGGCTCTTGGTGAGTGGACGTGTGCACAGGCCAGCCTCTCCTTTCTGAGGACTGGCTCGTGTCCCCTTTGAAGCTGACTTGTGCTTGAATGGAAGGACCCCAAGCTGGGCTAGGCAGCCTGAGGGGCCAGAACCTGGGGCAAGTGAGGAGCTGGGAGGCTCGGGGTGGAGTGCGTATTCTGCCTTCCGTTCCACTGTCCAGGGTGTTGCATGCTCCTCAGGGAACCCTGGTGACAGTTAATTACAGGCTCCTCCTTCTTCACCTAGTGACCAAGTTCTGCCCAGACTGGCCAGCCAGATACTCCCTGGTCAACCTCCCCTCCCTGCCCTCCATATTCCTGCCAGGTGAAGGAAAAGGAAACCGTCAATCACAGAGCATCACCCCAGGCTGGGTGCAGACCCACGCCCTGTCCTATATAAGATGCAGTGTTCCCATCATTCCCATTTTACAGACGTGCAAACTGAGGCTTGGAAAGGTTCCTGCCAAGTCACCCCCCTGGTTAGTGGGACAGAGCAAGAATTTAGAAGTGAGGCAGGCCAACCCCAAACCCAGGCTTCTGTCCACTCCCCTAACTGCCTCCCTCCTCCCTGTCCCCTTCCTTAAAATGCTGATGAGCATTTGTCAGTCTCCTGGAGGAGAAATCTTGTTTTCAGTGATTCCCAAGCATATTCGTCAGTGGAAACTTTTTTCTTTTTTCTTTTTTTCAAGTGCAGAGTGCCTTATGAGAATCATATGCTGGGGAATCGAGGTCTTTTGACTTGTGCCCTTGACTCCAAAGCACCAGCCCTCCAGCTCAGGCAACTGGGCACCTGTGACAGGCTTGCTGGGCTGGGACCTGTGGAAGGAGCAGGAAGGGGTCCTGTCTGCTGTCTCCAATGCTGTGTCCCCAAGGCTGGCACAGGCTGGCACTTGATATTGGGTTGGCTAAAAAGTTCGTTTGGTTTTAAGTAAAAATAAAAGACATTTTTCATTTTCACCAAGAACTTTACTGAACAACATATTCACTAACCGAACGAACTTTTTGGCCAACCATATATGTACTATATATATGAATGTATATGTTTGTGGCAAACGTTTCTATCTTATAGCTCAATGTATCTAGCAGGGCCACCCTCTGAGAGCAGAGGCCTCAGATCCCATCCCATTTGGCTCTTCAGAGGCTGGGAGACCTTGGGAAAGTCACCTTTCCTCTCTGGGCCACAGGGTTTCCCCTCCAAGGCCTCTCTCCTCCATCTCTCCCAGGGTCTGTGCCAATTTGGCGGGTGTGAAAGGCTTCTATGACAGGGGACCACGTTGGGGAGGTGAGTTGTCATGGCTGCTTTGGTGAGGATAAGAATTTGGACTAAAAGGGAGAGAAGTCACAGCACTTAGACGGGAACCGTTGAAGTCTGTCCTGTCCAAAGTGGGAGCCACTCGGCACATGTGGCTATTAAACTGATTAATTTATTTAAATAAAATGACACATGCAGTTTCTCTGGGGTGGCAGCCACATTTCAAGCGCTTGATAGCCACGTGTGGCTACCGTATTGGACAGGGCAGGTAGGGGACACGTCCACCGTGGCAGGGTCCAGCTGTTCCATGCAGAGGAGCTTGTGCTGCGTCGTGACGTTCCCAGACGTTTATTGTTTTCACGTCCTCACGTGGCTAATGACATTTAGCCTTTTGGAAGTCCTTTTGCACCTGCTTTTAGGAGGAAGAGGGAAACATGCGTTTGGAATCACCTGTTGTATGATTAATGACCTCCTTTAAAAAACAACAAAAAAAATCAGATAACCTGAAATTCTTGAAGAGTTAGCTGAGATTGGTTAAGCGTCCTCCCTTCCATTTTATCTCTATAAAACTTTTGAACCTAGGACAGCCTGGACCTCAGCTCAGCCCAGGCTGCATTGACAGTGTGTCCTGCATTAGTGACATCCAGATAAATGAGGCTGTTACTCTATTTCCTGGGCTGACACTTCTGGACGGCGTCAAGATCCCAGGTCCCTCTCTTCCCTAGAGCACAGCCCAGTGGGGTCTCCCCACTGCTGTCCCTCGCAGGCCATGCAGGCAGAGGGTGACTTGCTGACCTACTGACTTTGGACCGTGACTTCCAGTCTCCCCAGGAATGCCACTGGCGTCCTCTGGAGCCCCCTGCACCACCTTATTCGCAATGATGGCTACTGCATGGGCAGGTCTAGTTGGGGTTCAAATTTCTACCTTTGCAACTTCAGCTGTGTGACATGGGCGTGGGACTTCAACTTTCTGAGCCTCAGTTGCCTCTTCTGGGAAGTGGGAGTCATGCCATCTTGCTCTCAGTGTGGTGGTGAGTTCACATGCAATAGTACAGTGTTTCTCAACCTATTCTATTCTGTGTCTTCTTTCGTTAAATACAAAAATCTCTGCCTTCCTCCTCAAAGGTTCCACCTCTCCATGGCCTGTTGATAAATATTTCACACACATCCACCAACCAAGAACACTTTGTCCAGCTTTCCCACAATTTGTATTACGAAATAGAAGATTTCCCCCCAAAGTATAAAATCATATTATTATTCTGGCTCTATTGTTTGGAGCTATACACATTCCCCTCTCTTTGCCTCTCCCCATCTTTGTTCTGGTACATCTCCTAGAAGAATGAACCCCTTTCCCCACTCCCAGAGCAAATGTAACAGGCGGGCAGTGCCCGGTGATGAGCTTCACAGAACAGGCACTCACTAAACAGTGGTTCCCTCCCATCCCTGCAGGCAGATAGGCAACCATGGCCAAATGACCATCAGCCAGATTATGGATTCAAGCAGCATCTCTGCAGGTGCTCAAGTGTAGATAAAGCCCCCTGTTATAGTCTTTTATAATCGTCTTCACTTTTTTCAAAAATAGATTTTATTTTTCAGAGCAGTTTCAGGTTTACAGAAAAATTGCACAGAAAGTGCAGAGAGTTCCTGTATACTCCCTCTCCCCCAGGTTTCCTTATTTCTAACATCTTGCATTAGGGCAGTGCCCTTGTTACAACCGCTGAACCGATCGGGACATTATTATTAACTAAAGTCCATAGTTTCCATGAGGGTTCATTCTGTGTTAAACAATTCTACGGGTTTTGACAAACGTGTCGTGCCTACATCCACCAAGACTGCATCAGACAGAATAGTTTCCCCACCCTAAAGATGCCCAAGCTCCACCCATCTGTCCCTCCCCCTTCCATCTGAACCCAGCTTTCTCCACTTTTTCTTCAGTGCCCTTATTGCAGTGTGTAATGATATAACTGTGGGCTTATGAGAACACAGGAGGCTGAAGGGAAGAGGTGTCAGGGCGAGAGGAGAAAGCACCACCCAAATCGACTTTGCCTGTCCCAGCCACCTCCCTGTTAGGAAAATGATGTGGTAAGACGATTGCTCCTGAGCAAAAAGCAGCTGTGTCACGTGGGGTTATCCTGGCGGTTGGCGCAGCCCATCCTCACCCCATCGGCGTGGCAAGGTAATGTCACAGGATCCCAGCCCTGAAACCGATCAGCAGGGTACAGTCCATCACTGTCTTCATCATTGTGACTTTTGGAGTCACCTCCAGATTTTTTGGCCCAGTAAATGATTAAGCAGTTAAATAAAGACGGATTCATTAAGGAAACATGCTTCCCTGCGTATCTGCCCCAGTTACTCCTAAATTTAATCTGTCCATGAGCCAATTTCCAGGACAAACACACACTGTCTTTTTTTTTTTTTTTATCTCCAGAGCCTTAACCTTGAAGTCATTCATCACTCGGGGCTTTTCTTGATTCCCCTCTCCCACTTCCCCTCTCCTCCGTGGCCCAAGGATGGGGTCCCTTCCCCGAGCCCACCCCTGGGCTGTGAGGGGCCACAGGTCCCAGGGGGCAGACGCTTGGAGAGAGGACAGGACACCTGCGGGACATATTTTGCAGGCAGGGAGGGCTGGGCCCATGAAAGCACCCTTTCTTCTCTGCTACGAGGGAGCTCCAGAGCGTAAGCGGATTGAGTTTCCTTGGCGGACAGGTTGGCTTTGTTCTGTCCGGATTTGCGTCTGCTGGC
The DNA here is from genome assembly GCF_949987535.1 of Balaenoptera acutorostrata. NCBI lineage: Eukaryota > Metazoa > Chordata > Mammalia > Artiodactyla > Balaenopteridae > Balaenoptera > Balaenoptera acutorostrata. Next base: position 158,869,171 of record NC_080065.1, read on the forward strand.
CTCCTCGAATCGCTTCTCGAATGTTCTCTGACCTGGTTTCACTGAGGACACATCAGACTTTTGTGGGGGTCCACAGGGGTGGCCAGAGCACAGGGCTGGGTGAGGGTTGGGTGGACTTTAGGGGGAAGATGGGCAGTGAGGAGCCAGGCCAGCCCATGCAGGATTTGCTCATGTCAACTCGTGTGTCATCTGCCTGGCTTTCTGCTTCCTTTCCCTGTGCCCTGAGAGTGAGGCCGCGAGCCCCTCCCCGGGCTTCCTCGCAGTGGCCAGGGTGAATGGCACCCTGGGCTGCAGTGCTTGTAATCAACGGGCCGGGAGGGGACCCCCGGCTCCCCTCCCAAGGCTCTGCAGCTCCCTTGAGCCCTGAATGTCCACACTTCTGCTGGTCCCGGGGCCCTCCATGGCTGAGGTGTGTGGAAGGAGGATTTTGTTCGTTAAAAACACCAGGAGGAAACCTCTTTTCCCTGAATGCTAAATAGAAAGCTGTTAAAGGGGGACTTCTTTTCAGTCCAGTTGAATCCTGGGTAAAGATGAGTGTCCAGAGGGGAGGCAGGGACCGCCCCCCACCCCGGGCTTCCTCCATTCCTTGGCAGTCAGGGCCCTGGTGGTATGTGCAACTACCATTGTGGGCAGTTGCCGTGCTCACATTCACTCACCCCTCACTCGGGCCTCAGGGGTTGCATCTGCGCTGTCCCCCTCCTGGGAACAGGTGCAGCCTTTGTGGCTATGGGCTGGGGCCCGTGAGCCTGTCTGCACCAATGCCAGCACCCGACCTCCCCCGGCCACTGGCGATGCTCCAGGGGAGGACAGGGGACCCAGGCGGAGCTAATCAGGATCCTTTCCTACGTTTGGTTTATTTGCTTGGGTTTTGGTTTTTTAGCAGGAATTGGTGGGTGTGTTAGAAGGTAAGTGAAGGCTGCAGGCAGCCACGTTCCTGCCCCTCTCATCGTGGTAAACAGAGCAAAGGCACCACGTTCAGAGATGTCAAGGTGGGGATGCAGAGGTGTCTGAGAGTGTTTGCCTCCCTGGACCCAGCGGGCCCCGATGTCTGCTTCCTACCTTTCTTTTCTGGATCAATTTTTGTCATCCACTAAGTCCTCCTTTTTGCTTATGTTCATTCATTCGAATTGGTTTTTTTTTTTTTTTTTGCAAGTAAAAGAATGCTGATGGATTCAGGAGTGGGCAAGGAGTTGGCTCTCTCCATCTTGTGGGAGATGGCCTAGCAGAGTGGCAGGGAGTGCAGGGGCCAGGCTGCCTGGGTTTGAAGCCTGATCTCATCACTTATTAGCATGTGTTACTCTGGGCCAGAGCCTCGACTTTCTGTGCTTTGGTTGCTGATCTGTAAAATGGGAATAACACAGTACCTACCTTGTGTGGTTGGTTATGAAGATTAAGTGAGTTAACATGCACGGAAGGTTATTTAGACAGTGCCTGGTGTGCAGTCAGCTCAAGAGCTGCTATTATTACCACCTCCCTTGGGGCCAGTGGCTTGTGAACAGAGCCTCACCAGGCCCAAGTGCTGAAGGAAATGGAACAAATTCAGAGAGCGATGCTCTCTCATGACCTAGTTAGTAGCCAGCTGGAGGGTTGCTGGTCTTGCTGGCAGATGAGGGGCATGTGAGGCGCCTGCTGAGTCCTGGGAGATGACTGGGGACTGGCCTGGGCCTGCCTGCACAGAGCTGCCTCACCCCGGGCTTCCCGCATGCCGGCAGCGAGGCCCACATTGGGGCGGTCGGGCCTTGCTCAGGACAGAGGCTTGGAGCGGGCACTGGGCCCCACAAGCCAGTAGTTCCATCTTCAAGGTTGCCTAGAGAAACTCATGCACAGGTGCTCACGAGCTATGCCCACGAATGCCTATAACAGCACTCTTTGAGATGGCAAAGAGCTGGATGCCACCCAAAGGTCTGCCGACCGGAGAATGGGTAGGTAAGTTGGGTTATATACGCACAATGGTATACACCATATACTTGTGAGAGTGAATAAACTACAGCCACGTACTGGGAGAAAATATTTGCAAATGATATGACTGATAAGGGATTAATATACAACATATATAAAGAGCTCATACATCAAACAAACAACCTGATTAAAAAATGGGCAGAAGAACTGAATTGACATTTTTTCCAAAGAGGAAATGCAGATGGGCAACAGGCACCTGAAAAGATGCTCAACATCGCCGATCATCAGGGAAATGCAAATCAAAAGCACAATGAGATATCACCTCACACCTGTCAGAATGGCTCTCATCAAAAAACACAATTAACAAATGTTGGCAAGAATGTGAAGAAAAGGGAAACCTCGTACACTGTTGGTGGGAATGTAAATTGGTGCAGCCACTGTGGAAAACAGTATGGAGGTGTCTCAAAGAACTAAAAATAGAACTACCATATGACCCAGCAATTGCACTCCTGGGTATTTATCAAAAAAAAACCCCAAAACCACTGATTTGAAAAGATACATGCACCCCAGTGTTCATAGCAGCATTATTTATAATTACCAAGATATGGAAGCAACCTACATGTCCATCGACAGATGAATGGATCAAGAAGATGTGGTGCACACACGCACGCATATACACACACATGATGGAATACAACTCAGCCATAAAAAATAAAATTTTGCCATTTGCAGCAACATGGATGGACTTGGAGGGTGTTATGCTTAGTGAAATACGTCAGACAGAGAAAGACAAATACTGTATGATATCACTTATAGGTGGAATCTAAAAAATACAGCACACTAGTGAATAAAACCAAAAAGAAGCAGACGTACAGATATGGAGAAAAAACTAGTGGTTACCAGTGGGGAGAGGGAAGGGGTGAGGGGCAATATAGGGATAGAGGAATAAGAGGTACAAACTATTAGGTATAAAATAAGCTACAAGGATATATTGTACAACATGGGGAATATAGCCAATATTTTATAATAACTATAAATGGAGTATAACCTTTAAGAGTTGTGACTCACTATATTGTACACCTGTAACTTATATAACATTACTGTACATCAACTATACTTCAATTAAAAAAAAACTACAGCCACATGCATCAACATAGATAAATCGGAGACACAGGATACTGAACTTAAAATGCAGGTGGCAGAAGGATCTAAGATGCATTTTTGATAAAGCTTGAAAACAAGAAAATGAGCACTATGTTGTTTAGAGACACATTTGTATTTGGTAAATACATGAAGCAAAGCAAGGGGAAGAGACCAAAATGAAACGCAGGGCGTGGTCAGCTCCTTGTGTCTCTGGATGTGGGGGACAGGGAGGACATCAAGGTGGATCCACCTCAGCTAGGAAGGCCTTGGCGAGTTCTAATGCTTACATCGAATGGTGGGGTCATGAGTGTTTATTTTATTATCATGCTTTATAATTTAGTATAAACTGCATGTAGTCATTGGTGTGAAATATTTCATAATAAAATGTTTCCAAGGAGAACATTGGCTTGACTTTGCTGTTAGGTATGTTTCTCCCATCCTTCTATTTTCTTTCCTTCTTTCTTCTGTTCCTCCTTCTCTCTTTCTTTCTTCCCTCCCCTCCACCCCACCCCTCTCTCTCTCTCCCTCCCTTCCTTCCCTCCTTCTCTTCTTTCTTCCTTCCTCTTTCCCTCCCTCCCTCTCTCTCTCCCTCTGTCTCTCTCTCTCTCTCTCTTTCTTTCTTTCTTGTATTTTAATGAGCAGGGATAATTTTGCCAAAAAGATAAATTACAAAACAATTTTCAGTTCCTCTGTCATTGCCTGGATGCACCCGAAGCTCCCTCCCAGCCTCCATCCTCACCCCCTCCACTTCAGCCTCTACTCAGCATCAGAGGGATCTTTGAAGCCACCAGCTGCATTGGGCCACTTTCCTGCTTAAAACTCACCAGTGCTTCCTGAAAGCCCAAGGCTATCTGAGTCCATTGTCCTCTGTAGCCGGGTTGATCCCTGACCTTTGTAACCAGAAGTAGAGTTCCCTGAACCACAGAGCAGACTCCTGCCTCTGGGCCTTTGCTCAAGATGTACTTGAGAGAACAAGTCAGGTCTGGGCAGTTTTGCCAGAATTTCAGGGCGCAGCAGCCAAAAGAGAACAGGTTTGGGCTCCATTCACTGCAGGGCTCATTTTAGGTAACACTTCCTCCAGGAAGCCTTCCCTGATGCCCACCCTTTGTTCTCACAGCCTCTCTGCTAACCGCATCAAAGCACCCTGAACTGTTCACAGTGCTTTAAAATTTTCCACCTGTGTGTCTCTTCGAGTAAACTACGGCACCCCAAAGGCAAGAACTGGGTCTTAGTTTTCTTTGTTTCAGTAGTGACTGCACAGACTCCGGCACTGTGGCACTCGAATGTCAGCTCCATGAGGATAGGGATTTTGTCAGTTTTGTTTATCTGTGAATTCCAAGTGCCTAGAACAGTGCCTGGTACATGTAGACATGTCATGCAGGTTGATTAAATGAATGAATGGATGGATGAATGGACGCTACACTGTACTGAGTAGAATTCTACTACTTAGTAGCTGTGTGAGCTTGGGTCAGACACTTAACCTCTCTGCACCTCCCTTTCCTCCTCTCTAAATGACGCTATTAAATAGTACTATTCTTGAAGCGTCACTTTGAGGATTGGCGAAAAGACGCCTGTGAAAGTACCTAACAAATGTCAGACACATAACCCAAGCTGGTTGCATGTGAATCTAAGTCTGACCCCAAAGGCCTGGGACTAATTCCTCGTGGGCCTTAGGTTGTCCATCTGAGTCAGAGGCCCTCTCCCCTCCCTGTGTGGTCCACAGGAAAAGCCATCACAGGTCTGTGCTCCTTCTCCTCGGCCAGGGGCCAGGGACCAGGGACCTCTGGGGGTCACCTCTGACCACCGGGTCAGTGAATCTATTGTGCAGGGGCTGTTGATGGCTGGGCAGCTCCATCGAGTCCCCAGAGCCCAGCTGGTCTGTGCAGCCACGGTCATGGTCCCCATTTCCTGAATGGCTCTTTCTTTAAATAGAGGCAAACTCTTCGGCAGCCACAGGCAGCTCCTAACTCAGCCAGCTGTCTGACCACTGTCTCAGGTCACTCTGGGTCCAGAAATTCTAGAAACGAGGCAGCAGGGAGGTGGAATCACACAGACCTGGACTCCAGGGCTGCCTCCCCCCACTTCTGTCTGTGTGACACTGGGCAAGTAACTTCATGTCTCTGAGCCTCAGTCTCCATATCTGTGAAATGGGGAAACCAAACCTATCCAGTGGGGCTGCTGTGAGGAGTAGAGACAATGCATATGATTTTCCTGGTAAAGTGGTACTCACTAAAGAGTTATATAAATATCAAATATATATATATATATATATATATATATATATATATATATATATATAAAATCTTATATAGGAGTGTAAGATGTGATAGTTATATAATTATGAAGATGATGATGACCGTATCCTCATTTCAATGAACTACTTTATGTAGACCGAGCATCAGGGAGAAGAAAGAAGCAATGTGCACATGTGCTTGTGCATATGTGCGTGTGTCTGTATATTTATATATAGACATATATGGTATATAAATATACACTTTGCATTATGCAAGAGAAAGTGACATCACAGGAAAAATGCATCTATATTATTGGGCATGTTTGTATAAATGAATGGACAACAAAGCACCTGGAATGCCAGCTCAATGGTGTAATGATGCCTAAACACAGGCCAATGTCTTACTGTTGCTAATACACAAAGAGAGGACTCCTGGACGCGGCCTCCCAGCTCTGCAGCACTTGCTCATCTGTACCACACTCACCCACGTTCTCGTTGCTGCCACCACACGGGGCTTTTCCTGTCCCCCACACCAGGACCAATCACCCTGTAACAGAGCTTTATAGCACTGTTGATTTCACCTTCAAAAGTACTTGCCACAGTTGATATTTTACACTTATTTGTAATTATCTATTTACATGTCTCCTCCCAAACTGCACTGTTAGCTGCAGTGAGGGCAGAGGTCCCATCTGATTTTGCTTTCCATTTTATCCTCAGTACCCATTGGAGTGTATGGTACAGTGTAGATGCTTGATTGGATGATTGGATGGATGGATGGATCTATGGATGGATAGTTGGATGGATAGATGGATAGATGAGTGGTCAGATGGATGGATAGATGGATGGAAGGACTGATGGATAGATGGATGGATGAATGGATGGATGGATGGTCAGATGGATAGTTGGATGGATAGATGGATAGATGAGTGGTCGGATGGATGGATGGATGGGTGGATGGTTAGATGGAGAGATGGATGGATGGATGGATGAATACCACACACCTACCCTTGAGGAGATTACTGTCCATTTGGATTAACAAGATTTAGACCCATAAAATGGTCAGTAGTAACTCAAGGCACTTTGTGATCCAGTGTCTGTCTTTGATGGAAGGACCTATTCCTGTGAGAGGAATGAAGAAGAGGAAGGGCCTTGTGGCTGGCAAGTGGGGAGGAAGCCCATGATCATCTCCTTGAAGGACAGAGATTTTGTTGGTATGAAACAGGAGACACATTCTCAAAAGACCCAAGGACAGCTTCTTCCAATCGTGAACACCCTTTCTGTGTCTTGGCTGAAATTCCATACTGCACTGTTTCAGTTCCTCACGTCTTTATTAGCCATTCCTCCTGCCAGGCCCTGTGCCAGGTTCTGCTGACACAGACAAACCAGAGGGTGCTTGTCTGAGAGCCTCAGAATCTGAGCGACAGATCTATAAACATAGTACAACCGTGCAGACCACAGAAGAGGGGCAAGACAATCTAACCCCTTTGGTGAGACAGAGAGTCGGAGGAGGTGGTGTTTAGGCTGATTCCTAAAGGATGGCCAGGAGATTGTCCTGGTAGAGACGAAGCACAGGCAAAGCTTGTGGCTTCCTGGCCTGAGTGTCCACTGCTCACGGGGAAGGTGAGAGATGAGGCTGGGAAGTTTGGTGGCCCCACTGGTTGGCCAAGGCCTTAGACTTTATTCTGGAGGTGATGGGGAGCTCTTGTTGGCATTTAAGCAGGGGGGAGACCTGCTCACGCTTGAGGCAGAGTAAAAAAGGGGCAGGAGGGGAAGAGGTGGAGGCAGGGAGGCTGGTTGGGAGGCCACAAGAAATTTGAAAGTGGTGCAGGTCTAAAGAGAGGCTCCAAACAGATTGGACATTTCCTTTATTCATCTCTAAAAGTGGAGGAGAGGCAGGTAAAGATTTCTCATCCCACTGTCAACCCATGGGGGTGGGGAGCAACCCATGGGGGTGGGGAGTTGATGATTGTGTTTCCTGCTATAAGAAATTCAAGACATCTGACCCCGCCCCTGCCCCACCTCCCAGGTAAAGAGTGCATTTCACAGTGCTGTCTGGCCTTGGATCCTTTTGCCACACACCACCCGACCCAGATGCAGAAAGGAAGGGCAAGCCCCTCTGAGCTGCAGGGGGCAGAGCACCGGGCTGGGCTTCTGTAGGGAGGAGGGGAGGAGAGGCACTTCATGCGCAGGCAAGGGGTTGGGCGGGGGGAAGGAAAGAATGTGGGAAAGTAAGGACTGTAACACTTGGTAAGATCCAAACTAAAAGGAAAAGTGGGGAATCTAGAGAAAGGGCCCAACTGTGACCACAGGCAGGATTTTCTATTTGCAAATGGATATGAGGAAGATTTCATTTGCCATGAGTTTGGGAGAAATGAGTCAGTGTTATACAACAGAGGTAATATGGTACAGGTGTATATATAGCTCTGTATCCTAAAACATTTTTTTACAAAAAAAACACTCTAGGGCCAGAATCGTAAATGCATGACTATAGGACAGGGCAGGTCACATAAATGAGGGAAGTGGGCCACGTGTTCAAAACAAAGTAGGTCAAACATAATGGTACACTGCAGGCAACACCAGGCTGTAGTAACCAGGAGGCAATAGAGAGGGGTGGAGACTGTGACAAACAGAGTGCACAGAGCCAGCCAGAGGAAGCAGCACCAGGTCAGGTCCAACAGCTTGTTGCCATGAATGAATACAGGTCCAGGGTGGCCCCGTCTTCTGATTTAAAAAGAAAAAATTCAGAAATTTGGATTTTTATATGAAACTTCCTGATTTGTAAATTGTAGCAACTAGTTCAGATATTTTTCTAATCATTGTGCTGCCTGTCCTGTACAAACAGGCAAACCCACCCAGCCCATGGAACACCTGTGTGCCCCTCTGCTCTAGGCCCACCTTGCAGTCAACTGAAAACACATGTTGTGTAGGTTCTGCTGCCTTCACTAGTGTCCCCGGCTCTCCCAATGGAGGTCTGGAGAGAGAATTGAACTGGGGGTCAGGGTGTGTCATTTACTCCCCAATCCTACGTCTAATGGGATTCCTAGAGCAGGCCCTTTGACCTCTCCAGGCCTCAGTTTACCCCACCTATATAATGGCAGGAAGATCTCTAAGGGCTCCGCCAGCCAAAATTCTCTTCTCCAGTCTCACCTTCCTTAAATCACTACCACCTTCCATTACGTAAGGGCCTACTATGTGCCAGGCCCTGTGCTACCCCTGCCAAGATCACACAGCTATTAATGTAGCAAGAGCTGGTTTCCAGCCCAGAACTGTGTGACTCCAAATGCCATTGGCTTAAACACTCGATTCTACCATCTCCAGGAAAAGCAAATTATTAAATAATTCAGGCGATGCTCAGGGGAAAAGAAAAGAAGTTCAGTTGCTTTTCATGCTGCTACCCAACTTCTAGGAGACCCAAAAAGCGATTTTTGGTAGCTCGTGGGCCAGTACAGATTTTTGAGGATTCTCTCCAACTTTGCAAAAGGCAGGAGACTAGAGACTGTCACCAAAGGCCAGAGGAACAACCAACACCAAATGCAGTGGACGTCTCAGCTTGGCAGCCCAATCTGGGCTCCCCCAAGGCTTTAGACAGGCCGTTAGACAGGGGCATCAGTTTGCACGGAGGGCAGAGGGATCCCCAGGGAAAGAACTGACCTGCAGAGAAAGAGAGTTGGGGTGCATGGGCAGGCCAAGAGCGTAGCCTCTGCTAGGGGTTGGTGGTGACTCTTCAGGCAGCTCATGCTTGTCCCTTTACTCTAGTGTGGGGACCGGGCCAGAAGCCAGAAGTCCTATTTAAAGTGCTTCCCCCCAAAATTGCTTTTTCTTCAGTGAATTCAAATGTCACCACTTTCCCCTCAGTGGTTGAAATCAAAGCTCGGATGATCCTTGACCTCTTCTTTCCTCTCAAGCCCCAAATTCAATCCATTGCCAGATTCTGTGACCCTCCCTGAAATGTCTCAAGAACCCGTTAGCTCCCCTCCGTCTACACATGACGCCGCAGCCTCCCTGCCGGTCTCCACGGTCACTCTTACTCCTTCCCAGTCTACTCTTGACCCAGAAGCTGGAGAAATTTTTATAAAATGCAGATCTGGCCTTTTTCACTCTTCTGCTCTGAAACCCGTTGGTGGCTCCCCAGGGCACCATTAATAAAACCCAGGCTTTTCTCCATGACCTACAAATCCCTCCATCCTCTGGCCCTGACGGACTACGCTCCAGCCACTGTGGCCTATTTTCTTCCAATGCTTTGAGTTCTTTCTGGCTTTGGAGTCACACTGACCTGGATTTGAATCCCAGGTAACCTTGGGTAAGTGACTGTACCTCTTTGAGCCCCACTCTGCTTACCTCTGAAATGGGTATAATTGTGTAGCTTATTTCAAGGCTTAAACAATACAACCAACCTATGTGGAGCATTCTTTTGCTGGAAACCTACGGAAAAGGGAGAAGAGAGGGATTGATTTAGTCTAGTGACAATTTTACCTGCCACCTCTACTTTAACAACAAAATAAGTCAAGACATTCATAAATTTTGGCTTCTTTTTAAGTGAGCTATACAGTGAAGTATCAGCTATTTTCAGTTTTTAAAGAAAATTACAAAGTCTATGCCACCTTGTTTTGAATGTTGTATTAATCCCTCCCTTGCTTTTCTTTATATTTGTATGGCCTATTTATGGATTCCTAAACAATGCATAGCTAGTTTTGGCTGCATGGGAACACTGCATAAATGAAATCGTACTGTATGTGTCCTGTGACTTGCTTCTTTCACTCACATTAGGGTTTGGGAGCCCCCAAGCCCACGCACACAATGGTTGATTTGTCTTCACTGCTGTGTTGTGTTCTACTGGAGGAATATCGCCTAGTTTCTTCACGTGTTCCCCGCACTGTGGACATTCGGGCTGTTCCCGTCTTTGCAATCGTGAATAGTATCACTGAGCACAAGAGGGTGCATCTCCCGGCTCTTGTGTGCAAGAGTTCCTGGAGGGTCCACAGATAGGAGTGCAGTTGTGGATCCCCGGGTACATATGTGTTCAGCTGAACTGGGGAATGCCAAACTGCTTCCAGAAGGATCATTCTGCGAGGATTCTCCCACCAGTGACGGGTGAGAATGCCCATCGCTTCACATCCAAGGGCATCTCCTTCCAAGCTTAGTTTGTAAGAATGATCAGGGCATCGTGCAGCACCTATAGTTTCTGCCTGAGTCCACCAGAACCTTGGCTGGACCTCTACTCGGACCCTCCAGTGTAGGGCCTGGACTGATGGCAGTCTTGAAGAAGCCCAGAAACAATGGAGCCTGCTTTTCTAGAACAAATTTGAGACTCCTCAGCCAATCTGGCCGGGGGAAATAAGACCATTGTGTTCCTCTGCCCAAAACCTTTCAAAGGCGCCCAGCTCATCTGCATTAAAGTTCAAAGTTCTTCCTGTGCCCGCGTACCACCATCTCCTGCACTAACCTCCTTCTGTGTTTGAACTCGCCAAGCATGTCGCTCGGGGATTTGCCCTCGTGGGTCCTCTGCTGGAACACTTTTGCCCGGGTTTCCCCTTGGCCCCTTGCCCCGTCAGGCCCTTCGGGTCTGTGCCCAGGGACCTTCTCTGGTCACCCCATCTAGAAGACAGGCCACCGCCCATCACTCTCTGTTCCCTGCCCCGCTCTATTTTTCGCGCAAACATGACCACGCAACGCAATGCTTTATACACAGGTGTTCATCTGCTTGTTGTCTGCTTCTCCCCCTGGATGTGAGCTCCAGGAGACAGGGATGCATCTCATTTCCTGTGTGTCCACCATGCCTAGAGCAATGCCCGCTTCGGAAGTATTTGTTGAATGAGTCAATGAATGAATGAGTCACTTGCCATACTTTAAAACCTCAGCTTTGGAGACTGGTTCAGTACTGAGTTCTTTTCATTTAACAACATTCCTTACTAAATTCTTCTGCAGAAATGAACAAAGTAGGGTTCTCTCATTACTATGAGTGAAAGCACTCAATGATCCACATAATCTATATATACACATATATACAAAAAGTAATCTCTCCATATTCATTTTGTTCCACCTTTCTTGCCCAGCAGCTGATGTTAGTAGTCTTCATGCTCAAACACATACAAAAATAGGGCTTTCAGTTGCTTTTACCAAAAAGTGGGATTCTGTTATTTACATTATTCTGTATATTGTTTTTCTCATTTAACTGTGTCCATAGACATCAATCCAGATTATTGGCTATATAGCTAATTTCTTTTTTTTTTTTTTAACTCCTTTTTTTTTTTTAAACTAATAGCTACTTTATTTATTTATTTATTTATTTATAGCTGTGTTGGGTCTTCGTTTCGTGCGAGGGCTTTCTCCAGTTGCGGCAAGCGGGGGCCACGCTTCATCATGGTGCGGGGGCCACTCTTCATTGCGGTGCGCGGGCCTCTCACCATCGTGGCCCCTCCCGCTGCGGGGCACAGGCTCCAGACGCGCAGGCTCAGTAGTTGTGGCTCACGGGCCCAGTTGCTCCGTGGCATGTGGGATCTTCCCAGACCAGGGCTCGAACCTGTGTCCCCTGCATTGGCAGGCAGATTCTCAACCACTGCGCCACCAGGGAAGCCCGCTAATTTCTTTTTAAAATTGCATTAATATTCCATTGTGTGGGTGACCCATTATTTACTCAACCGGTCCCCAGTTGATGGACATGCAAGGATTGTTTCCAGATCTTTGCCACTACAAACACTGCTGCAATAAACATGTGATACTTATAAATCTTGTCAACTGGTGTTTGTTATGTTGGATAGATTCCCATGTAAAGGATTACTTGGCCCAAAGATATGCATATTTTGTATTTTAATAGATATGGCAAGGTTACTTTCCAACAAGTCATTTGTCCTGCCCCTTTTCTTTCCCAGGTGACTTTCTTCACTTCTGTCTTCCCCAGTCCTGGCCCCCTACTCCCACCCCACCCAAGGTTACCCAAAAGTTGGATACGTCCTGAACTTCTTCCCTGGAAGCCTGGTTTCCAGGCACATAGTTGCTCCTGGCCAGTCTGCTTATTTAGGGAAAGAGATTCCAGCCTGACTCTCCTGAAGGTGCCTCGACCACGTTCTCTTCAGCTGCTCAGCTAAGCCAGGTCTGGTCAGGAGAGGTGGCTTCAGGAGCAAACACAGAGAAAGGGCAAGGGGAGGAGGAGAGAGAGGAGGGAAGTGGCTATTGGAATAAGGGCATGTTCTCCTTGGTCCCCTTTCTGTTCCGACTGTCTTATAGCTAATGTCATCCTAATGATGATGATGACAATCATAGCAACAAAAATAATAATAACGGTCAACATTTACAGCAGTGATTCTCAGCGGGGGGAGATTCTGCCCCCGCCAGGGGACATTTGGCATTGTCTGGAGACATGTTTTGTTGTCACAACTTGGAAGGGGGGATGCTATTGGTATCTAGTGGGTTGAGGCCAGGTGTGCTGCTACACATCCTATACTGTGCTGGACAGCCCCCAACCACACATACACAACAATGAATTATCTGGCCCCAAATGTCAATTGCACCAAGGCTGAGAACTCCTGATTTACAGTGTGCTTACTGTGTGATGAGAGCTGTACTAGGTGCTCTATATGCACCATCTAATTTAGTTCTCACACTATTCTTTGAGCTAGGATTAACATCACACCCATTTTTCAGATGAGGAAACTGAGGCTCAGAGAGGTGAAGTTACCTGCTCAAGGTCCACAGCTTTGGCGTGGCAGCAGAAGCATTTGAACTCTGGTCTGCTTGACTCCACTATTCCAAATGGTCTCTGGTTCCCCCATTTTTCCTGTCCTTGTGACTGAGTGCCAGGGTCAGGTGGCTTCATGCTGTAGCAGCAGTTGGAGTGTCTAATACAAACCATGTGCCAAAGGCTTGTGTGGGGTGAGGGCCTGGTGTGATTTCGGTCCCTCCCATGTACCTCTGGGACAGTGGAGCAGTCTCCCTCTGATTCCCTCAGCCCCTGAGCTCCCTGTGGGAACGGCAGGGTACTGTCCTCCCTGCACCCAGACACATGGCTCAGGCCCAACTCCAGGGCATCATCTGTGAACTGGGAAGCTGGCAGCCAAGGGGGCACGTGGGCAGCAGATCCTATTATGTCTGATGTGACATTCCCAAGCTAACGGTGGGCTGTTCTGTACTATAGCTGGGAGTATATATTCACATCCTCTGCTTGTGTGCATGTGTGTGCATGTGTGTGAGTTTACCTATATGTGTATTGATTTGTATGTGTCATGGTGGATCTGTGGATGTGAGTATAAGTTTGAGATTGTGCTATGTGTCTTTGTGCCTAGGTATCTTTCTTTGTGTATGTGGTGCCTTTCTTTCTGTTTGCCTGTGTTTGAATATCCAGGCGGACATGTCTGCGGGCTTGCTTACCTCTGACTGTGTTAGTGCTGTGTCCATGTGTACGTGTATATGTAGGTGACTGTGGACGTGGTTGTGCCTATGTGTGTGTGAAATGAGTCTGTGTACATGTGTGTGCACACATGAAGGTATGTTGATGTGTTTTTATGTACACAGATGTTTGTGGGGGACGTGTCTGTAGCTACATATCTGTGGGGTTTTTTGTTTGTTTGTTTGTTTTATTTATTTATATTTGGCCGCGTTGGGTCTTCGTTTCTGTGCGAGGGCTTTCTCCAGTTGCGGCGAGCGGGGGCCACTCTCCATTGCGGTGCGCGGGCCTCACGCTGTCGCGGCCTCTCCCGTTGCGGAGCACAGGCTCCAGACACGCAGGCTCAGTAGTTGTGGCTCACAGGCCTAGTTGCTCCGCGGCATGTGGGATCTTCCCGGACCAGGGCTCGAACCCGTGTCCCCTGCATTGGCAGGCAGACTCTCAACCACTGCGCCACCAGGGAAGCCCCCTACATATCTGTGTTTGAGTAGACAGTGTGCCTGCCTGTAAACGCGTACCAGTGACTATGTAGGCCGTGTGTTTGTGTGTGCATGTAGATGGCGGTGACTGTGGGCAGTGTCTGTGTGTGTGTGTGTGTGTGTGTGTGTGTGAGAGAGAGAGAGAGAGAGAGAGAGAGAGAGAGAGAGAGACTCCAGGATATTATCAACACAGACGAAGCTCCAAACACTGTTCTTCATTTGTTCATTGCAGCCTCCGAGGGTCTCAGCATCTTACCTCTCCTTAGGTCAGAAGAGGTAACCATGGGGACAAGCATTATGGGACCCAGGCTCTCCCTCCCTGCTTCCTGCTTGCCCCCATGGAGCCAGATGTCAGGGACAGAGGTTCTATAGCCTTGCACTGCCAGCCAGTCACCGAGGTTGAACATTTCCCGAGACCTGAGGCTGTGTTTGCTTAAAGCTCCAGGTCACTGCACACAGGCAAACTCTGGCTTGAGTGCTTTCTCTCTGTGGGCCGGAGAGAGTGGGTGCTGGGCAGCAGGTAAACTAGGGTTGCAATTTCCCTCCATGGAATAGGCTGGCTTAATCAAGTTTTGCTTCACCTCAAGAAGTTTAACCTTGGCAATGCGTTCACTGCCTTGTTCACTTAAAGCAACGTGTGCTAAACTCTGATGTTTTTGCCAAATGTGTACACATCCTATAACTGTTATTTACTTAGCATTTAAAAAAACTGATCTGCTTTTAAAAATGTAAATACCTAAATTTTATTTATTCAAAGCAATTATATCTTATGTAATCAAAGATTAGATGTGCTACTTATACATTTATATATTTTAAAAATTTATTTAATACATATTAAAATAAAAGGCACGAATCCCGATACTCCTTCAAATCATCTTGCTTGCCCCGTGTCGGGATGCGAATGCTCTGCGAGTCCCCTCTTGCCTTCAGCTTTAAAAGCAACAGTCTGTGTCAGGAGATCTGATTTCCGTAAGACTTGCTCAGAAAGACACCTTTTGCATGAAAACAGGCAGGTCTGGTGTACCTGCCTTCAGTTACTGGGAGAGAGGTTTCCACACCCCCAGATGGAAAATGCTTAGTCTCCTCGGTCAGGGCAGGATGCCCAGGGAGCCTGGGAAGGCAGTGCTGGAGGGCAGCTTCAAGGAGCTTTTGAGGAGCTCTCTGCTGTCTTTCCTTGGTCAGGATCCTCCCCTGGGGAACCGACAGCTCAGTGGTGTCACTGCCTTGGTGATCCTGGGCGGAGTGGCAGGCACAGAACTCCTCCCTTTGCAGGTGGAGAGGATAGAAGGGGAGGGTGGGGGGGAGGGGGAGAAGGGAGGGAGAAGACGGGGACAGATGCCCAGACAGATGGGCCTGGCGGCCAGCTCTCCCGGCCTAATGAATTTCCTTTCCTGGCCCTCAGGCAGGTCAGAAAATGAGACCAATGACAGCATCTGGGATGATTCCAGTGCGAGGCTAATAAATCAGGCCTGGGATGAATCCTGCTTCCCTGGAGATGGAGGGAAGCAGGCGAGGCATGGGGAAAGCTGGGGAGTCCCCGGGGCCCTGCAGCAGCTGGCCTTTGGGTGACACCGTAAGGAGCGCCCTTCTGACAAGAGTCAGTGGCCTTGGAGCCACTGGCTGTGCAGGGTTGCGTCCCCAGAGCTGACTGGTGGGTGGGTACGGGGGGCTTCCTGACCTCTGGGACTCAGCACAGATCCCTCTCCTCCACTGTCACTTCATTCATTCCTTCAAATCCACTGTTCTCCAGGAAGGCATCATTCCTCTCCAGGGAAGCCTTCCTGGACCCCGAGGGGCTCCGTCCATGTGCCCCTAAGGGTCCCTGCACTTCCACCCTCAGCTCCCCCGACCACACACAGGCGGGGTTCGTCTGCTCCTCTTGTGGAATGCAAGCTCGTGGGGCAGGTGTGGCCTCTAGCCCTCGTGGCCGGTGCAATACCTGGTGTGTAATAGGTGTTGAATATTCATTCAATTATCAGTTGAGTGAAAGAAAGGAGGGAGAAACTAGAGGTAGCAGAGATTGTTACTTCTCTGGGGGAGCAAATCCCACCCGTCCCTGGATGGAGGAGGCGGGAAGAAGTTTGGGCCACTCAGGCAACCCTCCAGGTGCTTCGGGTTGGCCCTGCCACTAGCCCGGGACACGACTTACCCACCTATCCACCTTCCTGAACCTCCAGGTTCCTGTCTAGGTTGTGCGAATCCAATCAGGTAGGCTACTTGGAAATGCTTTGACAGGCGTCAAGTTTCTCACACCTGCCAAGTGGTAACTATGAAATCACACACTCTCCATCCAATGGTGGGGAGGGAATGAGAGAATACCTCCTTTAACTTCATTTAGCAAAAGGGCAACCTCAGTCCCGATTAGGGCAGTGAACTTGACCTGGCTCAGACACAGGTTAAGTGAGCACAGCACTGGCTCTGGTAGTCCAGTTCTGGAACCAAAACGCCCGGGCCAGAACCCAGCTTGTGACTTGGTGGTTGCGTGCCCACAGGCGAGTCACTTAGCCTCTCTAAGCCCCGCTGTCTCGTCTGTGAGGCGAGGGTCCAAATGGTACCTTCCTCATGGTGTGGGTCACAGGATGAAACAAGATATTAGTAAAACTACCTTTTTATGGACTGCTGGGAGTAAAGTCCATTTCTGTTCCTGCCACGTGTTCCTCCTCCCCTGCTCCAGCCCACCATCTACTTGCTAATTTCCTCCTGCCCTCTTTGCACATGCTGGGGTACAAGGCCTTCCCGGGGAAAGTCTGCATTGTCCCAGGGAAGAGGATCGTGGGGGTGTGGTGTGAATGTGAGTGTGTGTGTGTTGGATGTCAGGCGCATTTGCGGATGCGCCTGTGCCCATGTGCGCATGCGTGGAAGTGAGAGGGCTGTATTCAAGGGCACGAAGTACTCTGCGAAGTGCGAATTTGTATCTATAAACGGGAGCGTGCTGTGAGAGGGTGAGTGGGCGTGCATCTGTGTGTGTGCATGTACGTGTGTGTAGTGCGGCTGTGCGCCCCGTGCATGTGCACCCCCCGCCTCCTGGAGTAAAGGGAGCCGAAGTGGGTGGGAGATCTCTGTGGGTGAATTTCAGATGGCAACAGAAAGGCTCCGGGCTCAGCCAGGAATTCTGGGGTTTGCCCTTCCAGGACCAGCTGGGCGAGGCTCAGGCCAGAGAAGGGATGAGGAGTCAAACCTTTGGAGGCGATTCTGGGGCCAAAGTGAGGCTGGCCCCTGTGTGGGCAGGGTTTCCGTGGAGAAATCCCTAGGGGAAGCAGGCTGTGGCACTGAACAGTGCATCTGCAGAAAACCGCCCCTCTCCACCCCCCCGCATCACGTGTCCTCAGGGACACAAAACAGGCTGTCTCAACTCTCAAATATCTCTCTGAGAATTTGCTACCTCTTGATTGTTGAGTCGAACATTTTGCACATCCTGTCACCCGGAGAAGGACTCACCTCTTCCCTCAGTTCCCATTCAAAAAGTCCTAGGGAAGGTCTCTGATTGGTCTGGGTTCAGCCAATCAAAACTGCTTGAGGTAGGAGGGTACCATGATTGGCCTAGTTTGGACCAAACAACAGAGGTTGGGGAGCAGGGTCATATAGGACATGGCCTCGCCAGAGAGAGGTTCAGTGGTTGGAGTGGGGACAGACTTATTCGCAGGAAAGGAGAGTGGTAGCCAGGCAGGTAGGATCATGGTTATTGATTACACCCGGTCCTCTGCCCAGATGCTTGAATTTTCTTCAGAGGTTTTTTCGATTGGACCCCAAAGGTGTTTCAGTCTCCAGGGGCTCCTATTGAAACCCCTATTAAACTCACACTGAAGTTGAAATCAGCTGCCAAGGATTTGAAACCCTATGGGAATAGGGTAAGAACAGATGCCTATGGGATGGCTTTGCAATTTGGCTCCGGGACCTGCCAGTGCATGCATAAAACATAAAGAGAAACAGCTTGGGAAAAACACAGGCTTTGAAGTCAAACGAGGCTGGGATCAAATCTCCACTCAGCTTTCCCAGGAGCTGGCTGTGTGGCTTTGGGCAAGTTACTT
This sequence comes from Balaenoptera acutorostrata, assembly GCF_949987535.1. Classification (NCBI taxonomy): domain Eukaryota; kingdom Metazoa; phylum Chordata; class Mammalia; order Artiodactyla; family Balaenopteridae; genus Balaenoptera; species Balaenoptera acutorostrata. Next base: position 158,887,333 of record NC_080065.1, read on the forward strand.
CACCTCTCTGAACCCCTGTAAAACCACGAAATGAACGCAATGGGGCTGTCATGAGCCCTTCTGGATGAGTTCAGTTACGTCATTCACAGCTTATCGATGTTCACTGAACAGGGGCAGCTGGATGCTTTCTTTAGTTCAGCCTGGTTGGTCCTTATCCTCTGGTGACCAGATCACACATCTTGTGAGCTATGTATCCTTAACCAGAAAATGAGACCACACATTCTCCTGGCAAAGCAAGCACTGTGCTTTCCTGATTTCCCCATTTAGTTAGAGGCAGCAGAGAGAAGTGGAACAGGCATAGCTTTGAAGTCAGGTAGAACCAGGCTTGAATCCCACCAATGCCACCAACTAGATGTGTGATCCTGGGCAAGTTACTTCTTCTCTCTCATCTGATCTTTAAAAGATAGGTAATTCTTTCTCAAAAGCTGCATGTGAGGATTAGATGCAATAAAACACATAACTGCCCAGCATACGATACCACTGCCCAGTCACTGATTTTAAAAGATCATATTGAGTACCTACTATTCATTCAATTAACTGACAAGTATTTATGGAGTGCCTCCATGTGCCAGAAATTCTACTAGTTGCTTACAGCCATGTACAAAACAGACTGTCTCTCATCATCACAGCCTAGCATATGTGGTGGAGATAGACAACAAACCAATAGATGAATAAAAATCTGGTGTCAAGTAGGGATACGTTCTTTGAGGAAAAACAAAGGGAATAGGGATAGTGAGTGATGGGACAGGTGTTTGGAGCAGAGGATTCGATGTGAGTTCAAATACTGCAAGCCAGTCGTGTGAATTGCCAGGGGCCCAGAGATGGAAAGACCCAGTTCCTCCCTTCTAGGAGCTGGCATTCCAGCGGGGAGACAGAGAGAAAGCAGACGGTGTGTTTGGAACTGGAATGGAAACATGCAGAGGGAGACGCTCACTACAGACCCGTGTGCTTACTGAAGCCTGGCTCTGTCCCCCATACCCCTTCTCTCCTGGGAGGGAACTAACCCTACTCATAATCCACGTGGGATTCAGAAATCCATTTAGCAGCATCCTGGTCCCCTGAATGCTCCAGGCCCCAAGCATTTCTTTGGACATCTGTGGAAGTAAGATTGTAACCTCCCTGCCTACTCCCTCTCTGCCTCCCACTCCTCCTCCTCCAGGGTGCCCTGGGCAGAGGCAGGAGGGCTTGATGTTCAGTGGTTCTAATCCTGACTCGGTGCTTACTGGCCGTGTGACCTTGGATGGCCCCTTCCCTTGACTGAGCCTCACCTTCCTCATCTGGGAAATGGGGATAATAATGGTGCAGGGTGATAGTGTTTCGAAAGTGCCTCTCCCAGGGTCCAACCAATGAGATGCCACTACCCTGCTCTCCTCTTCCATCCCCTCTCCTCCTCCTCTTCCTCCGCCCTTGTTTGAGTTCTCTTCCATCTGGGGAACAGGTCTGTGCTCCCCTTCAACATTCCATGACACACCAAGGGCAGGAGAGGGCGTGGCATTTCAAGTCAGGAAAAAGTGAAGTCTTGCCTTGGCCATTCAGCTGTGTAATCTGGGACACTCCCTTGCCCTCTCTGTCCCTTATCTCCCTCATCGGTCAGGCACGAGGAATAATGATCCCCGCCTCCCAGGCAGGTGGTGAGGGTCCTTGAATATAATGCAGAGAAAGGACCTGGAACATCTCAGATGCCTGTTAAGTGGCAGCTGTTGTCTTTCATTTCTAGACCTCAGCACTTCATCTGAAAATGAGTGACGTTTACTCAGCACTCACCATGTGCCAGGCTTTACCTATATTAGCTAACACTGTGGTATTTTCATTATCTGCCTTCTATTTGAGGTCACTGAGCCAAGAGAGGTTAAGTAACTTGCCCAAAGCCCCTGAAGTTAGTAAGTGCTGGGTTCAACATTCACAGCCCAGTATCTGGTTATGGGTAGATCCGACCCAGAGTAGCCACTGCGGCACTCTCTGCCTCTCAGCTGTCAAATCACTCTATTTGTTGTTCCTGGCGTAGGCTGCTCAGCCCCCGAGCCTCGGTGCTATGAGAAGATGCACTGAGGGCCCAGAGGAGGGGCCGAGTCCTGCTCTCTCTCCTGGTGCACTGTTTGAATTCTCTGCAGAGCATCTGTCACTCCCACAGGGCTAGATTGTCAGCGAGGGCCCCTCCTGCCTTCGAGGAGCCTAGAGTCTGGTGGCAGAACATCATAGGGTGGGCAAGCAGAGCTGAACAGGCGCTGAGTCCAGCAGCCTGGATCTGAAACTCAGCTCCAGCACTTAAGAGCTGTGTGCCTTTCGGTAGGTCTCTGAGCCTCAGTTTCCTCATCTGCAAAATAGGGATAATAATCCTAGTGGCACCCCCGAGGGTTGTTTGAGGAATGAGTGACTATGCATAAAGCACGTAGAAAAGCACTTGGCTCACAGGGAGTGCCCAGCAATGGTCGCTTTTAGAGGAGGAAAAAGCCAGAGCGATCTTCCCTGTACGCAGGGCCAACTAGGGCGTGTGCTCTAGGAACAGGCAGCTGCCAATGCCAACAGGCAGTCCAGGAGGTTTATTAAACACCTATTATGCGCTTCGTGCTTAGCATTTATAATCCCACCTGATCTTCACAGTAACTCTGTGGGGTGGCAATTACTACCCACCATTTACAGATAAGGAAGCTTGGCTTAGAGAAGTCATGGCCAAGGGCACACAGTGGTGTGAGGGAGCTGCCCCCATGTCCCCTAAGCAGGGGTGGGGGTGGAGTCTCAGGAGTGAGCCTGTGCTCCTGGCAGGGCTTGCATGGCATTGCCAGCCAAGCTTCTTCCTTCCTCCGGCTGGCTCCTTGTCTCTGCTTCCCAGGGCCGGTTCCCCACGGGGATCCATTGCAGGCCTCTGTCTTCTCCTTGGGAAACTCATCTACTCTCTGAGCTTCTGAAAGGATACCTTTATTTCAGGTTCCTGTCCCTCAGGTGTCTAGCCAGTTTGCCTGTGGGTGCCCAACTACCAAGTACAATCAAGCAGGGTCCCAGTAAGAATTCATCATTATGTGCTGGGATGGCCACCAACCCTGGGCAGCTCCCATTCATGTTCCCCAGGGCTCCCCAACTTGGCTTCCATCTCCCGCCCTCCCCACCATCTGTGGCCAATTCCAACTGGTCCCATCTAGCACTACTCTGAGGGTCAGCCCTACTTCTCCCCCACCCATACCAGCCCAGCCTGGCCCACCCCATCCTGGCCCATCCCGTACTCAACTTGGGTCTTATTTAAAGCCATCTCCGGGGCTTCCCCTGGTGGCGCGGTGGTTAAGAATCCGCCTGCCAGTGCAGGGGACACAGGTTCGAGCCCTGGTCCGGGTAGATCCCACATGCCACAGAGCAGCTAAACCCGTACGCCACAAATACTGAGCCTGCACTCCAGAGCCCATGAGCCACCAATGCTGAGCCTGTGTGCCGCAACTACTGAAGCCCGTGGGCCTAGAGCCCATGCTCTGCAACAAGAGAAGCCCATGCACTGCAATGAAGAGTAGCCCCTGCTTGCTGCAACTAGAGAAAGCCGGTGCACAGCAACGAAGACCCAGTGCAGCCAAAAATAAATAAGTAAAATTAATTAATTAATTAATTAAAACATTAAAAAAAAAGCCATCTCCCCCTCTCAAAATTTGAGTGTCTCCAATATCTGATGAGAAGAAAGAGCCTCATTGAATGCCATTTTGAATTTTCCACGTTCCTTCTTTAAACACTGTATTTCTTCCTGACTCTTACAGAAAACATAAATTCATTTTCCTCGTGTTTTTCCAAGAAGTGGCCAGTGAAGTACTAATACTATTCTGTATTAATCAGAGTAAGTATATATATATATGTTTTATATCTATCTATCTATCTGTCTATCTGAAACAAGGAAGTGGTTCACACAGTTATGGAGGCTGACAAGTCCAAAATCTGCAGCGTGGGCTGGCAGGCTGGAGAGCCAGGAGAGCCAGTGGTGCAGATGAGGTCTGAAGGCAGTTTTCTGGAGAATTCCCTCTTGCTTGGAGGCCTGTCTTCTTGTTCTATTCAGGCCTTCAACTGATTGGATGAGGCTCACCCACAATATGGAGGGCAATCTCTTTTACCCAAAGTTCACTGATTTAAATGTTAATCTCATTTAAAAACACCCTCCAAGGTGACACATAAAATTAACCCTCACATATATTATCCATGCTGAGGAGAATACCAAAAGAAAAAAAAATGAGATTCCTGACATTCTAAAGCTCAGAGTTTAGTGAAGAAATCATCCTGATTCTGTTATCAGTCTCAACCTGGGCTTTAAGCTCTTTGCCCATTCCATCCCACCTACCATGCTTGTCTTTTCTGAGGAGGAACCTGAGCTTTCATGCTGGTCCCCACATAATCCTCTCTCTGTCTCATTCCTGGCTCCTGGGAATCCTGCTGCCCTGAAGGGGTCACCACTGTTTTATCTTCCTGGCATTTCACCCACCCACTTGGGTGAACTACTCCTCCTGCTCCTACCTCATGATCTGCCTACCCCCTGCCCAGGAGTGACCATGTGACCCAGGCTGGGCCAGTCAGACACCTGCCTTGGGAGTTTGGGAATGAAAGCTAATGGTAAGGGGCAGAGAGTCCTTCTCTGGGGTCAAGCTGAGATGTGAGAGCTTGGAGCCCATTAGCAGCCCTGGTTCCAGGCTCATAGAGTAGAGCAAGGTTGATGGGGCTAGAGAAGCAACAATGAAAGATGAAAAGAGGATATTCTAGTGATTTTCCAGTAGCTGATTCTGTGTGTCTCTGAGACCCATCCTCACCCCTGCCTTTCCCACCTTTTGGTCACATAAGCCAATACCATACCTCCCTGTCCCACCATCTCTGTCTTATTCTAGCACAGTGGCTCTCAAATGAGGATGAGTTTGGCTCCCCAGGGAACATTCTGGAATATATAGAGATATTTTTGGGTTGTCACAATTCAAGGGATGCTAATGCATCTAGTGGGTAGAGACCGAGGATGTTGTGAACATTTTACAGTGCACAGGATAGTTTCCCACAACAAAGAACAATCCTGGCCAAAATGTCAACAGACATTGAGGAATCCTGACGTAGCAGACCTCCTGACCAAGACCATCCCTGCTACTCAAAGCACCTCTTATGGTCACATTCCTGGACTGGATTCCCAGCTTTGAAGTGTATGAGCTGGGTGACTTGAGACAAAGCATCTCACGTAGCCAAGCCTCCACTTCCAATATCAAAGCTGCAGCGTCCAATATGGTAGCCACATGCGCCTACTGTGGGCTTGAAATGTGCTAGTGCAAACGGAGATGCGCTGTAAGGATAGAAGACACACCGATTTCTAAGACTTGGGAAGAAAAAAGGATATAAGGGGCTTCCCTGGTGGCGCAGTGGTTGAGAATCTGCCTGCTAATGCAGGGGACACGGGTTCGAGCCCTGGTCTGGGAGGATCCCACATGCCGCGGAGCAACTGGGCCCGTGAGTCATAATTACTGAGCCTGCGCGTCTGGAGCCTGTGCTCCGCAACAGGAGAGGCCGCGATAGTGAGAGGCCTGCGCACCGCGATGAAGAGTGGCCCCCACTTGCCGCAACTGGAGAAAGCCCTCGCACAGAAATGAAGACCCAACACAGCCAAAAATAAATAAATTAAAAAAAAAAAAGAAAAAAGGATATAAAACGTCTCAACAATTTGTCTATTGACTACATATTGATATGATAATATTTTACATGTATTTATTGGACTGAATAGAATATATGATTGAAATGAATTTCACCTGTTTTTGATTCATGTGGCTCATAGAAACATTAAAATTAATAATGTGGCTAATATAAAAAGATAAGGAGAGATCAGGACCTTCACGAGGTGGATGGGATGATAGATAAGGAGCCATCTTTCTGATGCCAGGTACCTAGTGCTGACAAACCTTCTGGAAATCTGAATCTCAAAAATCGCCTTAGCTTCTCACTCCAGCATCTAAGCCAGAGCCTGGCAGACAACAGTTTGTGCTTGTGAGCTCAAAGCAAAGAGCAACCCCTGTTCTTGGGATCTCAGCATAGGTAAGTCTTAAAAATGTTTCTTTCTCTCAACCTGAATTTGGGTTGATCCCGTGTCTTTTCGCTGCATTCTTGGTTAACTGAAAAAGTATGAAACGTGACTTCCCCTCCTTGTCAGCTCCATGCAGTTCCCTGGTGTGATTTTCTGTTCGTGGCTCTCACTTTCCAAACATGTTTTAGGTGACTCTGCCATTGTTATGGAAAATTGAGGGGCAAATTGGAAGATGCTGCCTGGTTGCCATGGCAATGCCAGCTACTTCTGCCTTTGCACAAGGAGAAAACGGCCATGGGGCTGACAAGCCTCTGAAAACAACACACACAAGGCCTTTCCAGTCTCTTTTAACACCAGCCTTCTTCCAGACCCTCAGCACCACCACCTGTTTTCCCGGGGTGGATGGGGGCCATCCTACGGCTAATCTGCTGGTACAGTGAATGAAACACATCCCTCTGGGTAGAAGTGGAGGCTTGCATTGCCCTTGCCAGCCACCCTGAGGTGCAGAGACCTACTGAGTGACATCTCTACACATAGACATTAGCAATTTCAGCTCCTATACCAGCCTTCATGATGCTGACAGAGAGCCCTGCCCTGTTGGCCTGTTTCCTTAGCTACTATCACTGGAAATTTCCCTTTTTGGAAAGAGAGGTGTTTTGCAGTGAATGTGACAGCATCTTTTCTGATTCCTGGATGATGAAAGAAGATTATTTGTGCCTGAATGGATGGTGTTCCTAAAAAAGAGGAAAAGGCAAGTACCCCGGGCATCTTTAGGGCTTTTGCATCGCCGGGTGAGCCCTGAGTAAGTGCTCAGCAAAGAGATGTTAAATGGCTAATGGACAGCTTTAGATGGTGTTTAATCTTTAACACAACCCTGTGTATTAAGGAGTCTCATTATCCCCATTTTATAGATGAGGAAACTGAGGCTTAGCGAGGCCAAACAAGGTGCCCGGGATGACACTGCTGGCAGGCAGCACAGCCACGATTTGAATCGAGACATCTTTTCCCAGAGGCCGAGGTCTTACGCAGCCTTGTAGCACTATTATGAACAAATGTGAGGGTTAACAATTATCATCCCCAATTTACATCTGAGGACACTGAGGGTCCCGGAGGTGAGATCAACTGCCCAAGGTCATTCAGCTAAGAAGATGGAAAGCCAGGATTTGAAACTCAGTCTATTGCATTCCAACCTTTGCTCACCCTGCTAGGTCACTGGAATCGGCAGAAAAGCATCTTGGACACAGGAAGGTGCTTTCCGGCTGTGAATGGGCATTTCACAAGTGGAAAGCTCTCTCAGAGCCCCCCAGACATGCCCAGAATGCACGAGTCCTACCAGGCTGGGGGAGCCAGACTCCAGTCAGAGCTTGGGGCTCGTGCAGTGATCTGAGCCCAGGAAGCAGCTGCACCCACAGCCCCCTCGGCAGGCCCCGTGGTGAATCAGGAGCAGGTGATCCTGCCGAGAGGGGCTGAGAATGCTTAGCTTGCTTTTGTGCCACGAGGCCCCGGCATTTGCTTGGGGAGGTTAGTCATAGCTGCTTGGCCCACACAGATGTAACCAAGCCACTGACAACTGAAATCTCTTCTAAACATGCCCCAAGGCCCCAGGGAAAAGCATGGCTCTCCTGCTAAAGAACCACCTGGACCTTCCAAGGAGGAAGACACGTGTAGGAGGAGTCTTCTGAGGACGGCCAGCGGGGAGGCAATCTCAGGCGCAGCCTGTTTCAGGGATTGAGGAGAGATTTGCTTTCCTAGGGATTTATAGCCCAGAGAAAAGCAAGACATCAAGGAAAGAAAAGCAAAATACAAGAGCCCCCAATCTGTAACCAAACCACTCAGTCTTGTGATGTCACCCTGCACTTCAACATCCCAAAGGCTGCCTCGGGCTTCCGTCTCGCGTGCATCTGGGGGATCCCCAGCGGGCCCATGGCCAACCTCATCTCCACATTTTGCTTCTCCGCTGCTCCCCCCTTGTTCCTCAAGGTTTCTCAGCTCCAGAATGGACCCGCCTCTTCCTCCATTTCCTTCTTGGAAGAAAACAGGCTTTCGGGTTCATCCGGACCTAATTTTGAATCTTCATTCTACCATGCTTAGGTG